>NC_136250.1:1247500-1822500 GCF_053564925.1 Oryzias latipes
CAGCAAGGCAGTTTTGTGTTTGAGCGCCCCCAAGTTGTGTTTTACTGTAACTTCAGAAGCTCCAGACACGTGTGCAAAAGCGCCATTCTCATTGGTCGAATAGATTTCGACGCGACGCGTCGGAAAAAAAAAACGAACCCGAGGCGTTTTTTTTTTTTGACGCTTTGACGCGTGGCGTTTTTTCGCGTCGGTGTGCACACTCTCATTGGTGCCCTTTGTTTAGTCACGAGGCGTTAAACGTCGGCGAAAATCGCCGGCGAAATTCGTCCCGGTGTGAACAGGCCTTAAAGCGTGTTGGGATCTAGGCCCCCTGTGCAACTGAGTTTGACCACCTGTAAAACGAGTTTATAAAATTCATCATAATGTAAAATGGCCAAATAAAGATAGGTAACACAAAAGGATATCGTCAAATTTGTCTGTGTGTTTGTGTGTGTGTGTGTGTGTGGGGGGGGGGGGGGTTCTCGCCCGGGGAGTAAGTTAGTGCAGAACCACCACTGTTTCTAACTCTGACTCCAAAAGGCGTTAGTGTCTCACCAGCAACAAACTTCACCACATGTAGGTGTTGTGTACTTACCATAGAGGATAATACTGGCATTGGAGATTCCCATTAGATTCATGGCAACACAGGTGTAATTTCCATAATCTTCTTCTGAGACATTGAAAAAGATGAGCAGCGACTGTTTGCCTTGATTCTCTATCTTTACCCCATTCAGTCCATTGAAAAGCCTGTGAAGAAACAAAAAACTCTCAAGCCCTTGGCATTGAGCAAGAAAAGAGTCTGTATCTGAATTCCTTTGAGAGGCTTTGATCAACTTTCCAAGCTCACACAAACAAAATTCTGACATAACATACTCATGAAATTAGATAACAAACGTTTTCATGGTTGAAACCAAAGGGCTGCATGGGTGGGGGGGGTAAGCACTCTAATTAATTATGCTGATTACATCCTGGCTGGGTCCTTTCTGTGTAGAGTTTGCATGTTCTCTTTGTACATGCACAGATTTTCTCTGGACACTCCTTCCTCCCACTATGCAAAAGGATTCTTCTTAGGTTGATTGGGAACTGACATTCCTTAGGTGTGAATATGAGTGTGTGTGGTTGTCTTTTTGTGTTGCCCCGCTATGGACCGGAGCACTATCAAAGGTGTAACCTACCTATGCCCTTCAGTGGTTGGGACAGGCTCCAGCAACCTTCAAAAGGGAAAAAGTAGGTATAAAAAACTAATGGCTGGATGGATTGGTTGAAATCAAACAACTTCTATATCAAAAGTACTGCCCTGTCATTCTGCAAAGACTGAATATAGAATGGTTTATCAACCCTGATAACCCTTTTGGAGGCCCACTTTGTTTGATATGGGAAGTACCGGTATATCATTTCATCAATTTTCATAACCTGCCTAATCCCTTTCAAGGCCACAGGGATGGTGGAGCCTATCTTACCCAATGTTGGGCAAAGGCAGGGTATTACCCGGATGGTTGGCAAGTCCGCCGCATGGCAACACAGAAACATAAAACCACACACACATTTAAGGAACAATTTTATAAAAAATAATTAACCCACAAAACATGTTGTTGGAAACCAAAATTACCTGGAGAAAAGTATGTGTGCATGCGGAGGACCTTCCAACTCCTCACAAAAAGTTTGCAGTTGGGGACTCGACTCTTATGAAGAGGCCAGAGTGCTAACCACTACACCACTGTGCAGCCGTACTAGGACTTATTCACATGAAATTACTGTAGTACAACTACAGGGATATAAAGAATGCTGTGTGAGTGGAAACGGAAAATGTTTTCATCCTACTAAGCCAACATCAAGGTCTTCTAGTTAAACAAAAAAAGCGTGTCATTGCTCCCCAATAGTCAAGATAAGAGTACATTTTTTTGGTTGTATATAGAATACCTTATATCCACAACCTGCAGCAAAAAGCACATGTTTGTGTGCAGACTGCATGCTGTTTCAAGTCATACGAATAAAGAAAACTAAACTTGCCTGCGGTCTTCTTTGTACCACTCAAAATCTGGTCTTGGGACAGCTGAGGCTTCACACTGCAAGACTCCTTTCTGGCCAACTGAAGTACCTGTGCTTCTTGCTTTTGAAATGAATGGAGGATCTACAAGTCAACGTAAGACAAAGGTTTCCACAGCCTTATTGAGTTTTTGGGGTTGCTTATTATTGGAACTTAAAATGAGAATGTGAAGTATGTCAACAAGTAGGAATCTTAAAACAGACGAATGCATAGATTTTTTTTAAATTTATTTAAAGGGCCTAGATAATAAAAATCAATTTTTTGAGCTTTTATGTTTATTATAATGTTCATTCCTCACAAAAACAACCCCACAGTGGCATTCTAAGCTATTCATGGATTTCTGAGTATTCCTGTAAAAACCCCGCTCTATGAGCACCAGCCCCTCCCAATCCACAAAAACGAGAGGGTTCTCGAATTGTGATGTCACAAAGGGACTCCCCCTTCCAGGAAGAGTCTGCACTGTCAGCACTGCCCCAGACTAAAACACACACACTTTCTCAACTGAGCTAGCAGTGACTGGCTAAAAACGTTCTTTTTGAATTCACAATATGCACATCCATCATTGCAAATGTTTGGATTTTGTTTGTTTTCGTGGGTGAGATCCAGACACGCTGCTGAGGCTCTATGTTGATGTCATGAAATGGGCGGCAACCACACGGAGAGAAAGGGGGTTCCTTAGAGATCTAGTCGTCTTACTCCTGTGTTGGACAATGAACTGCAAAACTGATTAAGATTTCTTTAAGAAAAAAAGTTCTTTAGAGGTAATAAATGATCATATATATGGCTATAATTTACTCTGAAAGGCTTAAGAAAAGCAGGATATAGGCCCTTTAAATGCACATATATATACACACTAAAGAGGAATTACAATACTTCTATATACTGTAAACATTTTCATACCTCAGCATAACAACAAAGTTATGTTTTTTTTTTAATATTTTTGTTCAAGTAAAAAAAAACTGAAGAAATACATTTTGATCAATGGTTGAAATGTCACAGCCAGGCTCTTACAGTTGACTGTGACTTGCACTGTCCTGATATCTGGGTCTGAGATGTCATTCGAGGCGATGCATTCATATGATCCTGACTGCTCCTTGGTGATTTCTGCCAACTCCAGATGTTGCCCTTCTGCCACGAATGTGTATATGCCTGTGAAGAAGGAACATAAAAAGCATTTATTAATGGTCAATAAAAAGGACGGCTGCTCTGGAGAAATCTAAAAGTATTTTCCCATGATTTTTTACTTTTTTATGAAAAAGTCAATTTAACCCTTGTGCTATCTTAGATGACCCCACCCTTACTTTGATGTGTTCTCCCTACCATGACAAAGGTGGATAAAGGTGGAAAGATTTCATGAAATCCATGGACACCAGTGAAGATCACAAATCATTGAAGAAAAAATGTCAGCGCACTGTCTAGTGGGTCTAGATGACCCAACTCCCAATGTTAAAGTGCATAGGATAGCACAAGGGTTACCATTGGGAGTTGGGTCATCTAGACCCACTAGACAGTGCTCTGACATTTTTTCTTCATTGATTTGTGATCTTCACTGGTGTCCATGGATTACATGAAATCTTTCCACCTTTATCCACCTTTGTCATGGTAGGGAGAACACGTCAATGGAAGGGGGGGGGGGGGGGGGGTCATAGGATGGCACAAGGGTTAAGAGCTAAACCAAGTTGTTGCAAAAGAAAAATGTTTGCCCTAAATGTGTTGGAGACTTAGAATAAAAGTTTAGTTTTGGCCAAAAGTTGGTTTTCTTTTTCAATAGTCATTAGTCTGTTTTCGGATAGTAAAAAATTTGGGTCCAGTTAACAGAAACACATTAATTCTTACGTTCAACAAAAAGTTTGAGCAAACACACTGTATATCAGATTTTGAAAAGTATAAATAAAATGGTATATTAATAAACAACCAATCTTTCATTATTTTTGTAGGTGGAATTTGTTGCAATTGAAAAATCTGCACTTTCCCCAAAAAAACGTTTCTAGAAGCGAGGAAACTCGCAAAAAAATAAAATAAATAAATAAAGATCTTTCTAGAGTTGCTTTATTTTTATTTTATCCACTCTCGCTGTGTCTGTGTGAGAAATTTCCTTTAACTTCTTCCGTTAAGTTTTCATCATCTTCAGTGTTAAAAAGACATTTTTCTGTACAGAGCTGCTCTATAATCGCATACTCTAGTTGCTTGAAATAAATTCAGGTTAAATTACGCGATTTGCATACAATCAAACTATGTGCGTCAAATTCCAAGCGTGTACTCATTCCACGCCATCCCCATGTTTACGCTCTCTGCAGCTAGCTTATAGCCCCTCACAACCTTGAGCGTACATTAGCAGTGCAACAAAAATGGCGAGCAATATTAAAGCTGTCCAGCCGTTGAGCTTGAGTAGTTTGTACGCAACAACTACAATCTTTTCAAACTGCAAATTTTTCACTATGATTTGAGTACAAAATTACTTACAAATGCAGTTTTAATCTTAATTAATCTCAATCTCACTCAGTTTGAATCATTTTTGCTGTCTGGTAATGACGTTAAGTTGCAAGTGCTCTGATTTTTGAGCAGATTTTAACCGTGTGAGAGGGGTTCTGTTTTGTACAGTTAATGAGTAAAACCAGCAGATGAATGAGAAGGTTATTACATTTACAATTAAAGCATAATAGAATCTGGTCAGAATGTCTCTGTTGAATCCAAATGATTTTCATTTTTTCAGGAGGTATTGACACTGACTGCACTTTGTTAAAATAGCCTCACTGTTGAAGGAAAACCTCAGCAGGTCATCAAAGATTTATTATAGCTATCTGTACTCCTTGACAATCTCCACAGGCTCTCCATGAAGGATGGTGGGGACTGAACCAGCCAACCGTCTCTGTCTGGGGTAGAAGGTCACTATCATCTTTTTTGTTTCTTAATGTTGAGCTCAAGCTCAGCTATTCAGGACTTTGTGGACTGGTTTGAAAAGTCAAACCAGTCCACAAAGTCCTGAATAGCTGAGCTGTCATTGATGAAGACGGGCTAAGAAGAGGATTGTGTAGATTTCTCTCAAATCTCTGTATGTTTGTGTGAGTCAAGGATCACACTAGATGGAGCTAGAACACCGCTTTAATGTCGAGCATGCAGCCATCATACATCCAGCAACAGAACTAAACTTTTTTCTACGGTGTCCCGTAAGGGTAGAAAATACAGACATTCTACTGAATGATCTACATCCCTTCTCGTTAGCTTAAACCTTCCAGGTGTATAAAACAAAATGTAACAAAATGTTGATGGCTCCAACGTAAAAGAAATGAATCTTACTGACGTGAATATATTCAGCAGAAAACAAGCATGAATATGTTTTAGCTCTCAACAAACATTTGTTTATGTTCAAAACACTTAAACGAAACATTGCTTGTGACAGATCAACACAAACTTTTTTTTTTTTTTTTTTCACATTCAGTCCATATATCTGGGGTTAGGCTTGCAGACACGCCCAGAACGTGTTATATAGTGACCACCTGATGAATCCTTCTGAGGTGATGTATTGGGCGTGGACTTGGCAAGTGGAGGGCATCGTAACGGAAGTGTGTGTCTGTCACCATTCGTTTTGGAATCGGTTAGAGTTTCACCGTCCGAGTCGTCTGTGAGGTGGGTTGGGGGCAGCTGTTCTGGCACAGGAAGGATGTGGCGGCGGTTTCTCCTGTATTCTCTTCCTTGTGACTGTATGATGTAGGATCTTGGTTCTGAACAGATGCTCTTGACGACACCTAGCTTGTCATGACCATGAGGGGTCTGCATCCGAACAGCTTGACCTTCTGTCAGAGGTGGAAGTGGGCGACTTGACTTGTCGTAATGACGCTTAAGAACAAGTCTTTTGTGAAGAAGCTGGGAATGAACCTGCTGAGCCTGCAGTGGTCGAGGTGTTAGGAGTGAAGTGCTTACTGGCAAGGCTATACGGGTCTGTCTTGACATTAATCGTTGAGCTGGAGAGCCAAGCGTGGAGTCACGAGGAGTGTTTCTCATATTCAGTAGATTGAGGAACACATCGGTCCTGTCTCTATGAGACTTCTCCATGAGCTGTTTTGCACTGCCCACTGCTTTCTCAGCAAGACCATTGGATTGTGGATATTCAGGACTGCTGGTGACATGAGTAAAATCCCAATGCCTTGCAAAATCCTTAAACATCTGGCTGGTGTATTGAGTCCCATTGTCTGTGAGAAGAACATGAGGAATGCCATGAACAGCAAAATGTCTCTTCAGCTTGCTGATGGCACTGGATGATTTCAAGTCACTCAAAAGGTCAACTTCAAACCAACCAGAGTATGAATCGACAAGCACCTGGTAGTGTCTTCCATGCCATTCAAAAATGTCAGCTGCTACTGTGGACCAAGGAAGTTCTGGAACTGGGTGTAGGAGAAGTGGCTCCTTTTGCTGATGTTTCTTCATGCTGTTGCACACTGCACATGAGACCAACTCCTCCATTATGTCTTTGGACATTGTGGGCCAGTAAAAGATGTTCCTGGCTCTGCGTTTTGTCGCTTCTATTCCTGGATGTCCTGCGTGCACTATTTTTACATATTCACTGCGCAGGGACTGTGGAACAACCGTTTTTTGGCCTTTTACAACAATATCATTGTCTACTGTGAGTTCACCCGGTATGGAAAGAAAGGGCGAAGGGCAGGGTCTAAATGTTTTTCCTTGTCTGGCCAGCCCTGTTTGATCACAGCACTCAGAGCCGTGAGCTCTGCATCTTCCTTTGTGTGCTTCCTCAGTTCTTCCATGCGGTTTGTGGAGATGTAGCTGACGGACATAACGTCAAAAGCGTTGTCCTCTGTAGAATTTTGGGGTTTGTGATGATGGGGAGCGCTTGAGAGTGTATCAGCTAGTACATATGTTTTCCTTTTTTGTAGACCAGTGTGATGTCAAAATGCTGTAGTCTCAGTAGCATTCTCTGCAAGCGAGCAGGAGCTGAGTGTATGGGTTTCCTGAAAATTGTCACCAAGGGTTGATGATCTGTCTCTACAATGGTGGCTTTTCCATAGATATAGTCCTTGAACTTCAAACACGCAAACACAACAGCCAGATGCTCCTTCTGCGCGTAGCGTTTTTCCGTGTCTGTAAGGGTGCGAGAAGCAAAAGCAACAGGTCTGTTGTTTTGCATGCAGGCCGCTCCCAGCCCATAACAAGAAGCATCGCAGGTCAGTGTGACAGGCTCTTTAACATCATAATAGGCCAGCACTGGGGGGTTTGTTAAACATGCTTTGAGGTGATCAAAAGCCTCCTGATGCTGTTGAAACCAGCTCCATGCCGTGTCCTTATGAGTGAGCTTTCTGAGTGGGGCTGCGATGTCACTAAAATTTGGTATGTATTTAGAGAGATAGTTCACCATGCCCAGAACGCGTTGTACTGAGGCAACATCTGTGGGAGTGGGCATGTTGGCGATAGCAGCAGTCTTAGCAGGGTCAGCTTTGAGGCCTTTGCTTGTGAAGATGTGACCGACATAGCAGACTTCATTTTGGCGAAATCTGCATTTACTTGGATTGAGTCTGAGGTTTATTTCTCTGGCTCGGTTGAGCACCTTTTCCAAGTTTGCATCATGTTCTGCAGTGTTGCGGCCACCAACGATGATGTCATCGACAATCACTGAGCATGGAAAACCTGCAAAGAGCTGCTCCATAGTTCTTTGAAACAATTCACTGGCAGAGTTAATTCCAAACGGCATACGTAGGAACCTGTAACGTCCAAATGGTGTGCTGAACGTCGTCAGCATAGAGGACTTCTTGTCCAATCTGATCTGCCAGAAAGAGTTCTTTGCATCCAGTACAGAAAATACTGTTGCCCCAGCCATTTTGGCAACAATTTCCTCAACGCTGCGCATAGGGTAGTGGGGTCTTTTCAAAGCTGTATTCAGATCTTTTGGATTTATGCACAGTCTTATTTCTTGTTTATCCTTTTTGTGTGCCGCAATCATAGATGAGACCCAGTCTGTTGGTTCTGTGACTGGAGTTATAACGCCCATGTTTTGCATGTGCTCCAGTTCTGCTTTAACTCTGTCTTGCATTGCGGCAGGAATGCGATGTGCAGGTCTCACTACTGGTGGAACATTTGGGTCCACTGTCATCGAATAAGTAATGGGAAGCTCTCCTAGTTCATCACTGAACAGATCTTTATATTGTGTAAAAATGTGCTTGTTAAAATCTGTCTCATCCTCTGTTGTGACCTGATGGACTTCGGTGCACATTTTGACAATTCCCATACTTGTACAGGCTTGAAATCCTAACAGTGGCTGCACGTCCTTGTCTATTATGAAAAAGGACAGGAGGTGTTGCTTTCCTCTAAATGTGCAGGAGAGCCTGATCTTCCCAACTGTTTCAATTTTTGTCCCTCCATATGCGATGAGATTGACAGCACTGCTTTGTTTGAATACCTGCTCCTTGTCTCTGATGGCTTTAAATATTTTTAGAGGTAGTACATTGCACTTGGCACCTGTGTCAACTTTCATGTCAATCGCTATGCCTTTCACAAGTAAGGTGATGAATCCTTCATTCTTGTTATCTGATTTAGAAGTTACACAGTCAATCTCGACACCATTTACATAAAACATGTCATCAGAATCCTCTTCAGGCTGCTCTGTTCCGACATCATGCACATATTGCTTTGGAATTCTCCTGAATGAGCTCTTTGGAGTTTTGCTCTTGCACTTACTTTTGTAATGATTGAGCCTTTTGCACTTGTGACACTGCTGTCCGAAAGCTGGACACATTTCTCTCTTGGCAGCATGAGAACCGCCACAGTTATTGCAGTTCAGGATCATGCGTGTAGATGGCTTTGCTTTAGGCTTTTGTTGTTTATCAGGCATCGAGTTTAAAGCATCAATATTTGTGACTTGACTTGCCAGCGTCCTGCTGTTTTCCTCTGTCATTTCATGAATACGACACACTGAAAAGGCTTTTGTTAATGTTAGTTCACTGTCTCTTAACAGGGATTTTCTGAGCGTGTCGCTGCTGATGCCACAAACGATCCGATCGCAGATCAGCTCCTCAGTTAGGTCGCCAAAGTTGCAGCTTTTAGCTTTAATTCTTAAATCACTTATGAAAGATTCAATGCTCTCACCTCGTTTCTGATTTCTGGAATGAAATCTGTGTCTCTCCATTGTTCTGTTGTTTTGAGGGTTGCATATTTCCCGGAATTTCCTCTTCAAACATTCAGGGTCCTCCCTGGACTCTGCCGGTATGACGACATCACCTGCCTCATCGCGCAGCTCCGCAGCGTACATGAAGGAGCGTTCGCGCTCTATGGCGTCCGGCCCAGCAATATTGAGCAGGATGTAGGCTTTGGTCTTGTCTGGTTTGTCAGCATGTGCGGCGGCAATAAAAATATCAAACTCCCGTTCGAACACACGCCAGTTTTCCGCAATATTTTCGTCAAAAATCAAGGGATCGGGTCTTCGAAATCCATCCGCCATGTTGAGCGAGCAGACGAGCGGGTAACACGACTCACCACGTTATACAAAAAAACTCTCTCTGCCTCCAAAAAAGGGTCCGAGGAGATTAGTCCGTGACTTCTTCTGACACCATGTAGATTTCTCTCAAATCTCTGTGTGTTTGTGTGAGTCAAGGATCACACTAGATGGAGCTAGAACACCGCTTTAATGTCGAGCATGCAGCCATCATACATCCAGCAACAGAACTAAACTTTTCTCTATGGTGTCCGGTAAGGGTATAAAATACAGACATTCTACTGAATGATCTACAGATTGTAAATGCAGCAGATCTTCCATGGAGTAAGTTATCCGAAGATTTTCAGCAATGCAACATCCATGAGTTAAGGAAGCCAGACAAGCCTGAAAGAAGACTAGAAACAGGAGAATCCACACGCTAACTTGCTCTATACACTAATTCGGCGAAACCCGGAAGTAAAGTAGCGCCGCCATTACTGCGATGCTCTGCTGCTAAGGAAGTAGCAGAAGTAGCTTGTTGTTGGTCTCACAGCGGCTGTTGCAGACGTTCGCTGCAAGCTTACAAGCGAGCTTAGATGCGAAAAGTTTGTCCATTTTTTTTTCTTTTCAACGATGCCGGGAAGAACATGTGTTTTCGGCTGCTTTAACAGCAGTGCAAAAATGCAGGCCTGGAATAAGACTGTTTGTGAAATTCACAAACCTTTACTGCACCGACTGCCCGTGTTTACCGGCCTTACACAGATTTCCTGGTCAAGCGGAGGACCAAGATGTGTGTCTAAAGTGGATGAAATACATAAACCGAGATGGCTTCACAGCAAACAAGAATACTGTGGTACGTTTGGCTTGATTGTTCTATCTGTTAATGCCACATGTTGCACGCAGAGGGTGTAAACATACGACATAGCTAGCTAAGATGCTAACATTATTAGCCACAGGCGAAAACACAGCTGAAGCTTTCAATTCATGTCGTAGTGTTTTCAAGTGAAAATATGATTTTACAAGACTGAAGCTCTGTTTTTACTGCTTTGTATGATCTGTAATTAAGTTACTGTAGTTTCTTTCTGTGCATTGGCTTAACTGTTTGTCCTCGTTGCTTTTCTTTGGGTAAAAAAAACATCTGCTAGATGGATGGGTAAATGTACTCAACCAATTGGTTTTTTGATAATTCTGTGATTGGTGTTATTAAATAATTAAACTAGTATGTCAAATAGACAAATCTTCATTCTTGCAAAAAATAAAAAATCCACATAGTACTTCAGTTACCACGGAGACTAAACAGGATGGGAATAAACAACAATTTTGGCCCCTTACACCACAAAAAAGAACAATATTATATGTAAACCCCCTCCAGGGATTAATAAATAGGATGGTAAAATGGAATTGTGCATGTGCAAAGTATTTCAGAAGTATTTACAACAACCAATGTATGTATATTTATGTTTCACTCTAAGGTGTGTGGGATACATTTTCCTGACGGACAACCCACAAGAGAAAATCCATATCCTGTGTTGTTCATGGGCTATGATTGTCGTGTAAGTAGGTCTCTTAGCAGAGCCATATTATTGCATCACATTGTTAGTTTAAATATGCTTCATTGTCATGTTTTACTAATGCACAGGTCTTTTTTTTTCTTTAGGTAACTCCAGCTAGACCTCCACCCAAAAAAAGATGTCTTCAGCCACTACACCTGAACTCAGCTATTGAACCAATGGAAACAGATGTGGATGTTGGAAATTTGGAAAATTTGCCTCTGCAAACACGTGATGTTGGAATCCAGTGGCCAGATCACATGGACCACAACTACAGTTTCAGCTGCGGTAACAAGCCGATGAAGGACTGTGGCACTCAGACTGATCCAACGTCATTAGTGTCAGCGAAAAATTTAAATAACAAAGACTTAATATTTTATACAGGTTTATGTGCTTACAGTTTCTGGCTACTTTTGCGAGTCGTTTTGACTTTTTGCTCACAACCACTTAATACCAAATTGGCTGTCCATGAACAATTTTTGCTAGTTTTAATGAGACTCCGTTTGAGTTTATTGTTCACTGACTTGGGTAAACGATTTGGAGTGAGTAGAACCACTGCATCTGAAATATTTACATTTTGGAGACCATTCCTTGCAAGGTTTATGAGGGAAAAGGTGATTGTTTGGTTGCCCAGGGATACGCTGAACAGAATTAGGCCCAAGACATTTAACAAAAATTATCCTAAAGCCACATGCATCATTGACTGCACTGAGGTCTTTGTACAAAGGCCAAAGAACTTAAGAAAAAGATCACTAACTTACAGCAATTACAAACATCATAACACATACAAACTCCTATACTGTATAGCCCCCAATGGATATGTTATGTTTGTATCAAAACTTTTTGGTGGAAGGGCCAGTGATAATTTTATCACATTGTTGCTAGCCTTCCTTTGAGCCACTGCATAGCTGCTGAACCAAGTGCTGATGCAGTATGTTAGTACACTTTCTACAATGGCAAGGTAAGAGGTCACCAGCAGTCTTTGGGTGATGTTATTTCTCCTGAGTAACCTCAGGTAAATACAGCTGAGCTTTTTTCAGCAGCTCACTGTTAGAACACCAGGTCAGGCTTTCCTCCATTTGGACTCTCAGGAAGCGGAGGTCTGCCACCGTCTCCATGCAGTCCCCACTGGTGAATAATGGCAGTATGTCCATCTTTTTCTTCCTATAGTCTATTATCATTTCTTTTGGTTTTTGATGTGTTAAGAAAGAGGTTGTTGGTTGAACACCAAGTTGACAGCTGCTCCACCACATCTATGTAACCACATTCATCCCCATCATAGATGAACCCCACCACTGTGGTGTCATCAGCGGACTTTACAGTGGTGTTGCTGTGAAGGGCAGGTGTGCAGTCGTACGTGTACAGGAACAACCCTGGGGGGAGCCGGTCCTGAGGCTTAGTGCAGTGGATGTATGATGTCTCACTCTGACTCTCTGTCTGCGACCGGAAAGGAAGCTGCTGATCTACAGCAGGTTGAACGGGGCAGTCCCAGGTCCTCCGACTTGGCCACCAGTTTGTGCGGGAGGATGGTGTTGAAGGCCGAGCTTTAATCCACAAAGAGCATCCTCACATAGCTCCCCCGCTGCTCCAGATGGGAGTGAGAAGCATGCACAGAAGTTGCTATGACGTTCTCTGTACTCCGGTAAAATTAATTTGCAACAAAATTAATTTGATAAATAAAAGAAGCTTTATGTTTTGGCATCTCATTAAAGACACACTTAAACGAAAATGGTGTTGTTGGTGTTTTTAACATGTTCTTGTAGCATTTGTCTTATGATAGAGGTTATAGTTAAAGAAAAGTAGGATTAAAATTGCGTTTCTGAGTATTTCTTCATTTAAATTGTGACAAAAAATACAGTTTGAAAAAGCTTGTAGTTGTGTAAAACCAACAATCGTCAGGCCACAAGCTCCCTGCTCGACTCCATTCTGATGAATCCACCTGTAGATAAATAGATCCATGTATGCCTTTGTTTTCCTCGGGCTCTAAACTGTACGGCTGGATAGCTGCAATATTAATCACCATTTTTGTTACACTGTTAATGTTAGGTTAGGGTTGTGAGGGACAGTAAGCTAGCGAGAGAAAAATAAAGGAATGATGGGAAGTCAGGACAGGCTTACTCTGCACCAACAGTCCCGCCCACAATTCAGAGAATAATTTCTGATTAACTCCTGCCGCTCTGCAGAAACTATGTCCTAGAAAACAACATAGGTTTGTTTTGTTTTTTTGGCTGAAAATGGCATAATCACAATTGAAAGACTGCTGGGAAAGCTTCTACAAAAGATCAGAAGATGTTCGGAGTGAGAATTTAAGTGCTTGCACACTGCTAGATCTGAAGAAATTCAGTGTGACAGTGAAGTGTGAAATTACCACACCTGTGTTTCACGAGACTGTGAATTCTGCTCGATGATAATTAGCAGCGATGAATCAGTAAAGCACTCATGCAAAAGAAGTCTGACACCCATGTGGCACTCAGCACAGTCAGTTTGATGACAGTACTTGGGCTTGTGAGTTGAAACGAAACATGAAGACCACTGGGAATGTCTGTTATGTCTTTTTCATTCAAGCTTCATCAGGTGTGCAACTGGCTTTATAATACGCAAAAAAAGGAAAGCATTTTGCAAGAAAAAGTTGCTTAGTTCATATAGGGGCATTCTTTGGGAAAGTCTGGAAAAGCTCCAAAGAGTAATCACAGAGCTGATGCGATTGTTTCAGAGTACAGAGAGCTTGGGTTTATCAAGCAGTCCATCATGTTTTTGCTCTCTTGAAATAAGAAAGTAAATATAGGAGTTAATTTCAAACAAAAACAATCTAATTCTATCTAATATAATGCCAGACAGCAAAAAGGCTGTGAGATGCATCACAAGTAAATATTTGTGTATTTATAAGCAATGTAGACATTCCATAAAAAGACAGAGACAACTTCGTTCTTTGTAATAGTTTGAATTGAGGTTGTTAACTTTTGTGAAATAAAATATCTGGAATACCAAGTCTTCTTTCTCTTTCGGCTTTTCCCATCAGGGGTCGCCACAGCGAATCATCCTTTTCCACCTCACTCTATCATGGACATCTTCTACCCTAACATTAGCCAACTTCATGTCCTCTGTTAAGACATCCATGTATCTCCTCTTTGGCCGTCCTCTTGCCCTCCTGCCAGGCAGCTCCATCTCCAACATCCTTCTACCAATATATCCACAATCCCACTATCCCATACCAAGTGTTTTCAATAAAATAAAACAATCAAATTTTGTGAGAAAAGGTCCTCCTGTTGGAGAAAACAGGACTGTAATGCACCCACTTATGTTTCTCCCACAATCCTTAACCCTTGTGGTATCCTAGGCACTTTAACGTTGGGAGTTGGGTCATCTAGACCCACTGAACCTCATGGATTACATGAATTCCTTTTCACCTTTATCCACCTTAGTCATGGTAGGGAGAACACGTCAATGGTAATCTTGACCCCATAGGATAGCACAAGGGTTAATCACAGTCTAGCCTGTCATCAGGGAGATTCACATGGAGCAAGTTCCAGCATCCCAGAAACAAATAGACCTGGACAGTACACGAACGCAGGCAGATGAAAAAAGACTTTAACCCTTTCCACTATTGATTCTATGCTGAACCATTTTGACATGCACCATGGTGGCATTTAGTGTCTTAGCTCAGAACAGGTGTATCTGTATTGCCAGAGTTCAACCATTGCATTAGGTGCTAATGCATGCTTTTATTTCCAGCAGACTACATTATTTTGAATGCCCTCTCTCTGGTCTTCCCAGAAGAAGGATATCAAACCTTCAGCTGCTGCAAAATTCAGCCGCGTGGGTTCTGACAAGGACCAAGGAACACATTATACCGATTTTAACATAGCTGCATTGGCTCCCGTGCATTTCAAAGTTATTTAATTGGTTTATAAATGTTTTTATGTTCTTGGGACTTCACATTTATCTGATATGATTTGAAAGTAGGAGCCCCTGCAGACCCTGAGGTCCTCTGATACAGGCCTTTTGGTTATTCCAAAAGTTAGAACCAAAGTATACAGTGAGGCCTCATTCTGTTTTTGTGGACCTCGGCTGTGGAACAGCCTCCCAGCATGCCTCAGGGCCGCAGAGACTGTTCTTGTTTTTAAAGGAGGGCTCAAGACCTACCTTTTAAATCTAGCTTTTAGTTGAAATTTAGGTATTTATTTTGATATATGTTTTTTTTTGTTTACCAATTTAATACATATATGTATGTATATATATTTATTTATTTTAATTTATCTATTTTTTAATTTTTTTTAAAGTATTTATTCACATTTACCATTTTACATGTCTATTAAGGTTAATAATGTTTATTTTTCAAATATATTTTAAGTTTTAATTTTTTTTCCTTCCATCTGTGGATGGAAGGTGAGCGTGAGAGGGTAAAGCCCAAAGCTGATCTGCCAGCTGCTGTTCACGTTCATGACTGCACAGCTGATCCTTTGCCCAGACTTTCTCCTGAGCTGTTTCTACTGAGTCATCTTTCTGTGATCGCTTATTCCTCGCCGCCAAGTCCTGCATCAAGAATTCCGCCGTATGAAATCTCCTCTACTGCATTCTCTGTTACGAATGTCCTCATTCTAGACTCGGCGCCCCGCCCCTTCAATGAACTCTGGACTCTGCTCCGTCTTCTTCCTCCTCTCATTCCTGGTCACCCACAAGTCTGCCTCCACGCCCCCTGGTGTCAAGATTCTGCCCAGCATCCTGCCTGCTCTTGTAATAAACTCTGTAGTTCTCATACTCCTGGATCTGTCATCTTTTGTTGATCCTCAAGATCTTGTTCTGACAGTACTTTTGGTTTCAAAACATAGTTGCAGTACCATTTCAGCTCTGACATATTTTCCTTCTGCAATTTTGTTATGACAAAACTCTGAGTTGATACCAAAAAACCAAGAATGACTATGTGTGTGTGTGTGTGTCAGCACGCTGCATGTGTAGGAGGAAGGAGGAGGGAGCGCAAGTGTTGGGGGTACGCGTTCATGTTTGGTCTTACAAAGTGAAGGAGAACAGTAATAAAAGGTTTCCCCCAGAAGAACGGTGAATGATTCCTTGTTATTTTACTTTATTACTTTATTATTATTAATATTAACCCGCTCTGGAGTACAGCTGTGACGGTGTGGGATTTTGATCGACGCGATGATGAAGCAGCAAGAGTCGGGACTCCCCCCCCCCCCAACACAAAATCCTCTGGCGGGCGGCCGCGTCGTGCACTCAAGAACGCACGCAGCTTGTAATGGAAATGAATACAATGGAAATGTATAACAAACAAATAACAGTAACAACAACTAACTAACTAATTAACTAACTATACAGGTAAACATTAACAACCTTTTTTAAAGTGCAAAATAGAACAAAAAGTGAACAAGTGCCGCTGAAATGAGTCGTGCTGCTGCTTTCATATGTCCCAACATGAACACCAACAAGAACACTTACATGTGAACCTTGTCAGGTTTCAGCGAGGATCTTAACGGGGTGACGATGTTGCCAGCCGCACTGAAAACACGCTCTGATGGCGTGCTTGGAGCACATACAGACAAATGTTTTTAGCCACTTTTGACAGAAGAGGGACTCGAGCCTGATTATCCTGACACCAGGCAAGCGGATCCGAGTGCAGATTGAGGGCTTCCTCCTGCAAATCTCTCTTGACTTCAGTGTCTGCACCGATTCTTTTTGGTCTGTTTTAATTACGCTGTTGTCTTTTATGCCCGTGTTTGTGTGTATTTAACATTATCTATAAACATTACAAGTACTGAAACATGGCAAGCAGTTAAATAAAAATCCGACACACACAAAAAAAATCCCCCATTTTTAATTAACTGTCCCTCCCTTGCGCAGGAGGTTTTTTCCCCCAAAAGCTCTTGAAGTTTGAACATAGGACTCACGGAAAAATGAGTGATGATGAGTCATCACCTCGGTGGTCATCTCATCACCGTGGTGATGCGGTTATCGTCACAACCCTAATCATAAACGTTGCTGTTAAAAAACCTAAAGATAGAGGAGGACTAGGCCTTCCAGACTTCCAGGACTACTACTCCGCGAACAGATTGTGTTATGTACAAAAATGGCTGAATCCTGGTGTGCTAGATGAATCCTGGCTAGACATTGAACAAAATCTCTGTGATAACCTAGATATTTCTAATTTACCTTTCTTCAGTTCTAAAATTAAACAACACAAATGCTTCAGAAGTTTAAACATCAGCTCATCCTTAACAGCCTGGTGGGATTTTCCTAAAAAAAACAACCTCACATTATTTCCATGTAAACTTACCCCCATTTGGAACAACCCTGACATTTTGATTAACAAAAACATGATTCATTTTGCTTCATGGAAGAACAAAGGAATCCAGCAGTTCCAGCATATAATTCAGAATAGAAAATTTATGTCCCTCTCAACGTTATCCTCAACCTATGGAATTAATATAAACAAATTTCTAGAATATCAGCAGCTTAAATCAGCTATAAGCACTAAATACTGCCTGACCCAAATAGACCTAGACCCTCCCCTTACAGTAACACATTTCATGGACCTTAAAAATCACAAACTCACCTCCAAAATTTATAAGATGTTATCAGACATAGATGAAACAATTTACTTACCCATGAGGAAATGGGAGTCTGAGCTATCATTGACTTCTAGTGATCAATTTTGGCTACAGATCTGTTTGAATGCCTTTAATATGACCAAAAGCCCTAATCTGCAACTTATTCAATACAAGATTCTCCACAGAACTCACTACACCGGACAGAGGTTATTTAAAATGGGTCTCAATCAGTCTGCTACATGCACACAGTGCACAGGTAACAACATAGACGACTATTTGCATGCCCTGTGGGTCTGTCCACCTGTCCAATCATTCTGGCGTAAGGTTTGTGAGGATTTATCAATCTGGTTTAATCATAAGATTCCTGCTTGCCCCAAATTCTGCATATTAGGTGACCTGAATAACATCAACATGGAATCTAACAAGGCTTTTATGGTTCTCACCGCTGTATGTATCGCAAAGAAAACTATCCTCCTAAACTGGAAATCTAAAAATAATCTTAGCATCAACCACTACAGAAACCTCATGTCAGAGCATATTAGTTCAGAGATAATGTCCTCCACAAAAAACCTGTCGGCTTCAGACTCTCCCTGGCTCCAGCTGGTAAGTCACATCACCTAGTGGGGGTGGGATGGTGATAGGTTGAGCCGGGTCCTGGCTGGTTGGGTGGGTTTGGGGGGGTGGGCTCTGCCGGGCCTGCCGTTCTCCCAGCTCGGGGCTCTGGTTGCCTGGGTGGGGTGGTGGTGGGGGCGCACACTCTGCCGGCAACTTGGCAGGGGTTCCCGGGCGGGTGCCTTCTGGGCGCAGGGTAGGCAGTGCGGCTGACCGGGAACGGCGGCCGGGTGCCGTGCTGGGTGGCTGGTCGCCGTGGCGGGGGCTGGGGGGGGGGGGGGGGGGGGGGGGGGGGGGGGCTTGGGGCTCTGGGGCCTGGGGTCGTCTGCCCATGGCCGGTGTTTCGCCCGTGGCCGGTAGTTGGCGCGTGGCCTGGCCCCCCAGGGGTGGACGCCGCAGTCACAGCAGGGGTTAAGGGGTTCACTTGGGTGGGTTTATTTCATTATTATGGCCCGCAGCACTCACAGAGTGCAAGGACCATATTGTAACTGGTACGAGGGTCGAACACTCAAAAAGTCCAAAACGTCAAAAAAACGCGTCAAAACGCCAAAAAATGGGGTCAAAAGTCGCCCAAAGCACAAAACGACACGACAATTGTGTAACGCAACAAAAATACACACACACACGCACAACACCATCGCACAAACGTTAAAATTGTAGTCGCAAAAATGACGACAAAAACACAAAAAAGCCCCAAAAAGCCCTCAAAAGACGGGTTTAAAGCCAAACAGACATGCCCAGCCTATAGTAAAAGACAGGCCGCATTGAAATACATAGGCCACCTGACTGCAAAAACTTCTATATTGTTTCTGCTTTGTTTCATTATTATTATTATTATTATTATGGCCCGCAGCAGCAGTCACTGACTGCAAGGACCATATTGTTTTCGCAGTTGGAACGACGACTTCGCCGCCTTTCAGCGAGAATTTGACCCCCGCCGCATGCTCGAAAAGTCACCAAAACGTGCACACACCTGGGATAAATTGAAAATGAATTTTCCACAAAGTCAACGTCACCCCCCCGAAGACGATGACATCACGGCCAGCGATCCCGTGAAAAAAATGAATGGGCCGAAAATCGCGTATGGGGCCGAACAAAATGTACTTCAAAATACGGCCGCGAAACCAAGACACACGTGTCGGGGATATCCCAGAGATGTTTTGAAATCATTATGGGACGGCCACACGACCTACGGCTTGGCGGCCATTTTGTGGCGAACTCTGAGAATTGGCGATTTTCGTGTTTTCCCACAATATGGGGAAAAGACGCTTTTGTTGGAGCGATTTTCACGCAATTGCACACACTTGCTGCCAGCTCCACTCTACAAACACCCCAGAAGTGTCGTTGACCTTTGACCTTGGGCAAAGGCCGCCATCTGGAATTTTCTCAAAAAAGCACCTTTAGCACCAGATACAAACGAAAACTCGTCGTTGGAATTTTCATCAATCGTCTCGTAACTTTTCGGGCACCAACGGCCAGCTACTCTGGACAAAATGTTGGAATTAGAAGTTGTAGATTTTGAACGGCGTGCGCGTGGCGAGCTAGCAACCGTTGCCATCTTGGCTAGCTCGCACATTTTTCATCGGAATGTCGTGAAGAGGAAATATGCGATTCCTTGGCCCGCGCTGAACAAAACGATGCTACGCACGACAAGATCGATAAAGGAATGTGGCCGTGGTAAGCAAAAAACCGTCGCAAAAAAATGTGCCGACTCGGCAAAAACGAAAAAATTCGGAACTTTTTTTTTGAGAATGGACTAACGAAACCAATATACCCTTGTCCGCGATATCCAAAGGACGTTTTGAAATCATTACGGGATGGTGACACGACCTACGGTTTGGCGGCCATTTTGTGCCAAAATCTGCCATTTTGCGTTTTTCGCGTTTTTACACAATATGGAAAAATGAACTTTTTTTTGAGCGATTTTCACGAAATTTGACTCGCATGTTGCTAGAGCAAGTCCACAACTACCTCTGGAGTTTCGTCCACCTTTGACCTCGGGAAAAGGCCGCCATCTTGAATTTTCTATAAAAAACGCCTTTACCACTGGATTCAATCGTAAACTTGTCGTTGGAATTTTCCGCGATCGTCTTGAAACTTTTTGGGCATCAACGGCAAGCTACTGTGAAAAAAATGTTGCAATTAGAAGTTGTAGATTTTGAACGGCGTCCGCGTGGCGAGCTCGCAAAGTCGCGCACTGTTATTTCTCATACCTTATTATGGCCCGCAGCAGCAGTCACTGACTGCAAGGACCATATTGTTTTCGCAGTTGGAACGACGACTTCGCCGCCTTTCAGCGAGAATTTGACCCCCGCCACATACCCGAAAACTCACCAAAATTGGCACACACCTGGGATAAATTGAAAATGAATTTTCGACAAAGAGAACGTCACCCCCCCGAAGTCGATGACATCACAGCGAGCGTTCCCGTAAAAAAAATGAATGGGCCGAAAATCGCTTATGGGGCCAAAAAAAAATATTTCGGAATACAGTTACGAAACCAAAACACGCGTGTTGGAGATATCCCCAAGAAGTTTTGAAATCATTATGGGATGGCCACACGACCTACGGCTTGGCAGCCATTTTGTGGCGAACTCTGAGAAATGGCGATTTTTGTGTTTTTTGACAATATGGTAAAACAATACTTTTGTTCAAGCGATTTTCACGAAATCGGACACACATGCCACTAGCAGGATTCTACAATAACCAAAGAAGTTTCGTTGACCTTTGACCTTGGCAAGGGGCGGCCATCTTGAATTTTCATAAAAAAGCACTTTTAGTAACCAAAACAAACGAAAACTCGTCCTAGGGATTTTTTCCGAGCTTTTTGAAACTTCTCGGGCATTAATGGCAAGCTACTGTGGACAAAATGTTGGAATTAGAAGTTGTAGAATTTGAAACGCGTGCGCGTGGCGAATTCGCAACCGTCGCCATTTTAGCTAGCTCGCACATATTTTATCGGAATAGCCTGAAACTGAAATATGCGATACCCTGGCCCACACTGAACAAAACGATGTCACATACGACAAAATCGATAAAGGAATGTGGCCGTGGTAAACAAAAAACGATCGCAAAAAAAAGTGCTGACTCGGCAAAAAAAAAAAAATTCAGATTTTTTTTTAAAGAATCGGCTAACGAAACCCAGATAACTTTGTCGGGTATATACAAAGAAAGTTTTGAAATCATTACGTGATGGCCACACGACCTACGGTTTGGCGGCCATTTTGTGCCAAAATCGGCCATTTTGAGTTTTTCGCGTTTTTACACAATATGGAAAAAGGAACTTTTTTTTGAGCGATTTTCAAAAAATTTGACTCGCATGTCCGTAGCATAAGTCTACAATTACCTCTGGAGTTTCGTCGACCTTTGACTTCGGGAAAAGGCGGCCATCTTGAATTTTCTATAAAAAACACCTTTGCCATTGGATTCAAACGTAAACTTGTCGTTGGAATTTTTATCGATCGTCTCGAAACTTTTTGGGCATCAATGCCAAGCTACTGTGGAAAAAATGTTGGAATTAGAAGTTGTAGATTTTGAACGGCGTGCGTGTGGCAAGCTAGCAAAGTGGCGCACTGTTATAACTCCCATGTCTTTCAATACAATACAGTGAAAATTGAATGCATGCATTCATGCCTGAAACTGAATATATTGAAAAACCCTGGATATGGACATATAAGGAATGTGGGCGTGGCTAACATAAAACCACTGTTGCTAAGGACGACAAAAAGTTTACTTTTACGGATTTGTCCGAAACTGACGTCAATCTGTTCGTCTTCTCAAGGGGACCAAAACATAAAATGGTTGCTATGGAGATAAAATAAACAAAAAAGCCGCCATTTTGGAAAAAGTGGGTTTTTCATCAACTTATGACATATAGCTCTCACCAATGGAGGAATGTGTTTTTCTGAGTCAGTTGATGACGCTGATCGCTATGCTAGCACTTTTAGCTATGTTAGCATAACTAGCATAGTTAGCATAATTAGCATTTTAGGTAATGTGTTTTTCTGAGTCAGTTGATGATGCTGATCGCTATGCTAGCACTTTTAGCCACATTAGCATAGTTAGCATAGTTAGCATAATTAGCATTTTAGGAAATGGGTTTTTTTGAGTCAGTTGAGGATGCTGATCGCTATGGTAGCACTTTTAGCTATGTTAGCATAGCTAACATAGTTAGCATAATTAGCATTTTAGGTGATGTGTTTTTCTGAGTCAATTGATGAGGCTAATCGCTATGCTAGGACTTTTAGTCACATTAGCATAGTTAGCATAGTTAGCATTATTAGCAAATCCAGCCTTGACTAGCTTTTAATTTGTGGGCGGTGAGGGCGGAGAGGGTTGACGGTGGTGCGTAGAGTTAGGCGTGGAAACCGGGTTGCGTCTGCGGGCCATACAACGCCGCTTGCGGCTTTAATTATGGCCCGCAGCAGCAGTCACTGACTGCAAGGACCATATTGTTTTCGCAGTTGGAATGACGACTTCGCCGCCTTTCAGCGAGAATTTGACCCCCGCCGCATGCTCGAAAAGTCACCAAAACGTGCACACACCTGGGATAAATTGCAAATGAATTTTCCACAAAGTCAACGTCACCCCCCCGAAGACGATGACATCACGGCCAGCGATCCCGTCAAAAAAATGAATGGGCCGAAAATCGCGTATGGGGCCGAACAAAATGTACTTCAAAATACAGCCGCGAAACCAAGACACACGTGTCGGGGATATCCCAAAGATGTTTTGAAAGCATTATGGGACGGCCACACGACCTACGGCTTGGCGGCCATTTTGTGGCGAACTCTGAGAATTGGCGATTTTCGTGTTTTCCCACAATATGGGGAAAAGACACTTTTGTTTGAGCGATTTTCACGCAATTGCACACACTTGCTGCCAGCTCCAGTCTACAAACACCCCAGAAGTGTCGTTGACCTTTGACCTTGGGAAAAGGCCGCCATCTGGAATTTTCTCAAAAAAGCACCTTTAGCACCAGATACAAACGAAAACTCGTCGTTGGAATTTTCCTCAATCGTCTCGTAACTTTTCGGGCACCAACGGCCAGCTACTCTGGACAATATGTTGGAATTAGAAGTTGTAGATTTTGAACGGTGTGCGCATGGCGAGCTAGCAACCGTTGCCATCTTGGCTAGCTCGCACATTTTTCATCGCAATGTCGTGAAGAGGAAATATGCGATTCCTTGGCCCGCGCTGAACAAAACGATGCTACGCACGACAAGATCGATAAAGGAATGTGGGCGTGGTAAGCAAAAAACCGTCGCAAAAAAATGTGCCGACTCGGCAAAAACGAAAAAATTCGGAACTTTTTTTTTGAGAATCGACTAACGAAACCCATATACCCTTGTCCGCGATATCCAAAGGACGTTTTGAAATCATTACGGGATGGTGACACGACCTACGGTTTGGCGGCCATTTTGTGCCAAAATCTGCCATTTTGAGTTTTTCGCGTTTCTACACAATATGGAAAAAGGAACTTTTTTTCGAGCGATTTTCACGAAATTTGACTCGCATGTCCGTATTATAAGTCTACAATTACCTTTGGAGTTTCGTTGACCTTTGACCTCGGGAAAAGGCGGCCATCTTGAATTTCCTATAAAAAACACCTTTGCCACTGGATTCAAACGTAAACTTGTCGTTGGAATTTTTATCGATCGTCTCGAAACTTTTTGGGTATCAATGGCAGGCTACTGTGGAAAGAATGTTGGAATTAGAAGTTGTAGATTTTGAACGGCGTGTGCGTGGCGAGCTAGCAAAGTGGCGCACTGTTATAACTCCCATGCATTTCAATACAGTACAGTGAAAATTGAATGCATCCATTCATGCCTTAAACTGAATACATGGAAAAACACTGGATATGGACATATAAGGAATGTGGGCGTGGTTAGCATAAAACCACTGTTGCTAAGGACGACAAAAATATTACTTTAACCGATTTGTCCGAAACTGACGTCTATCTGTTCGTCCTCTTGAGGGGACCAAGACATAAAATGGTTGCTATGGAGATAAAATCAACAGAAAAGCCGCCATTTTGAAAAAAGTGGTGTTTTTTTACTAACTTATGACATATAGCTTTAACCAATGGAGGAATGTGTTTTTCTGAGTCAGTTGATGATGCTGATCGCTATGCTAGCACTTTTAGCCACATTAGCATAGCTAGCATAGTTAGCATAATTAGCATTTTAGGTAATGTGTTTTTCTGAGTCAGTTGATGATGCTGATCGCTATGCTAGCACTTTTAGCCACATTAGCATAGCTAGCATAGTTAGCATAATTAGCATTTTAGGTAATGTGTTTTTCTGAGTCAGTTGATGATGCTGATCGCTATGCAAGCACTTTTAGCCACATTAGCGTAGCTAGCATAGTTAGCATAATTAGCATTTTAGATAATGTGTTTTTCTGAGTCAGTTGATGATGCTGATCGCAATGCTAGCACTTTTAGCCACATTAGCATAGTTAGCATTGTTAGCATAATTAGCAAATCCAGCCTTGACTAGCTTTTAATTTGCGGGCTGTGAGGGCGGTGAGGTCAGCGGTGGTGCGTAGAGTTGGGCGTGGAGGCGGGTTGCGTCTGCGGGCCATACAACGCCGCTTGCGGCTTTAATTTTTCTTCTACTTTCTTTCTTCCACTTTGAGCTCAAATTTGACCCCCGCCACATACCCGAAAACTCACCAAAATTGGCAGACACCTGGGATAAATTGAAAATGAATTTTCGGCAAAGAGAACGTCCCCCCCCCCACGACGATGACATCACGGCGAGCGTTCCCGTAAAAAAAATGAATGGGCCGAAAATCGCTTATGGGGCCAAAAAAAAATATTTCGAAATACAGGTATGAGACCAAAACACACGTGTTGGATATATCCCAAAGAAGTTTTGAAATCATTATGGGATGGCCACACGACCTACGGCTTGGCGGCCATTTTGTGGCGAACTCAGAGAAATGGCGATTTTCGTGTTTTTTGACAATATGGGAAAACTACACTTTTGTTCAAGCGATTTTCACGAAATTGCACACACATGCCACAAACACGATTCTACAACTACCAAAGAAGTTTTGTTGACCTTTGACCTTGGGAAGGGGCGGCCATCTTGAATTTTCATAAAAAAGCACCTTTATTGACGGATACAAACGAAAACTCGTCCTAGGGATTTTTATCGATCTTTTTGAAACTTCTCGGGCATCAATGGCAAGCTACTGTGGACAAAATGTTGGAATTAGAAGTTGTAGAATTTGAAACGCGTGCGCGTGGCGAATTCGCAACCGTCGCCATTTTAGCTAGCTCGCACATATTTTATCGGAACAGCCTGAAACTGAAATATGCGATACCCTGGCCCACACTGAACAAAACGATGTCACGCACGACAAAATCGATAAAGGAATGTGGCCGTGGTAAACAAAAAACCGTCGCAAAAAAAAGTGCTGACTCGGCTAAAAAAAAATTTTTCGGATTTTATTTTTAAGAATCGGCTAACGAAACTCAGATAACTTTGTCGGGTATATCCAAAGAAAGTTTTGAAATCATTACGTGATGGCGACACGACCTACGGTTTGGCGGCCATTTTGTGCCAAAATCTGCCATTTTGAGTTTTTCGCGTTTCTACACGATATGGAAAAATGAACTTTTTTTCGAGCAATTTTCACGAAATTTGACTCGCATGTCCCTAGCGTAAGTCTACAATCACCTTTGGAGTTTCGTCGACCTTTGACCTCGGGAAAAGGCGGCCATCTTGAATTTTCTATAAAAAACACCTTAACCACCAGATTCAAACGTAAACTTGTCGTTGGAATTTTCTTCGATCGTCTCAAAACTTTTTGGGCATCAATGGCAAGCTACTGTGTAAAAAATGTTGGAATTAGAAGTTGTAGATTTTGAACGGCGTGCGCGTGGCAAGCTAGCAAAGTGGCGCACTGTTATAACTCCCATGCATTTCAATACAATACAGTGAAAATTGAATGCATGCATTAATGCCTGAAACAGAATACATTGAAAAACACTGGATATGGACATATAAGGAATGTGGGCGTGGTTAGCATAAAACCACTGTTGCTAAGGACAACAAAAAGTTTGCTTTTACCGATTTGTCCGAAACTGACGTCAATCTGTTCGTCCTCCAGAGGGGACCAAAACATAAAATGGTTGCTATGGAGATAAAATCAACAGAAAAGCCGCCATTTTGGAAAAAGTGGGTTTTTTATCAACTTATGACATGTAGCTCTCGCCAATGGAGGAATGTGTTTTTCTGAGTCAGTTGATGATGCTAATCGCTATGCTAGCACTTTAAGCTATGTTAGCATAACTAGCATAGTTAGAATAATTAGCATTTCAGGTATTGTGTTTTTCTGAGTCAGTTGATGATGCTGATCGCTATGCTAGCAATTTTTGCGACATTAGCATAGCTAGCATAGTTAGCATAATTAGCATTTTAGGTATTGGGTTTTTCTGAGTCAGTTGATGATGCTGATCGCTATGCTAGCACTTTTAGCCACATTAGCATAGCCAGCATAGTTAGCATAATTAGCATTTTAGGTAATGTGTTTTTCTGAGTTAGTTGATGATGCTGATTGCAATGCTAGCACTTTTAGCCACATTAGCATAGTTAGCATTGTTAGCATAATTAGCAAATCCAGCCTTGACTAGCTTTTAATTTGCGGGCTGTGAGGGCGTTGAGGTCAGCGGTGGTGCGTAGAGTTGGGCGTGGAAGGCGGGGTGCGTCTGCGGGCCATACAACGCCGCTTGCGGCTTTAATTATTATTATTATGGCCCGCAGCAGCAGTCACTGACTGCAAGGACCATATTGTTTTCGCAGTTGGAACGACGACTTCGCCGCCTTTCAGCGAGAATTTGACCCCCGCCGCATGCTCGAAAAGTCACCAAAATGTGCACACACCTGGGATAAATTGCAAATGAATTTTCCACAAAGTCAACGTCACCCCCCCGAAGATGATGACATCACGGCCAGCGATCCCGTCAAAAAAATGAATGGGCCGAAAATTGCGTATGGGGCCCAACAAAATGTACTTCAAAATACAGTCGCGAAACTAAGACACACGTGTCGGGGATATCCCAAAGATGTTTTGAATTCATTATGGGACGGCCACACGACCTACGGCTTGGCGGCCATCTTGTGGCGAACTCTGAGAATTGGCAATTTTCGTGTTTTCCCACAATATGGGGAAAAGACACTTTTGTTTGAAGGATTTTCACGCAATTGCACACACTTGCTGCCAGCTCCAGTCTACAAACACCCCAGAAGTGTCGTTGACCTTTGACCTTGGGAAAAGGCCGCCATCTGGAATTTTCTCAAAAAAGCACCTTTAGCACCAGATACAAACGAAAACTCGTCGCTGGAATTTTCATCAATCGTCTCGTACCTTTTCGGGCACCAACGGCCAGCTACTCTGGACAAAATGTTGGAATTAGAAGTTGTAGATTTTGAACGGCGTGCGCGTGGCAAGCTAGCAAAGTGGCGCACTGTTATAACTCCCATGCCTTTCAACACAATACAGTGAAAATTGAATGCATGCATTCATGCCTGAAACTGAAAACATTGAAAAACACTGGATATGGACATATAAGAATGTGGGCGTGGTTAGCATAAAACCACTGTTGTTAAGGACGGCAAAAAGTGTACTTTTACCGATTTGTCCGAAACTGACGTCAATATGTTCGTCTTCTCAAGGGGACCAAAACATAAAATGGTTGCTATGGAGATAAAATAAACAAAAAAGCCGCCATTTTGGAAAAAGTGGGTTTTTTATCAAATTATGGCATATAGCTCTCACCATTGGAGGAATGTGTTTTTCTGAGTCAGTCGATGATGCTGATCGCTATGCTAGCACTTTTAGCTATGTTAGCATAGCTAGCATAGTTAGGATAATTAGCATTTTAGGTAATGTGTTTTTCTGAGTCAGTTGATGATGCTGATCGCTATGCTAGCACTTTTAGCTATGTTAGCATAACTACCATAGTTAGCATAATTAGCATTTTAGGTAATGTGTTTTTCTGAGTCAGTTAATGATGCTGATCACTATGCTAACACTTTTAGCCACATTAGCATAGCTAGCATAGTTAGCATAATAAGCATTTTAGGTAATGTGTTTTTCTGAGTCAGTTGATGATGCTGATCGCTATGTTAGCACTTTTAGCTATGTTAGCATAACTAGCATAGTTAGCATAATTAGAATTTTAGGTAATGTGTTTTTCTGAGTCAGTTGATGATGCTGATCGCTATGCTAGCACTTTTAGCCACATAAGCATAGCTAGCATAGTTAGCATAATTAGCAAATGCCGTTTTGACTAGCCTTTATCAAAAGTGGGCAGTGAGGGCGGTGAGGGAGGTTGTGGTGCGTAGAGTTGGGCGTGGAAGGCGGGTTGCGTCTGCGGGCCATACAACGCCGCTTGCGGCTTTAATTATTATTATTATTTATTTTATTATTATTATTTTTTTTTTTTTGGGGGGGGGGGGGGGCTGGGGGGGGGGGGTGCTAGTCCTTAGGGAGGCCAGGGTATGAATGGTGGGGCTGGACCCCCTACCCCTCCGTTCTGGCACCGGGACCCTTCCTTGCTGGCTGTCTCTCGGCGCCACGAGGCTCTGGCCTCCAACTGCGGCTGGCTTGCCGTTTCTGGCTGCCTGGCGGGGGGCGCCTACCGCGGCCGGCTGGGGGGCCGGTCGCTCGGGGGAGCCTTCTCCCCGGGGTGTGTTCATCCGCTTGCTCCTCCCCGCTCTCACCCAAACAAATATTGCACACAGGCACAAAGGGCTCCGGGAACTGGATGGGAGGGGTATGCTGGCGGGGCTCACTGGGGATGCCCCTCTCTGGGTTCTCGTTGGCACCCGCCCTCCTCCCCGCTTTTTACTTGCATATTAGACACTCTGATTCATCTAGGGCCTTGTGGAGGGGGTCTGGTGGAGGGGGGCACGGTGAAACATCCGTGCTCACCTTTCGCTGGCTCCCCCCACAATTTTAACTTCCTCTGTAGACACACAGACTGCATGCTAGCAGCACACACACAGCAAATACACACCACTCACAGAGGGACCCCGGAGTGGGGGGCTTTGCGGCTTGGCAGCGGTGGAGCCCCCCACACTGGAGACCTTCTATTTTACCTTCAGCACACACACAGCAATCCCACACCTCCATACATAGGTGGGGTCGGGGGGGGGGCGGCCGGTCTTCACCCGCATGGTCCTCTCAGGGCGGCCGGGCTTATGGGTATCCTGTCGGCTGCGGGAATGGTCGGGCATACGGCGCTGGGGGTCGGCTGCCCTCATGAACATACGGTTCACGTCGGCAGCATGCATGTATCTCCACCCCCACGTGCACGTGCACACTGCCACACTGCTGTGTCTGCTTCATCCCTCCTCCTTACCCAAAGTGTATTGATGGACAGATTTTTTTCGCTCATCTTAGTGTCAGATTTTCACTTTTGATGTAACATTCGTCTTTCCAGCAGATCTGGTATAATTGTTACAGCTTAAAATAATCTTATTCAAATCGGTACTTGAATCCCCCACTTTCTCACCTCTCTTCCTTTTACTCTCTTCCACCCCCCCCCCCTCCACATTCTTCCCCTCTCCCTCCCCACACACTCTAAATGTAACACAGAAATAAAAAATATTACAGAACAAAAAGGGGTTTATAAAAATTTACACTCAAGTTTTTGAAGATTCATAACCTCTTTTTGTAATAATAAAACATTTCCAACACAAAAGGCCTTCAGCTCTCTTCTGTTTTCTCAGTTGTTGGACAGCACAAGTTAGAAGAAAAAAAAATACATAAATAAAAACTTAACAACCACTAACATGAACATATTAAGCGTATTTTGACTTATTCATCTTTTGTTACATTATGGAACATTTTATGTTGACATTTTGCAGAACATAGAGAAAGTCTGGGTTTAATCTGACATGGCTTGGTTATTATTTAACAAACTGAATTTATGACTTCATAAATATCAGCCGCCGTGATGCCAAAATCATGACCAAAGGATCAGCTGTGCAGTCATTAACGTGGATCAGCTTTGCGCTTTTCCCTCTCACCCATTATTACAACATTTCAACAACAGATCAAGTGCTTATTGATGTCACGCCCCTGCGTGCCAATGTCTTTCCCTGCCCCAGGTTGCCGACCCCTGGTGTGAATCAAAGAGCCAAGTTTGAAACATTTAGCTTTTGTGTTTTTAGATTTTAATTCTTGAGATGAGCTTACCAGCAAATGTTGGCAACTCAAAAGTTGCATTGTTTGTTTTGATCATCTAAATATTTATTTATTTGCTTATAACAAGAAGTATGAACTATATAGTGCAAACAAAAAATCATTTGAACTTCTATTGCCTACCTCTTGGTGAATGATGTCTCCACACAACACTGGCCTCAGGTCGACCGACTGCCAGGCAGATAAGACTGATGCTGCGGCCCTCATTCACTGTGACATCCTTTGTTATATTAGTGATCCTGGCAGGTACTACGAAAAAGAAAATAGAAATAAACAAGAAAAATAAACAACGATGGAACATTGAGTTTCATTTAGTGCAAAAAAACTGACAGACCTATGTGATTAGAGACGTGGAAGAAAATAATTTGAGAGGTCTCAATTAGAATGAAATTTTCTGGCAAATCTGACAATCTCCTGGCAGTGTGCTGATGATTGATTCTCCGCATCACGTGTCTTTGTCATGCTGTACGTTGGACATGCATCAAGCTGATTTATTTGAAGTTAGACAGAATTTCATTTCTTTGCCTTGGCTGATTGGATTTGTGTGTTTGAGAAAGTGTGTGTGTTTGTGCTAAGCTTAATTATTAAATGCTCAATTCCAAAATGGAAGAGGTTAGCCTGACATCAAGAGCCAAATGTTTACAACATGCAGTGCAATTCAAATCACATGAAATTAAACCTAATAACTATTTGCAGACATGACAAGCTAATTTTCAAATAAAGAATTCTTTACTTTATTCTTGTAGTTGTTGATTTGAATGTATTTTAAGACAAACAAAAACTTATATAGTATCCTTCAATTGACCAGATAAGGACTCATTGAAGATTGATGTGGGGATCCACAAAGTCATATTATAGAAGAAATTCACAGAATGCAATACTTTTGATCATTGCATATTCAAAATTTGTTTTCAAAAGTGTCTGACAAAGTCCTAAAATATTGATACAACGTTAGCTCTATTAATATCTGTCCGTCCATTTCTAAATCCACTGAATCCTTTTCAAGGTCACATGGTTGTTTTAGTCATAGGTCTTAACCACTTTTGAGCGAAGGTGGGTTACACTCTGGACCATCACAGGGCAACACAACCTCACACACCTGACATTCACATCAATAGGAGAAATTAGAGGCATCAATTAAACTGTAAAGCATGTTTTTGGACTGTTTGAGGAAGCCAGAATGAATGAATGAAAATGAAATGAATGAATGAAAAAACTTTATTAATCCCAACAAGGAGAAACTCAGTTCCAGTACATCTCGATGAAGAAGGTCAGACAAACACGAGCAGCTCCACACATACAAATATTTTACATTTTTTTTGTAGATGTGAGCTGAGTTTCATTGCATCACAAATGTCAACCTGCGAAAACAGTTTTATTTTGACCTGGACAGACAGACGCAGAGGATGCTGATCTTTTTGAGACAGAAGGCAGCACGAACCGGAAGGCTCTATGCGACATTCTGCACCTCTATGATAAACAGGTGAGGTGTAACTGCATGGCATGATCAACATTATGTATTAGTATAGCTAAAAGACGGAGCTGACTTGGCTCGGTTCATATTAATCACTGAGCGTTTCTAATAAAGTGAATGACTGTAAATGTTTACTTCACTGGAGAAAGAATCATCAACGTTGATCCCAATGCATTTGTAAATATAAATGTAATGTCATCTTATGTTTGGTGTATTTTTTTGAAATAACTGTACAATTTTAAGATAATTAAAGACTAGATGAACTGATCTGAGCCAGACCAAAGGGTGCAGTCATTTGAAATATGTTTGCCATATTAATTTGCCTTTGTCTCTGTGAAGCAAGAGCAGACTGCTGATGTCAAAGGTACTCCTGTCCTGTACTGGCTTCCCATATACAAACGTGAGGAAGACCCACAATTCTTCAAAGTTTGGAATGTAAGTATGTTATGATGGATAATGATTTATTCACTAAATAGTACCAGTGACAGTGGGCTGGTTAATACTCCAGCTGTGTGGGTAATACAACTTAACCAGAAAGTCATGCCAAAGCAATGTTATGTGGCAAAGCACATAGTCTCCTAAAATATTGCGTGATAAACAGACGGAACCTTACAGAGATCTGGAGGGTCTGGAGATCTGGAGGTCTTTACGAACTGAGGCAGAGGAGAGGCAATTAAGCAAACAAAAGGGACTCCAAGACAAAAACCGCCCCGAAGCCCAGTCGATGTGAGGTTTGTGTCTGCTCAACCAGGGAAACCCTAAAATAACAGGAGGTTTAAGGGACTCAACAACATAAAATGACATGGTCTCAGAGTGGTTTCCAGAGATTGACACAGAAATATTAACAGTACGAACAGATACCTTGTGTAAGAGGGACCCATTAATGGCATGAATGTCTAATGCTGGAGACAGAGGTTCGGTGGGGATCTTCAGTCTATCCACCACCTCCTGGGAGATCAGATCCCCATCAGACCCCGAGTTGATAAGAGTGTCAAATTCCACCTGGGCTCCAGCATAAGCCACCAAAACCTTGGTGGAGGGACGAGAAGGAGAGGAAAAAGAATGGTTGCAGCTCACCAGTTTCCTCACTGCTGGGGAGCCCAGGCGTTTCCCGGACAGTTGCGCACAACGTGTCCCGTACGTCCACAATAAAGGCAAAGTCCCTCCCGCATGCGGCGCTGCCGTTCAGCTGGAGAGAGACGGCCAGCTCCGAGCTGCATGGGCTCCGGAGGGGAGTTGGAAGGAGGCAGAGGAACCTCCGCGGGGCGCGGTGGACGGTAACCTGGAAGGCTGCGTTGCTCGTTACCCCGTTCCCTCACCCTCCGGTCGATACGAACCGCCAGGTCGATTAGCTCCTCGAGGTCGTCTGGAAGTTCTCTCGCTGCCAGCTCGTCTTTTAGAGCGTCGGACAGACCCCACAGGAAGACGTCGAGCAGTGCTTCATCTGGCCAGCGGGTGCTGGCAGCCAAGGTCCGGAACTCCACCGCGTAGTCCGAGACACAGCGGGATCCCTGCTGAAGGCGAAGAAGCTCAGACGCAGCAGCACGATGAGGCGTGGTGGGATCGAATACCGTGAGAAGCCGAGCGGAGAAGACCCGAAAGGAGCGACACAGCTCTGATCCGCGCTCCCACTCCGCCAGTCCCCATCGTTTGGCTCTTCCGGTTAGGTAGCTCAGAGCAAACGCCACCTTGCTCTGCTCAGAGGGGAAATCATCAAGATTAAAGTCAAACTGCAGCCTTCAGGAAGTGAGAAACGCCCGGCAGTCTCCCAAACGGTTCAGGGTGACCCAGTCTGGTCTGCCGAGGAGAAGGCGAGGAAGCATGCTCCAGGTTGGAGAGGCGTTCGTGAAGCTGCTGCATACCCGACATGAAGCCCCGCATCTCCTGAGCCAGGTCTGCTCGCTCCGTACCCGTGACGGAGCCACCAACGGCGGTGGATCCAGGTAAGTCTCGTTGAGACGAATCTCCTGCTGGGTTGGACATGGTCGCAGCGTAATGTGACGAGGAACCAAGGAGGAACCCAGGTGCAGGAAAGACACACAACTAAATAACTCGAAAGGGCTTTTAATGCCAAGAGCAAAGCTAGAGAAGCCAGCAAACCACAACGCTGCGACAATGACAGAGGGTTTAGAGCAACTTAAGAAGGGCACAAATCAGGAGCATATGAGAACCAGCTGTGAACACCTGAGAGCAGGGAGGGGAGGAGGGGCCTCCAGGAGGAGTGCAGCTGAGCAGCAGGAGGCTTTCCTTGACACTGAATCTGATGAATGAGGAACAACACAAGATGTAATCAATTTAGGCAGTTCTCCCTCCACTCTTATAGGGACCTATGCTCCTTTTCTGGAAAATGTCTTCACCACTGCCATTTCTATTCTTTTAGCAAACTCCATCACCATCTTTCCCTCTGCATTCCTATTCTGAACACAAAACTTCCTTACCCTCATGTCCATTGAAATCTCATCAAATCACCACTCTTTCCTCACAAGGTTGGATCACCTAATCCATGTCCCTCCCATGCCTTCTTCTGGTTGCCTTTAATGATAAGTAGGGAGGTTCTGCTCGAGCCACTCTGCTCAACTCTTACTTATGAACCGGAAGTCTTGTTTGAAGCTGTTGTCTGAAACATGTCAAAGTCACACGACCGCACAAACGAGGCCTCGAGATGTCAGCTCTATACGTCAGTCAGCTTGCTGGAACTTTGAAAAGAGTTGGGTTTGTCAAAAACTACAAATGTGAGCAATCGTAAGGCAGTTCAACTTGCAAACCTAAAACATATGTCAAGTGGAGAACATTCATAGCAAGGCAACAGCCACTGTCCTAGAACCTCACAAACAATTGCATTTGGAAACCCGACAAACGCACAACGCCCCATTGCCAGGGTAAACACAGAATGTGCAGGAAGAAGTTGTTTGTAAATCAGTCCGAACAATATTCAGTTATAGGTGGACAAATTGCCAAAGACATTATTTGCCACCACATTTGTTTTTGTTGCAGGTACTTCCCAGAGATCACAGAGATGCAGCAGATCCCGCGGTGGAGGTCTAGTGTTATGTTGCTGAGGCCTACCGATCCAGAGGAGAGTTCCTGCTTAAATACTGAGCAACACAGGCCACGATTTACAATTAACAGGGGACAACTCGCTCGCGTTCTTTTGCAGTCGTCTCTGAGGTCCAGCTAACAATTCAACCCAGCTAACAATTCAACGAACTCACGTATCTCTCCACAGAAGTTCTTCTGCACTTCAGAACCTACAGCGCCCTCTACAGGATAAATGTACCTTCATCTCTAACAAGTTCTAGTAACATGGGTTACACAAGACACTGGACCCCATGTTGCTCTTGGTGGTTATAGGTTGGCGCCAGTATACGGCAGCGGAGCCGCCATCAACGTGTAAATGTTTGTGAATGGGACTGTGACAGTAAAGCGATTTGGACCTTCAAGGAGGGTAGAAAGGGGCTATACAAGTATACACATTTTTACCATTTTCACTATTTATATGAATGCAAATTGGAATAAACAATTAGAATTCATATCTACTGTACATATAATTACTGTCATTCCTTCTCTCTTTTTTTCATTATATATAAAGACCTTCTTTTTAAATATTTTTTCAAAAAAAGCAAGATTGGCATGTGACACATGAAGTTAGTAATACCCAAGAAATAAAACTAACTTCCTTGATCACCGTCAAAGGTATTATTCTTTGATTACACTGAGAGACTAAAAAACTCACAGCGACTACACTGTATTCCACTGAGGATTTCTTTAACTTATGCTGTCTATCCGCTATGGTAGGAGTGTGTTCACTTGTTTGGGTGATAGACATACAGTTAATAGCTCTAGATGCACCAGTAAAATATACATAAAGCAAAGTATTAATATTCAAATTCAACTTTATTTATATAGCGCTTTTCATGCTACATAGCATCTCAAAGTATATATAATAATAAAAATAAATGCAAATAATAATAAAATAAATGAATTAATCAAACACACAAAAACCCAACATGTTAGTGTTTTCCTTGGTACATAAAGCAGATGAATGATGCAGTGGATGCAATAGGAGGGCAACAAACGAATAACCCTTGATTTGTTCAGGCATATTTGAACACCATCGGGGGAACCTTTCTGGGTGGAGTTTGCATGTTCTCCCCAGAATGCGTGGGTTTTCTGCAGGGACTCCGGCTTCCACCCATCGTCCCCAAACATGTTTCATAGGTTCAGTGGTTACTCTAAATGGTTCTTAGGTGTGAATGTTAGTGTGCATGGGTGTGTGATTTGTGTCGCCAGTCTGTCACAGCCCCGTGACCCCAAAAGGGACAAATTGGGTTTAGAAAATGAATGAATCTCTTAACCACTTTTCTTGCTGGTGGTAGAGACACCTCAGTGTTGATTAAACCTTGTGCTTAGATGACCCCCCCCCCCCCCCCCTTCCATTGACGTGTTCTTCCTACCGTGGATAAAGGTGGAAAGATTTCATGTAATCCATGGACACCAGTGAAGATCACAAATCATTGAAGAAAAAAGGTTCAGAGCACTGTCTAGTGGGTCTAGATGACCCAACTCCCAATGTTAAAGTGCCTAGGATAGCACAAGGGTTAAACACAGCTTCTTCATAAAATCGGTGAACTTTTTTTAGAACTTTGTGAATTTCTTCTGGGCAATGAATATTTAATTCCAGACTTGTGATCTTCTGAGGAAGTTTGTGAAAATATCCTGGAGTAAGATGAGGCATGGTGCTGCAAAACAGCTTCAGACTGTTTTTCCCGTTTCTAAAGTAACATTTAAAAGTTAAAAATCAACGTTGGTGTAACTGTTGAATAGAATAACTAAGAATAGGAAAAGAAAGCGTATAAATCATGAGCAGGAGAAAGTAGAGTCCCATCGCACTCTTCAGATAAATAAAATGTACAATTTCTAATCAATGTACTTTTAAATACCAAATGCAAAAACAACAAACACACAAGTGTGCAACAGAACAAAACGCATGGAAATGTGGGTTTGATTTTATTTCCTGCGATGACTTGAGAGGCTTTTGTACCTTTGATTGTCCTTTTCTTTAATGTTTAGAGTTGGTCCTTCAGCTTTTTCCTGTTTTCGGTTTCTCCACTGGAGCTCAGATCTGTTGGCAAGGACTCATGCACACCAACAAACTGTCTCCATATCCCCCAGTATACAATATTTAGGAGCAGTTCCTCCTGCCAGTCCAGTCCGTTGTCCAACACTCTGTGTCACTAAGTCCATCTTAGTTTGAATTTATGCTGTAGTCTGACCTTTGTTAAACTTGTCTAAAATAATAAAGTGCATACATGTTTGGGAGATGACACCATCTATTGATGTTTGATATCATGGAAAACAGGGCACCCATGCAAAAGCAAATCATAATAAAGCGCTCCTGGAATTTGCTGCACTGCATACTGACCTGGTAAAAATGATTCAGGAGAATGTCCTTTTAAAACTCAAGCCTTATTAGCTCTAAGTGAACAGACGGATATCAATAAAAAAATACTGTCTTCACTTTGCTACATGAAGAATGTTTGGTTATGGTCTGGTGCTAATTTAATACACATTTTTTATCATCCCAACAATAGTTATTTTTCTATCTAGTGGAGGTGGCCTTCTTTGAGGCCAATCTAAATTCTAATGAGCAAATGTGAAAGTAAATAAGAAATCCCGTCTAGGGAAGGAACGTAAAAAAGAAAACCTATGGAGAAGTTGGTTGAATAAGTGGAAAAGACTAAATGTTGATGGGTGCATAAGCCTCATTTACAGGTACAGAAAGGTTACAGTTATTGCCTTGAAAGGTTGTTCAACAAGATATTAAAGACACCATCATTTTTGTCCAGGCCTTTTTAAATAATATAATTTTTATGATTGTGTTAAACTGTTAAAATCAACGTCTACTTGTGATTGGTAAATGTTTTTGGTAAATTAGAAATTATTACTACATTTGTCAGATTAACGTTCAATGATTATTGTGGCTTTTTCTTTTATCAACAAAGAGGAGTAACAATGATTTTTTTTCACATACAGAGGGGCAAAAAAGTATTTAGTGAGCAAAAGTCCCAGAACCACACGGGGGACCTAGTGAATGACCTGCAGAGAGCTGGGACCAAAGTAACAAAGGCTACCATCAGTAACACACTACACTGTCAGGGACTCAAACCATGCAGGGCCAGACGTGTCCCCCTGCTAAAGTCAGTACATGTGCAGGCCCGTCTACAGTCTGCTACAGAGCATTTGGATGATCCAGAAGAGGATTGGGAGAATGTCCTATGGTCAGATGAAACCAAAATAGAACATTTTGGAAAGAACTCTACTGGTCGTGTTTGGAGGAGAAAGAATGCTGAGCTGCATCCAAACACCAGACCTACTGTAAAGCATGGGGGTGGAAACATCATGGTTTGGGATGTTTTTCAGCAAAGGGACCAGGACGACTGATCCCTGTAAAGGAAAAAAGAATGGGGCCGTGAAGTGTAACAGTTTCAGTTTCTTTGTTTGTTTCCTTGGTTTTCTGTATAGGTTTGAGTTACTCCATCATCCCCATCATTCCTGAGTGTTTTCACCTGTGTCTTGTTGCCTTGTATGTATTTAAGTCTTGTCTTTTCCTTCCTCCTGTGCTGGTCCATAGTTTTTAGTTTTGCTGTTCCCCTGTTTCGAGTATGCCAAGGTTTCGAGTTTTGAGTTTTGGTTAGCCTGCTTAGCAGTGGTTTTTGTTTGTAGTTGTTGGACTTTATTAAATGTCCTGCTTGCCTGGAACCTCCTGCCTCCTCTCCTCTCTGCGCCTGGGTACTTCCTACCACACCCCGTAACATTATGGACCAGCCATACCAGTACCCAGCAGAGGGGACCTGTCTCTGGTGGACCCCTGACTCTTCCCAGATCTACGCGGACTTCAAGGGGAGTTGCCTGGCCGTAAGAGGGGGTCGTCGTCATCACCGCCGCCCCCATTATAAGTCCTCCCCTGTTTCCTGGATGGAGCAGGACGTTCTCCGGCATAGGTCCTTCCTAGACCCTCTGGACCAGGGCCTATGGCTGTGGGAGGACTTATTCCTGGAGGAGGAGGGGGCCGCAACCCATCGGAGCGCAAACGGCTTTCAGTACTCCTCCTCGGACTTCGACGGGAGTCGTCTGGCTTTAAGAGGGGGCCGCTGTCGTCGTCGCCGCCGCCCTTCTTGACGTTCCATCTTGGTTCCGGAGGTGGACCTGGAAGCACCCCAACCCCGTCCTGCGTCCAGGAGGGTGCCTGATGCACCCCAACCCGCTCCTGCTCTGAGGAGGGTGCTGGACGCACCCAGTCCCATTCCTGCTCCCAGGAGGGTCCCGGACGTACCACGACCCGTTCCTGCTCCGAGGAGGGTGCCGGATGCATCCCGTCCTGTTCCTGCTCCGAGGAGGTTGCCGGACGCACCCCGTCCTGTTCCTGCTCCGAGGAGGTTGCCGGACGCACCCTGTCCTGTTCCTGCTCCGAGGAGGGTGCCGGACGCACCCTGTCCTGTTCCTGCTCCGAGGACGTTGCCGGACGCATTATGTCCTGTTCCTGCTCCCAGGAGGGTCCTGGACAGGGGGATGGCAGACCGGAGGGAACCGGATGCACCCCAACCCCTTCCTGCCGCGGACCCTGAGCCTGAGCCCCCTGCCGCGGACCCTGAACCCCTTCCTGCCGCCGACCCTGAACCCCTTCCTGCCGCGGACCCTGTGCCCGAGCCCCCTGCCGCGGACACTGTGCCCGAGCCCCCTGCCGCGGACCCTGTGCCCGAGCCGCCAGCTCCAGACGCGGACTCCGAGCCGCCAGCTCCAGACGCGGACTCCGAGCCGCCAGCTCCAGACTCTGAGCCCGAGCCGCCAGCCGTTTGCTGGTCGGACTCTCAATGCTGGACGGCGTTTTGCTAGGTTTGAGTTACTTCCTGTTTTATTTTGTAGTATTTCCTGGTCTGTTGTTGTTTCGAGTTTTACCCCTCCTCATCAGTCCTGAGTGTTTCCACCTGTCTTGTTGCCTTGTATGTATTTAAGTCTGTCTTTCCTTTCCTCCTGTGCTGGTCCATAGTTTTTAGTTTTGCTGTTCCCCTGTTTCGAGTATGCCAAGTGTTCGAGTTTTGAGTTTTGGTTAGCCTGCTTAGCAGTGGTTTTTGTTTGTAATTGTTGGACTTTATTAAATGTCCTGCGTGCCTGGAACCTCCTGCCTCCTCTCCTCTCTGCGCCTGGGTACTTCCTACCTCACCCCGTAACATGTAAGGTCAGATTTTGAGTGAAAACCTTCTTCCATCAGCACTGAAGATGAAACGTGGCTGGGTCTTTCAGCATGAGAACAATCCCAAACACACTTAACAAAGGAGTGTCTTCATAAGAAGCATTTCAATGTTGAGGCTGAGGCTTAAAGATGGCGCCGCTGAGTCCGGTCGCCGTCCAGGTCGCTCCGCTTAGATTATGTTTTTATTTACTTTTTTACCTATTTTTGCTTTCTCTTTTTACACACATTACCTCTGCACTGATCATATACGACAAGGAAACACTTTTGGACATTGTAACATCCTTTGTTTGTCTGAAACGTGGCTCACGCCCTCGGTCCCGGACGCTGCTGTAATGCCAGCCGAGAACTTCTCTGTCTTACGGATGGACAGGACAGCCGAGGCCGGCAAATCCAAAGGCGGAGGAGTTTGTTTTATGATTAACAAGAAATGGTGTGATCCCAGGAATATCTCCACTCTGTCGCGCTCCTGCTCGCCTCATCTGGAACACTTATCAATTATTTGTCGCCCATCCTATCTGCCCCGGGAGTTTTAATCGATCATCATAACTGCTGTTTACATCCCTCCACAAGCAGACTGTGGCTCGGCTTTGTCGGAGCTTCACGACGCGCTTAGCGGCAACATCAACAAACACCCGGACGCTGCTATCATCTTTGCTGGGGACTTTAACAAAGCCAAACTCAGGCAAGTCATGCCTACTTTCCATCAACATGTATCCTGTCCAACCAGAGGACCGAACACACTGGATCATTGCTACACTCAGTTTAAGAATGCCTACAAAGCTCGCTCTCTACCGGCTTTCGGCAAATCGGACCATGCCGCCATTTTCCTCACACCGGAATATAAACAAAGGCTCGTACAAGATTCCCCGACGCAGAGGGTGATGACGCGATGGTCCGCCCAATCAGAAAGGACTGTTACAGGTGGCTCTTGATGACGTAGACTGGGACATGTTTCGCGCATCCTCATCTGATGTCAACGAGTTCACAAATGTAGCGCTAAGCTTTGTAAACATACTAGCCGAACAAGCTACGACTACAATAACCATAAGGACATTCTCAAATCAGAAACCGTGGGTGGACAGATCAATCCGCGCAGCAATAAACAAACGCACTGCTGCTTGCAATGCCGGTCTTCTGTCGGGAAACATGAGCGAGTACAAAGCATCGTGCTATGCTCTCCGGCGCGCAGTAAGAGCCGCCAAACACAGATACAGGGAACGCATAGAGTCACATTTCCAGCTAAATGACTCCCGACGCATGTGGCAAGGACTAAGGACCATCTGTGACTTTGGAAATAAATCCTCTGCAGAGGTGAGAGCAGATCCGTCGCTGGCTGACGAGCTAAACACTTTCTACGGCCGCTTTGAAAGCAATCTAAGCAGTGTGAGTCTGCCGATCAGCGCGTTAGGAAGCAACAGCCAGATCAGCGATCATCATGCGATCACCGTGACGGAGGACGAGGTTCGGAGGGCGCTAAAGCGAGTGAATGTAAGGAAAGCAGCCGGACCTGATGGGATTTCTGGCCGTGTTCTGCGGTCCTGCGCTGATCAGCTTGCTGGTTTGTTTACATCCATTTTTAATGAGTCTCTTGCTGCATCGGTGGTTCCCACCTCATTCAAAAAAACGGTCATCATCCCTGTGCCTAAGAACAATAAACCCTCTTGTCTGAATGACTATCGTCCAGTTGCTCTCACATCAACAGTCATGAAGGTCTTTGAAGGACTGGTTAAAAACGTCATCTGCTCCTCCATCCCAGATACTCTGGACCCTCTTTAGTTTGCCTATCGCCCAAACAGATCCATAGATGATGCCATCTCCCACATCCTGCACTCTTCTCTCACACACATTGACAGCAATAACAGGAACTATGTAAGGCTGCTATTTATTGACTACAGCTCAGCTTTCAATAGCATAGTCCCCATAAAGCTAGCTTCCAAACTCATAGACCTCGGACTGAATTCTTCACTCTGCAAATGGATTCTGGATTTCCTCACCGGCAGACCTCAAGTGGTGAAACTGGGCCAGTACACCTCTAACTCCATCACCCTGAACGTAGGAGCCCCGCAGGGGTGCGTCCTGAGTCCCCTGCTTTACTCTCTCTACACACACGACTGCGTGTCTTCGCACAGCTCCACATCCATCATCAAATTTGCTGATGATACTGTGGTTCTGGGCCTCATTCACAACAACGACGAGACCGCATACTTGGATGAGGTAGAGAAATTGACATCATGGTGCCAGGACAACGGTCTCTCTCTGAATGTGAGCAAAACTAAAGAACTGATTGTGGACTTCAGGAAGAGACAACAGCAACACCTCTTATGATCAGCGGGACTCCTGTGGAGAGGGTGAGCAGCTTCAAGTACCTTGGTGTAAACATCTCGGAGGACCTGACTTGGACTACTCACATTCAAACACAGGTAAATAAAGCAAGGCAAAGACTGTACCATCTGCGACAGCTGAGGAAATTCAGGGTCTCACCAGCAATCCTGAAAACCTTCTATTCCGGGGCTATAGAAAGAGAGGGCTATAGATCACAGTGTGGTATAGGAACAGCTCAAGCCAAGACTGCAAAGCCCTGCAGAGAGTTGTGCGCGTAGCTGAGCGCATTTCAGGGTCTGCTCTTCCCTCTCTGCAGGACATCTACCTCAAACGCTGCAGAAGTAGAACAGAAAATATCATCAAAGACTCCACCCACCCCAGTATTCATATTTTCACTCTGCTGCCATCTGGTAAGCGCTACCGTAGCCTGATGGCAAAGACAGAGAGACTCAGGAGTTTCTACCCCCAGGCCATCAGGCTCTTAAACTTTAACTCTAAACGTGTATCTTAATTATTTAAGTCTACAGTCCACATTCATACACATTATTTTGCATTCTATATTACATTCTAATTCTACAATACACATTCTTTTCTTATTTCATCTTTACATAGTTTCACTTATGTATATTATGTATATTTTACAGAAATATATTATGTACATTTCCTGTACTGTTTTCCTTAATTATTGCACTGTCCATGGAGCGGACCTGGGTTACATTTCACTACTGGTTGTATTTGCTAAATATAACTTTGTATGTGACGAATAAAAGAATCTCGAATCTTGAAGGTCCTGGAGTGGCCTAGCCAAGCTCCAGATCTCAACCCATTCACTCTAAAAAGAGTATTTGGGCTGTAGTTGGAAAGAAATGCCCGGAACACCTCTCCAGGGAGGCGTCCAGGAGGCATCCGGACTAGATGCCCGAGCCACCTCAACTGGCTCCTTTCGATGTGGAGGAGAAGCGGTTCTACTCCGAGCTCTCCGCGGGTGGAGTCCCCCTCTAAGGGAGCGCCCCACCACCTTTAGGAAGCTCATTTCAGCCTCTTGTATTCGGGACCTCGTTCTTTCGGTCATGACTCATAACTCATGACCATAGGTGAGTATTGGAACGAAGATCGACCGGTAAATTGAGAGCTTTGCTTTTCGGCTCAGCTCTCTCTTCACTATGACGGACCGATACAGCGACCGCATAACTACGGACGCCGCTCCGATCCGCCTGTCGATGTCACGCTCCGGTCTTCCCGGGACAAAAAAAAAACCCCTGACGTTTTTTTTTTAATTTTTTATTTGAAAGGAAATGAACTGCAGCATTCCCCGCTTTCCGGGCGTGTCCCACTGGGCGGAGGCCCCGGGAAAGACCCAGGACATGCTGGACAGACTACGTCTCTCGGCTGGCCTGGGAACGCCTTGGGGTCCCCCCAGAGGAGCTGGAGGAAGTGGCTAGGGCGAGGGAAGTCTGGGCATCTCTGCTCAGTCTGCTGCCCCTGCGACCCGGTTCCGGATAAGCGGAAGAAGATGAATGGAAAATAAATCCTTTTTTTGAGTTCATTCAACTTAAGAAAAACACCTAGTTGTCTGACATAGATATTTTGCTTTCAATCAACTTAATTCAATTAAGTTGGTGTGACTTTGGTGTGACGCTGTCAATTCGTCACGACGTCGTAACGTACGGCAGCGCAAAGAATTGTGGGATACCATTTTCTTTGCCTATCTGGGCAGATTGGGGTTTTAGTATGGATTTTTGTTCATGTGTTTTGTTGTCTAGCTGTTTTACTCTGTTTTAACTAGTAATTTAAACTGTTAGATTTATTTATTTCTGCACCTTGAGTTAGAGTTTGGGAGAGGATGATGACCAACACCCTTGTGCGGTAAAACACCGTATGTCCCAATATTAAAGACAGAGTTGATGACACGTGAGTTCCTGCCCTCTAATGTGAGAGGTTGCTGGGTCAGTTATGTCTTTGATATGGAAATTACAAATCCCATTGGTTGAAACTTTAGAAAACTGTGTCAATTTAAGTTGTATAAAAAAAATAAAAATGACAAAGAATTTAACTCGGATCAACCTATTAAATTGAGTTGAATAGACATAAAAAATTGTGATTCATACAAAAATTGATTCATTTAAGTTGGATCAACTTCTTTCTTTTTAGAAATTAGAAAATCTTGGAGGGAGTTGAAAGTCTAAAAAGTATTGTTTATTTTAAGGTTTTGTAAAAAGGGGTGGAATCATGCAATAATTGTTGTTTTTCAATAATTATTGAAAAAATAAAGAAAAACTACTGGCAACAGTTTGTGGAAACTTTGTAAAGACTTACAGAAAACGTTTGACTGCTGTCATCACCAACAGTGTATAACAAAGTATTAAGCTGAACTTTTGTAATTGACCAAATATTTATTTTCCACCATATTTTACAAATACATTCTTTAAAAATCAGAAAATGTGATTTTCTAGATATTTGTCCTCATTTTGTCTCCCATAGTTGTGGTATACCTATTATGAAAATTACAGACCTCTCTCATGCTTTTTTTAAGTGGGAGAACTTGGACAATTGGTGGCTGACTGAATACTTTTTTGTCCCATTTTATGTAGTAAATCTACTTTAGCTTAGACATTAGCTTTTGTATGCAAAAAGCTTGTTTTATCAAACCAACCTACAATTTTATGGAACCAATGATGATAATAAATTTTGCATCTTTGCACACCACTCTTTCTGGGCTTTCTATTGCAGTGGAAACATCTTACCTTGAACAAAAAGATGCACTTTTGTGGATTTTGGTTTCTTGTTTGTGAGAATGGAGCAAACGTAGGGTCCTTCATCATGAACGTTAACATTTTGGATCTTGATGCTGTACTCCGTGACTGCTGTGTTTTCCAACAGGATGACACGTGGATCCAAAGACCACTTCTCTTTCCCTGCGAATAGAATTGTGGTACGATTGAGCCAGGCCACTCTTGAGACTTTACTGTCAACACTGCATCTGGTTGGAAAAAGAAAGAAAAAGAAAAAAATATGTTGATTTCAGTCCTATAAGATATTCTGACTTAATTGTAACACAGCCAAGACACTCAGTGGTTTATTGTGTATTCAATGCCATAGGACTGGGTGTTGCTGCAGAACAGTTTTGTATGTGTTAAGAGGAATTTAAAAAATAAAAAATAAAGGCCTGAAGTAGCAATCGTGGTCTTTTCTTCTAATGAATCCCTTACTTCTACCTGCACCACCACATTGTTCACTTTTTATGGAGTAAGCTAACAGAAATGTAAATGAATACAATCACGTTCTACCCTCTATCCGTCTTCTGCTCATCTAGGACTGGGTTGTGGGGGCAGCAGTCTAAGTAAAGATGCCCAAAGAGTAACAGTACACCTCCAAATGGGACAGATGCCGTTTCAAATGTGGCTCTTCAGCTCACCTATCAGATGCCCCAGCCCAGTAAGAAAGGTAACCTGCCGAAACTGCAACAAATCAGGAGACTTTGCTTGGGTTTGCAAGTCTAAAGGCCTGTTCACACCGGGACGAATTTCGCGCGCGATATTCGCCGACGTTTAACGCCTCGTGACTAAACAAAGGGCACCAATGTGAGTGTGCACACCGACGCGAAAAATGCCACGGGTAAAAGCGTCATTTTTTTAAAAATGCCTCGGGTTCATTTTTTTGGTTTGACGCGCCGCGTCAAAAACTATACGACCAATCAGAATGGGGCTTTTGCACCCTTGTCTGGAGCTTCTGAAGTTACAGTAAAACACAACTTAGGGGCACTCAAACACAAAACTTTCTTGCTGAGCACAAATACGTAACGGCGAAGAAGATAGACGCCAAGTAGCGTCTACATTGGCGCCAGGGAAATAAGACGAAGAAGATGCACTCACTGACGGACATTCTAAAATATCCCTGAAAACGCTCATGATACATTTTCAGCTCTTGTACTGGTCGATAAAACTCCCCACGTTCTTCTCTTCTCGTAACTATGGGATGTACCCAAAATCGGCGTCTTTCCGGCGTCTTTCATTATTCAACAGAACAATAATTTCTTCATCGCTGGAACTGGAGCTAGAGCTACTGGTGCTGGAAATATTCATGTTTTCTTTGTATGATTCTGACAAGCGCGTAAATACTTGCCCTCTTCCTATGAGTGAAAAGAGAGTTTAAGAAGCGTAAAGTTGCGCAGCGCCACCTTGTGTACAGGGGGTATTTCTGTTTTACATTAAGCGCCATCTAATGTCAGGGAATGAATTTGCATGTTCACTCGGCTCATCGTCAGCGAAAATCACTTGGGTGTGAACTCAAAAAGCGTGTCGAAAAACGCTGGCGAATAACATGCGCCGATATTCGTCCCAGTGTGTACGGCCCTTAAGTCTGCGATCAAGGTGGGAGAAGTGATTGTTCTTGAAATGAACACGGTGCTGAGGTTACTAAATGAATAATTATTCTGGTCCTGTTAGACCTCAGTGCAGCCTTTGACACTATCGACCACAGTATTTTACTCCATAGATTAGAGCATGATATAGGGATCAGAGGATCTGCCCTCCAGTGGTTTAAATACTATTTATCCGATAGGTATCAGTTCGTTAATGTAAATGGACATTCCTCTCAGTGCACTCGAGTTAACTATGGAGTCCCACAGGGCTTTGTTTTGGGACCCATCCTGTTTATGCTTTATATGCTACCCCTAGGAAACATAATCAGGAAACACAGCATTGAGCATTGTTATGCCGACGACACGCAGTTGTATTTATCCATTAAACTTGACCAGAATGATAATCCAGTAATCCCACCGTATTCGCGGAGGTTACGTTCCTCGCCCCCCCGCAAATAACGAAAATCCGCGAACAATTGACAGTGTTTTAAAACTCACAGAGCCTTATGTGAGCCTTACTAATTAATACAGTAAGAATCTTGTAATGTATAGTAATGACAAAGTACATTTGAATTTTTTACATAGTAATGTTTATTAACAGTGATAAAAAAAAAATTTGTGAAATATAGTACTGTAATATGGAAATGATTGCTGTACATGTATTACAGTATTATTAACTGCCGTCTATGGCCATTCCTCCACTCTTCGCACTTCAGGAGTCGGGAGATGGTGTCGTATCTTCTCCAGGCGTGTTAGACGCTTTTTTTATGTTCGTTATGAACATTGTTATCGGTAGCTGGCTCTGTTGTTTTTTCATACTGGTGAAGAGGGTTTTGTACGTTGACATAGAAAAATCAATTGCATTTGAGAACTGTAGCGCACAAACCATGTAAGGGTCCCACGATTTAACGTTCTCCTGCAGTTGTTTTGCTGCTTGCATGAGATCAGCCAACCGTTCAAGAGTTAGACCTTCATCCTCTTCATCCTCTTGTGATGGGTCTTCCTGGTCCTCTGTTCCGTTTTCACTGGCGGACTGCGTGAGCTCCGCCAAATCAAAGGCTGCGAGTGGGCGTCAACCAGTTCATTGATGTCTTCGTGGGTGATGTCATCGAAGCCGTCACCGCCAATCAGCTGTGCCAGTTTCACTGACTTGTTGACAGCGTCACGTTGAACTTCGTCAGGTGAGAAGCCTTTGTAGTCACGCACACATTCTGGACAGAGTTTTTTCCAACATGCATTTAGCGTTTCTTCTTTCATATCTTGAAGTGCCTTGTGTATGACCATCAGGCATGACGTAATTGTGAAGTTGCGCCAGTAGACCTTCAACTGGAAGTTCTCGTCCCCGTCAATTGCATCAACTAGCTGTTGAAGACAGTTGCCGGTGTAAAGTGCTTTAAAGGCACGAATCACCCCTTGATCCATGGGCTGGAGTAGCGATGTGGTGTTGGGAGGGAGAAACTCAATCCGGACACCCTCATGACGCAAAACCACAGCGTGACCGCCAGCGTTATCCATGAGCAGCAACACCTGAAAATGCATTCCTTTTTCACGGAGGTATTCTCGCACTTGGGGGATAAAGCTCTGATGAAACCAGTTGGATGTCAGGACCTTTGTAATCCAGGCCTTTGAATTGTGCATCCAGAACACAGGTAAAGTGTTTTCATTTCTGTTTTTGAGAGCCCTCGGATTTGTGGATTTATAAATGAGACCAGGTTTCATAATCCAACCATAATCCACCACTGGAAACACAAATCCATATGATGGTTTCTCAGATCGCAGCAGCATTTCCGCCTTCAGCGATCATCGGAGCTTCGCGCCCCGCTATGCGAAGGCAGCTGGCGGTCCGAAGAAAAAAGCTTGTCCGCGGTGCGTCAGGAGGACCGCAGAAGGCGGACATGCAGCTACTTAGTCCTGAGAAGCTGTGGAAACTCATCAGAAGTTCACAACCATCACAAAACCCTCGTCTCTGCCGCTAACACAGTCTGCTCCTGGTGCATGTGTGTGCGTCAGTCAGCAGCCGGACACACAGAGAAAGCAGTGACGTCATCGCCCCGCCTCCCCTCTGCTAATGCTTTTTCGAAATGAATATTGTGACAAGGTGCGCGGGGTGGATGTTAAAGTGCAAATGCAATCCCCTCTTTGCATTTTCGTTTTAATTATGACACAGAATAAGCGGTTTAAAGTATAAAATGAAAAAGCATTTTGAAATATTGCTTTTTTTTAATTTTGAGTCAAAAAATGCAGCTTCATTTTGAAAATTAAAAAGCATTTCAATTAATCCATTTTAATTGTCAAATTAGACATTTCTAAATGAATTATGCTACACATTTACCAGAGAACGTCTTGAAAATGAAATGTCAAATACCATTTTCATTATAATTTTAATTAAGTGACAGAATAAGCTGTGTTGAGGAAGGAAATGAAAAAGCATTTTGGTGGTTTGCTTTTTCATTATATTTTTGAGTCAAAAAATGCCTTTTCATTTTGAAAATGAAAAAGCATTTCTGGTTTTGACTTTGCTTTTTATTTATGCTACATAATTGCTTCCATATAAATCCTCTGATCTTAATATCCTAAAATAAGAGTTTCTCTATACATTTTCTTGACTATTTGAATATTTGAACATTTTTTGAGCTCATTGCTTAAACCGTTCCAAAGTTTAGTGCCACACACCGACACACAGAAACTTTTCTTTGTGGTTCTTATCAATTTGATCTTGAAGTTCCTACATCCCATCAGTCTGTAGCCTCCTTCATTTTCTAACAACTGTTTTTGGATATTGAATGGTAACGATTTCCCACTGGCTCTGTATAAAAGTTGTGCAGTGTAAAAATCAACAAGGTCATACAGTTTTAAAAGTCTTGATTGATAAAATAGATTGTTTGTATGATCAAGATATCCGGCTTTATGTACAATTCTGACGGCTCGTTTTTGAAGTAAAAAGAGAGGATGTAGTGAACTCTTGTAATTATTCCCCCAAATTTCTATACAGTAGGTGAAATATGGTAATATTAAAGAACAGTACAATAAATATCTACTGTTGTATCCTAATATATGTTTAGATTTATTTACGATTGAAATACTTTTTGAGACTTTAGTTTGTATGTGTCTGATGTGAGGCTTCCAACTTAGTTTGTCGTCGATAAAAACCCCTAAGAATTTGATTTCTGTAACACTTTTGATTAAGACAATATTTATTTCAATTGAGAGCTCTTTATTTGCATTGAAGTTTCCAAAAAAACATCACTTCGGTTTTATCTAGGTTCAAAGATAATTTGTTGTAATCCATCCACAATTTTATTTCATTTAACTCTGTGTTCACCACCTTGATACGTTCCCTATGATTGTCTGTAGAATAGAATATGTTTGTGTCATCAGCAAATAATATGAGTTTCATAAGCTTTGAAACATTGAATATGTCATTTATGTAAATGACATATGAAGCTTTAATTGATATTTCCAAAACAATTAAAACTCAATATTTGATGGGAAATCTGAATTATTCTGCTTCACATCTCAGCCCATCAATCCTCCCTGTGATTATTTCCAGGATAAAATGAATAAACTCCAGGCTGGATTCCTAAAAATGAAAAATATAAAAAGAGCCAAAAGAGCCAGTCATTTCAACGGCTCTTTGAAACATCCTATCTTTAGGAGATAATGATGTCAGATTACTTTTGCTAGAGTTAACTTTAGTGAATTAGGTCGCATCATCCTGCTCTGAGCACAAACCTGGGACAGCAGATCAAATAACATCCTTTTTGGGTAACAATACATTGTAATGCTGAGGCCAATGCAGAGGAGGGGCCTGTTCATTATCTTGTATTCAATAATTTAGGCTTTTAAGCTTGAAGAACCAGGCTAATGGTGATGTGATGAACTGTGATTTCTCAAATATGCAGGTTCAATTTCTCAGAAATGAAGCGTCACGTTTAACCGAAACCATGACCTTGAGGGCTGATTGAAACAAAATATTATCCTTAAAAAAGATTTTCTCCCCCACAGAACGGAATCCTAACAAAATCTTAAAAAAAACAACACGGGTATTTAAGTCAACACAAAGGTGCAAAATCAATGAGGTTTTGTTTTCCATTATATGCCATTCAACAACATAAAAAACAGTCAACCTTTGCAATAATGAGTCACTTTCCCTTAAGTGCTCTCTAGTCATGTTTTATGGGACAACTTTCAAGGTTGAAGGAAGTCTTCTGAAAGACTGACAGCCTAACGACAGAAGAACATTGGGCATCTTTGTTTATGGTGTATTCCTTGCTCTTCAAAGGATAAGAATGACTGATATGCAACATTTAGAGTTCTTTAGATTAATTTTATTGACATATTGGTAATACTGCTACATGGTGCAAAAAGATGTCTGTTCTTACATGCAATCTATTGATATTTAACCATCATCATCCTCAATCATTGGGTTTCATTCCTGAACTCTGATAAGATGCAAAATGAAGCTGCTCTTTTATGCATTTTTTCTAACGGCCGCTAGGGGAGCTTGAGCAGAAAGGGTGAGAGTACCGTCTTTCTTTGTAAATATATCAAGTGTTGAACCTTTCCTGCATTACTTTCTTCTTTCTTTCCTTATTTCCTTGTTTTTTATTCTGAGTTATTGATAAAATGTCCATGGCTGTCGTGGGTCCCGCAAGGAAATAAGGGCAGAGGCGCCAAGGTGAGAGTATTCTTGTTTTTAATGCAAGAACAGAGCACAACAATTGCTCCACAAAGGCCAAGCAACATACATTTCTCCACTCAGACTCCCACACTGACACCTGTAAACAGGTTCTCTTTTTAAATGACAAGCCCCTCCTTCTGGGCGTTGCTCTCTATTAGTCCAAAGAAAAAGAAGGAAAACAGATTTATCCTTCAACATCATCAACAACAATAAACCGCACATTTCCCAAACATTTGTCGCTTTCCGTCGTCACTTTGGCAAACAAAGGTTTTAAAGTTCGGTCTTCTTTTTGTAAAGCTGAAATGTCAGCTGGTATTTCAAATGTGTCTGCTGTAGATGGGATCTCCAGATCCGACAACTTAAGTTTTTTTTCAAACTGTCTTTGACGACGGGACTTTCTGGGCATTTCTTTGCCTCCATCAAAGAAACTGTCATCCAGATATGGAAGACTTTGCATCCCCGCTTTAGCCTGAGCTCTAGTTAGCACGGGTGATGAAACATTAACAGCTAGCTCAGCATTAGCTTTAGCTGTTTCAGTAGCCTCGTTTAATAAGTCCCCCAACATAGGTAAATCACACCCCAAAATTAAATCAACAGGCAGGTTCTCTACCACCCCAACAGTCAAAAGATATGATTGTTCATTTATGGTCACTGTTACATCCGCTTTTGGGTACAAATGTTTGTCGCCATGTACACACACAACACTTGTTTGCCTGCCATAATCAAGTCCACCAAAAGGGATTAAACTCTTTTTGACCAAAGAAACAAAACTACCAGTGTCCAACATAGCGGTAACCTGCTGTCCGTTCACAGTCACTGAGTTAAGTGAATGGAAAATGTATTTGTCCATCTGTAAAGGCCCTGTTCCTGAGTCAGCCTCAGGCCTGGGTGCGTAGCAAGCACCTGAGAACTTGGTCTTGCCAATTGGATACACAGCGGCTTTGCGACCAATCTGCTGGCAATAGTAACATACAAGGACCTTACCCGCCACTCGCTGGTTAGGTGCTGGGTTGGTACCTTGCGTTGCCTGATTGACGACTCTCCTTTGAGTGCAGCGATGAATCGGTCTTCTCGCTGCTGCTGTCCATGGAGAAAGTCTCTCATAATGGCCCCCTAGTCACTTTCTGGGCCTTTGGTCGGGCCTGGAGAACCAACAGAGGCACCAGGATCCACCACCTCCTCCTCCGAGGATGAATTGGACAATTGAAGGCCTGTGTCTGTGGTTCGATCCATCTCCTCCTTCTGGGAACGCAGACCTCTGTGTCTCACCTTTTTGTGGCCAGCCATCTGCATATCCCACTTCTGATACCAATTTGTCATGGGTCCCGCAAGGAAATAAGGGCAGAGTCGCCAAGGTGAGAGTATTCTTGTTTTTAATGCAAAAAACAGTTAATAAAGTTAGCAAGATATTCACAGACTCGGACTTTGATAATCAAAAACGTAATAAACGTTTAAACTGATAGCAAGAGTCTCTTCCGTTTGTCTTAACAAAAACAACAACTTACAAAGGCATTTCAAAATACAATAGACGAGTTTTTGTTTCTTTGTAATAAGAACGACACTCTCCTGCTGCCGACAGAGAGTCAGCAAAGTGCAGGCTTAGGGAAAAAGGCCATTGGAAAAATAAAATAGCTTCTAATTTTGCAGTTTTCATGTAAACATGGATTATAATTGATCAAAAAGACATAGTTCTAAAGGAACTAGCGCTACAGAGTTATCAAACTTATTAACAAGACTAATCATCTTTTAATCTTATTGGTTTATTGTTAAAAATAATTTCTAGTTAATAATTGTACAATTTTAACTTACATGTTGAAGCTACTTCACAGGAGTGTTCTGTTTACATGTGAAATGATAAAAGAAGGTGAATAGTATATAGATAAAAAACCAACCTAAATGACTTTATACCATTTTGGCATTGGATTGGGACTGTCTCTGTGGCAAAATCAAATGACTCGGACTCGGATCAGAGTATAGAAAAAAACTTTTATGAAAAAAAAGATTATAACTGCTAAATTATGAGTATAAAGCCATAAATTTACGAGATTTCTTCTCGTATTTACGAGATTTCTTCTCGTAAATTTATCACTTAGAATTAGGGATGGGTACCGAGCCCCGGTATTGAACGAGCCCCGGGGCAACATTCTTCAAGACCGCAGTATCGTTAAGATCTGACCTCAACGGTTCTGCTATCTGTACTGGAGAAGTCGCATTTTTTTTTGTGTCCCACAAGATATAAACGTTATCTGCCATATTTAACTCATCAAGTCAGTCAATTTTCCGTTAATCATTGATGATATTAATTTAGCTATTCTCGCTGAAGAGGAGGTCTGTCTGGCTATTTTTGTGCACGGGGGGGGGGGGGGGGGGTGTGTTGTTCAGACAGCACATGGCGCACGCACAAGACAAGGAAGCGCACACAAGAACGCTATCAAAGATATACGATGGTGGAAAGAGAGCAGCGTGAGTACGCGGAGGGGGGGTGGCGTGTCTGCAGCTGTGAACGCCGACCAGAGTCTGTTATGGGATGGAAAGTTTTTCTGGAAAGACAGCTATAGTGTCAAAACAGCGCCTAAAGAATTGTACACCAAAAGAGATCACCTTGCTGCTACGATGACCATATGTTGCGCTGTCTGTGTAGAACACGCTGGAGGGGGGAGGGGGGGGGGGCATGCGTAGGAAAACAGCAAACAGGTAGAAAGGCGGTGGCGGGGCTTAGACTCACCGCTTATGATTCCAGAGAAACTAACAGCTGCTTCATAATAAAAAAAAATAGTTGTCATCCATAAAATTAATATAATTTATTGGGTTTACTGAATTCAAAGAAAAAAAGAAAAAGAAACTAGTCTGCATCAAAGTGAATCTGTTTCCATCATCTTAACTCTTAACTTTTTTTTTAACATCTTAACTTTTGACAGACAGAAAAGTCTATTCAAGGTTGTGGAAACATCACACTTGTAAAGAATAAAAATAATTAAAACAAATAAATACATATCCTGACAGCATTTTGAATCAATACAAGTTTTGCCAAATGAACTATCGTAATATTTCGGCAAAAACATTTTTCTAACACATCTAGTGTTGCTGCTCCCTGTACTTTCATCTCAGTGGGAAACTGATCCAAATGGCTCTTTGAAAGGTTCAGGTTAGCGACCCCTGGTCTAACAGATCCACATGCATTCCAGGTTTGTATTGGAACATTATCATGTATAAAGTAAAATGTTTTGTTAAAAAAACAATGTTGCATAATGAGGAAATAAAACACTTTATGTTCTTAATTTGTTATTTATTTATCTTTTTTTCGTCCTCAAAAAGTATCAATAAGAGTATCGTTTAAATACCGGATCGATAAGCAGTATCAACAAGAGTAGTAGAACCGTTAAAAATTTAACGACACCCATTCCTACTTAGAATTTCGTAAATTACGAGAAAAAAATAATAAATTAATGAGGAAAAAACGCTGAAGCTGCTTGAAGATGAAATATGTGGAGCTTTTTGTGAATCTTAATTTTCTTATAGGTCTTATAAACAAAGAAATTCAGAACCTTTTGGCAACTCCAAACACTCCAAAAGTTCAAACACAACAATATCATGGCCACAGCCGTAACACTCATCCACAACTCAAGCGCAAGTTTAAAAGACTGCAACTACTAAGACTGTAATGAGTCATTTTAAAAACCATTTGATTCATATAATTTGTGGTTGTAGGTAACATTTTATGGAAGCGATTATGTTGCATAATAGAAAATAAAAGTCAAAACCAGAAATGCTTTTTCATTTTCAAAATGTAACTGTATTTTTTGACTCATAATTAAAATGAAAAAGCAATCCTCCAAAATGCTTTTTCATTTTCTTCTTCGACACCGCTTATTCTGTCACTTAATTAAAATTAAAATGAAAATGGTATTTGACATTCCCTTTTCAAAAACTTATCTGGTAAATGTATAGCAAAATTCATTTAGAATTTAATTTGACAATTAAAATGAATTAACAGAAATGCTTTTTTATTTTCAAAATGTAACTGCATCAAATGACTCAAAATTAAAATGAAACACTAATCCTTCAAAATGCTTTTTCATTTTCTACTTAAAAACCACTTATTCTGTGTCATAATTAAAATGAAAATGCAAAGAGGGTATTGCATTTTCATTTTAGCCTCCACCCTGCGAATAGAGTCACATATCTCAATTCAAATTAGCATTTCCAGAGGGTAGGCGGGGCGATGACGTCAGTGCTATTTCCATGTGTCCGGCTGCTAACAGACACATGCTAGGAGCAGTGTAGCTTTGTGTTAAGGGCAGAGGAGAGGGCTTTGTGACGGTTGTGCACTCCTGATGGAAGTGTTATAATAAAACCGAACAAGTTCCACCTGGGTAGTTAACAGCTGAAAGAGATGACCAGTTTGGGGAGGGAGTCACTGGCTCCCCAACCCCCAGCTGAGGACAAAGGACTCCTAATGACCCGAAATCATGTAGGCTAAGTTGACAGTACCATCCAGTTTCAGGTCTGACTCCTCCCCCATGAGCGCATATATACCAGCTCTTCGACCAGCTTATTCAGAATTGACAAAGCCTATTGGATAAGAGGTGAAACGTCTTTTAACTTTAAAACTAAGTCCAGATGACAGCCCCTAAACCTACTACAATGGAAGCAATCTGGATGAATGAGAGTCTTCAGAGACATATTTCTCAGTATGGAGTTAATTCAGTCTCAATAATCAGAAATACACACAACTGGTTTCACAAATACACACGCTCTCATTCACAACTGTAATTTTACGCAAACGTGCAATATACATTTGGAAATGCTCACTAAATGTTTCACACATGCACTATAAGTGTTTCTTACAAATGTGCACGCTGTATTTCACAAAAACACAATACATTTTTCAGAAATGCACAATAGATGCTTCACAAACATCATTTTGAGGAACACTTGTAATATGAACTCACACTTCTTTCAAATTTTAGAACGTGCATTTACAAACCCGCTTTCATTTGTGAATCTCCCCACATTTGTGAAAAATTTCTCTGCGGTGAATATTGAGGCTCCCTTCACGCTGCAGGTCAACTAATGTCACCATTGGCTAATGAATCTGTCAATCAATTGATTGAATGATCTGATTCAATGACCTGAAATTGGACCAGGTTCAAGCAGTGTGATCTTTTTTGTCTTGCCTACTGTGATGGAGTTGGTTGTAGTGAATAAATTAATTAACTACTGCATCACAATCCTTATGGTATTCTCCAATAGGGGTAATATAGATTATTTTCATTTCGAAACAATATCATAAAGGTTTAGGTCGATTTGATTTGATTGCCAACTTGCCTCAGACAGATCGATCTGGTTGAATTACAGGAAAAGGAATTTATTACCATATTTTCACGACTATAAGGCGCACATAAAAGTCTTAAATTTTATCCAAACTGTAAAAAGGAGGGCCAGAAAATCAGCTCAAGCCAATGTGTGTGTGTGCCTAGTTCCCGTGTTCCGCGCTCCCCCGTTTTCAAAAGGAGGGGGGCAGACACTCAACTAAGTGAGTGTTTGAGCCTGCATTCAGTTTGTGTTACTCAGTAAGGGAGAACAGTAATTAAAAAAAAACAAAAAAAAAGGTTTTCCTCCAAAAAAACAGAGACTGGTTCTACTATGAACCCGCTCTGGAGGCTCTGAGGATCCGAACGGGAAGTGAAGCCCTGAAGGAATATCCGCCGTTGACCCTAGAGAGGATCTCCCCCGTGGTCAGAAACGTCATCGCAGGAATGGTTCAACACTAGCATGCATGTTTTTACTGGCATGTTGTGTTAACGTGCCTGCGCCTTAACACCAGGTGTGCCTTTTGAATGTCTCAAATACCGAGAAATTATCCATAACAGACAGCGCCCTATAACCCGGTGTGCCCTATGGTCGTGAAAATACGGTAATTAATTAAGCTGAATATGTACTAGCCAAAAGTATCTGATTAATGAGACCAGTAAAAGGCTGTTCACACCTAACACTAACAGCATCTTAGGCTGTTGTGTGGTTTGTGGTCAGCTCTGGAGGAACATAGTGGTGAGAGGCATTGATTTCACACTGCTGCCATTGGCTGTGCAATCACTCTTTCCCATCTTAACTGCAGAGGTTTGCTGATCTGTACATCAGAACTGTCTATGGCAGGGGTGGGCAAACCACTGCCCATGGGCTGGATCCGGCCCGCCTCCATGTTTGGTGCGGCCCGCTGAACAATATCAGAGACTCATTATTTTTATTTTCATCTGCCCACACAATCAAGACCAGCAGAGAACGTAAAATTTTCTTCCACCCTTCTGCAGTCTGTGCTCCAACCTGAAACCCTCTAAAATCTCTGTCAAATAGAACAGAAGACAGTCTTTCCTTTCTACATCACAGTTCATCTTTCCTCATTCTTTTAGAGCGTTTGTGCTGCTTTTTTTAAACAGCGCACCCTGTTTTGTGTCCTGATTGGCTGGAGACCTTGTCAATCAATCTCCTTTTATTATTAGTCTGAACTATCTTTTATTTTGAAAATCATCGGATCGGGTGCTAAATCAGTCCAATATGAGAAAAAAATCAACGTAAGCTCTGTATTCTTGTTTCTCCTGATCTAATAAAACTATACAGTATTGAATATTTTCCCAGCAGACCGGCCTTCTTCCATTCATTTTCTTAACCTGCTCCATCCCCGCTCTAACCTGCATGCGGCTCTTTCATCCTTTTGCTGCTGCGCTTGAGCCAGAGCGCCCCGACTATCGTGTCAACCTGCTGCTATGATGACCTTATTTAGTGCTCTCTGTGTAGAACACACTGAGGAGCGTGGGGAAAACAACTGTCAGCTGCAGAGGATGTGAACAGGTGAACAGGTAGAGAGGCGGGGGAGGGGCTTTGGCTTCAAACTCTTTCACAGAGATGGAAACACAGGCGTCAGATTGAGATGCAGCTTTCACTGCAGGAGTTGAAGCAGAGGGATGATTTTATGAACTCCCTTCCATGCCGAACTCTTCAAAATAATAGACTCTGAGAATGTGGAGAGATCAGGTTTACCATGCATTGATGTACACAGACACCGCTCCATGCAGCGATAAGACGATTACTTAGCTATACAAGTATCTTCAAGTGACTTAAAAGTTGATTTTCTCCAACAAATAAAAGAGAGGTGACCATGGCCCTAAGATAAACCAAGCAATAGCTGACTATGAAGACAATAAATAGATTCTTGATGAAATCCAAGCTGCGTTCTATCCTATTTGCCATGTTGATTTCTAAAATAGTTAATTTTACATAATATTTTTGGTAATTCATCTTTGCCATGTGCTTTATTGATAACTAAGGATTCTTTTTTCTTTCTGATAAAGTTATCAACTGGATAATGATAAATCATGTAATAAAATGGTTACAGTAGAACAGGGGTGGGATTATAGGGAGCAGATGTGTGGAGTGAGAAAGAAATAAGATGGAATCTGGATGAAAACGTTTGGATTGAAAATGATATTTTAAAACAGAGGATTTTAGAGTTTTTAGGTTAAAACTTTTATTCTCAAATTAGAGCCAATTTCACCAACGACTTGATTTGCTTGATTTACTTCTTAAAGAAATGCTGCGTTCATGTGGTGTTTGAATGATAGGAAGAATGAATTTCTGTCTTCTGCTGCAGCTATGCATATATCTGCTTTACCTTCTCACCAGTAAAGAGTTCCCTCGTTTATTGAAGGAATTACGTTCAAAAAATAACCGTGATCAGTGAAATCCATGGAGTCTGATTACAGATGTTTATGGCAGTAAAACTCCTCACTGCCTAAATACACTTCTCTCAGACAGACATGAACATTTTCACACTTTTCTCTTGTTTAAATTTTCAAACTTTTGTAGAAATTAGGTCCAGGATCTTAGAATGAAAACAAAGATCTAAAGAGCTCTGCCTTTCTGTACAGGAGACACAGCTCAGAGGAGATTGATTGACAAGGTCTCCAGCCAATCAAGACACAGAACAGGATGCGCTGTTTAAAAAAAGCAGAATAATCGCTCTAAAACTGCGACGTAGAAAGGACTGTCTTCTGTTATGTTTGACAGAGATTTTAGAGGGTTTCAGGTTGCAGAAGGTGGAATAAAATGTCACGTTCTCTGGGGTCTATGCGAGTCTTGATCGTGTGGACAGATAAAACTAAAAAACATGGGTCTCTGATATTGTTCAGTGGGCCGGACCAAACATGGAGGCGGCCCGAATCCTGGCGGGCCGTAGTTTTCCCAGCCCTGCTTTAGATGCAAATTATGCTTACTATCCTAGTTATGCTAATGTGGCTAAACGTGCTAGCTTAGCGATCAGCATCATAAATTCAGTCAGACAAACACATTGCTCCATTGGTAAGAGCTACATGTAATAAGTCTATAGAAAATCCACTATTTTCAAAATAGCTGCTTTTCTGCTGATTCAGGACCTTTTATGAAACTGTGGTTGCATCAGCAACTTTCTATGCAGTGGTCTGTTGGACTGGTGGGCTTACAGACAGGGACAAGAAGAAACGGGACAAGCTGGTCTAGAGGGCTAACTCAGTGGACTCTGTAGGTGAGAGAAGGATGCTGACCAAGCTGCCCAGGATCCAGAACAACCCCTCTCACCCTCCTAATGAGACGGTAAGGACCCTAGGTAGCTTGTTCAGCCGCAGACTGCTGTAACCTCAGTGCAAAAAGAAATCAATCAATCAATCAATCTCAGGGCTAGCACCATCAACAGGCAGCGCTCTTAGGACTCATTGTTCCTCTTCTTTTTTATGCACCTCGTCCTCTTTTTCACCTGTGACTGGGGGATGTTAAAGCTCTTCTAAGCCTCTTGATATTGTACCCATCTCATTGTTTTTGAAGGTATTTGTTGTACTAGGTCCACAGGTTATCAGACTGATAGTCATTGACAGCTGGCTGAGTGCCAAGCAACATTAAATCTAACCCTGAAGAAGCCAAATTTGGATCCACTGCATCCAAATAATTACAGGCCAATATCCAAACAGCAATTTTTAGCAAAGATTATGGAGAAGTGGTCGCAGGTTAGTTGACATTTGTTGTGAATAAACATGCCATTCTAGATAAATTACAATCTGGGTTTCGCAAGTTGCAATCTACCCAGACTGGTTTCTTAAAAGTCTGACGGCTGCAGAGTCGGATCAATACAGCGTAATGGTTTTGTTAGATCTGTCTCAGCCTTTGACACAGTTGACCATAAGACATTACCATGTCGACTACAAAATCAATTGTGAATTTCTGGTACTGTTCTGGAATGGTGTTCTTACCTGTCCAACAGAACTATTGTCATATGGCTTATGATTTATTATCTGAGATGCCCCCCCCCCCCCCCCCCCCCCCTTTTATGGTGTCCCTCAGGGCTTAGCAATGGGTCCAATCCCATTTCTTTTATATATAAACTGTCTTGGAAGAATTATAAGTAGTTGTGTCTTACCATTTATACACTGATGCTGTTTTTTAAGGGCCATGGGAGATGGTCAAGTGCGCCGTGGGAAATTGCCCTCATAAACTGATCTAAAAACATTTTCCATCTCCAGGATATCAGCTCTGTGTTCATCCAAACAGGCCCTGATAAAACACTGAGTAGTTAGGAATATGAAAGACCATAAAATACTTTTTTCTTTGTGTTTATTTGATTCTATTAAAGACACTTTGATCAGAATGACGGTACTGCGATTTAACCGTAGCGTCAGCTGTTTTCGGAAAAAATTCCCGCCCCTTTAACTGTCTCCACCAATCATTCTTGGAGGTTTAATCACATGTCATCAGTCTGACCAATCAGAAGTGGTTAGAGTCTTCACTTCCTTGTTCTGATTCTGCTCATAAAGTCTCTCAGTTATAACATAAATACCAGCTAAAGCTCGTCTTTTGTGGTGTAGCTTTCCACAGAATCTGGTGTCAGACCGTGGAACAAGTGAACCAAACAATGAAGCTCAGAGAAGAGAGTCTGTCTGCCATGTGCAGCAGTTTTAGCACTACATCTCCCATGATGCATTGGGTTAAAGTGACAACGTCTCAGCGTACAATGAGTCTTCCCTGTTAAACGTCTTAAACCACAACAAACACACAAACACTTATTAAATTTTCTAACTTGACTTTTATTACATCTTTTAGAAAAAACAATTGCAACTTCCAGCTTTTTCTGCCACAATTATCACCCAAATGCACGTGAGATCATGGAGGGACTGTACATCAATACAGACCATGAGTTTCTCCTTTTTTTTTTGTTTTTTGGATGCTGGTGTGCCGCGGGACTTTTGACAAGGTTAAAGTGTGCCGTGGATCAAAAAAGGTTGAAGAACACTGGTCTAGATGACCCAACTCCCAATGTTAAAGTGCCTAGGATAGCACAAGGGTTACAAAAAAAACATAGTCCGATACCGCCACACATAGCTAATGTGTGTGTTCTTTATGCAACCCATAGAAACCAGTCTGATACCACTAAAACAGACATTATTGTGACTAAATGTTGCACCCTTGAAAACAGACAGGACTTCGTCTTCTTTTGGCAACTTTATTCACCCGGACTTTGTATACTTTTATAGTTAGTGCTTTCTTCTGAGGCAGCCAGAGCAAGACAGGAAAAACGTGATGGCCAAAAAAAAAAGAAACATCTCAGCGCATCCCGGTTCTGCACATGCGCACATTGCAAACATGGAGACACTGCTGTCTTTTCAAAATAAAAGAATATAATAAATAACTAAAATAAGAAATGTTTCTCACATCTTTCATGGACCATGCCTTAATTAAAGTAAATTAACGTAAAATTTTCTGGCTGCAACACCCTCCCCCGCAAAAATAAAAAAAAATGTGGTATAACATTTTCAATTCTACCCGGTAACATTATACACAACACATCAAACAACCGTGAAAACTAGACGGCTAAGTTGACAACTACATGAAAACATTAAGTATTGGGTTTTCTTCCTCACTCTCTTCAGCATTTCCTGCCTCTTTGTTCTTCTCATGGCAATAATAAGGGACTGTCCATATGTCCATTAGTATTAAAGGGGTGATTGGTCCATAGAAGTATTGGTGGCCCCCCCAAAATCTTCACAAAAGGGACAAGGAAATTACCTGTTTACACCCATTATATATATTTTTTAAAACATTTAATACCATGCATTAATTTTTTCACTAACTTTGCGTACTTTACTCACTTTAAATCTCTATTCAGCACCTTTATTATAGCCCATATCTGGATTAATATAAACTCAAATTCATATCCAGAAAATCTGCATCATTATCTAGATGCCTAATCATTAACATTAGAGCTATCTCTCTCTACCTGAACTGCAAAATCTGTTGGACAAAATCTGTAACACTATTCAAGCTGTTAAGATGACCCATATACTTTACTATTATCAATTTAGTACTTGTTTTCATGAAAAGGATACATGAGGAATGATGGCCTGATGTAGAGGTCCCTGTGGCCTTCTGAGGGTGCCCTCACACTGGATGAAAAACTCTTCAGCAGTTGTACTGTTGGCTGCCCAAGCTGATCATATGTGTAAATTCTTCTGGGCTGTCTGATCCTTGTTGATCTCCCTCTCCATGCTCTAACATCCTCTTCATCTTCAAGTATGTCATCTGGTTCACCACCGACCGCCTCAACCTCTTCTGCTACTGGGGGTCTTTCCTCCTCTTGTTCTTCCTCATTATTATTTTCAGGCATTTGAATCTTCTCAGCCGTTTCAACAAACATGTCATCTTTAGGGTGGAATTCTTCTGCATCTTCATTGAGATGAAAGTCATTTGGCCTTGCACTTGGCAACATGTGATACTCATCTTCACTGGAACTGCTTTCATCAGTTTGGTAAGTATCACAGGTCCCTTGATGACATCGTGTTGACCTCTTGGGTTTTTCATTGATGGATTTATCTTTCAGGTTAGGCCCCCCAACTTCAGATTCTTCCACTAGATAGGGACATGGTAGTAGAAGATTTCTATGTAGCACTCGTTCCCTTCCCTCTCTATGCAGGGGTTTGACGACATATACTGGGCTGTCAGGGCTTTTCCTTCCACTGACTTCATAAATTGTCTCCTCCCAGAAATTTCTGAGCTTCCCAGGGCCTCCTCTTGGTGTGAGGTTTCTAACCAGAACATGGTCACCTGGTTTAAGAGTGGAGCTCCAAACACGTTTGTTGTAATTTTGCTGCCCTCTTTTAGCACTTTTCTTCATATGTGCCTTTGCAATAGCATAGGCTTCTTGCATAGTCTCTCGCCACTTCTCTGCATAGCCGGAATGTGTTTGGGTCCCCTTTTTCTCCCTTTTTGGAAACAAAAGGTCCACTGGCAAGGTTGGCTCACGCCCAAAGAGAAGGAAGAATGGAGAAAAGCCTGTAGCTTCGTGCACTGTGGAGTTGTAGGCATGGACAACTTTGCTGAGATGTTCTTTCCACCTTGATTTCTGTGTCTCCTCTAGTGTGCGCAGCATACCTAGGAGAGTTCTGTTGAAGCGCTCTGCAGGATTTGCTTGGGGATGGTAAGGAGAGGTGCGAGATGGGCGGATACCACAGTAGCTTTGCAGCTTTTGGAAAAGGTGATTTTCAAATTATTTTCCTTGATCGTGGTGGATCTTTGATGGGAATCCAAATCTCATGATGAAATCGTCAAAGAGCTTTTTAGCTGCTGTCCTCCCAGACTTGTCCCTGGTTGCATATGCTTGGGCATATTTTGTGAAGTGATCCACAACAACAAGAATGTATTCTTCACCTCCCTTACTTTTTTCCAGGTGTAGGTAGTCGATGGAAATCATTTCAAATGTTGCAGAGGTCTCAATGCTTTGGATTGGTGTTCGAATTATGCGGTTGGGTCTCTTTCTTTTTACGCAGCGGCACACTTGGGTAACATGGTGTTCAATCTCTTGTCTCATCTTGGGCCAGTAGAAATGCTCTCTGGCGAGTGCAATCATCCTGTCTGCACCTAAATGACCCATCTCCTCATGCAGGTGTTGATAGATGGTGGGTTTCAGGGACTCTGGCACAACCAGTTGTGTTCTCGTTGATGTTTCCCTTCTGAGGATTCCATCTTCATCAATATGCAGGCGGGGCCACTCTCTTAAGAGTTGTCTAACAGCTTGGGTCTCTGTCATTTTGTCTTTATATTTTAAGATGGACTGTGTTCTTTTGAGGCTCACAACTCTTCTCACTGTTAGGTCTGCATTTTGGGCTTCTTTCAAGTCTTTCGCTGAAATAGGCTGGATAGACCCAGACATGTTGCTTTCCACTGGTAGTGCATCTGTATTGCAGGTGACAGCCGAAATCCAGTCCACTTCACCCGTTTGTCTTGCTTCCAATGCTTTTCCAATGGATTCAATGACGTCCTGTTGACATTCAATTGTGCACTCTTGGATGATCTTCTCAATAGGCTTTGGTCTGCGAGACAAAAAGTCAGCATCTCCATTAGCTGAGCCTGGCCTATACTTGATAGTAAATCGATAATCCGACAACTCTGCAACCCAGCGATGTCCTGTGGCATTGAGTTTGGCTGATTTGGTAACATATGTCAGTGGATTGTTGTCACTGTAAACAACAAAATGGGGTGCATGAAACAGGTAGTCACGAAAGCGCTCTGTTATTGCCCACTTGAGTGCAAGAAATTCCAATTTTCCAGAGTGTAGCTTGTAGTTTTTCTCTGCAGCTGTCAATGTTCTAGACCCATAAGCAATGACCCTGAGTACTCCATCTTGTCGCTGATACAGAACTGCACCCAGGCCTTCTTCTGACGCATCCACATGCAAGATGAAAGGTTTTTCCAAATCAGGGTATGCCATAATTGGTGGGTTGGTCAGCTGGTCCACCAATTTCTCCAGTATTTCTTGATGAATTACCGTCCATTCCACATGATGTGATGGAGGCAGTTGACTGGGTAATGTGCCGCTTCTCTTTTTCTTGCGATTTTTCTTTAACTCTGACTTGGGATTTGTCAAAAGTCTGTAGAGTGGTGCTGCAATTCTGGAGAAGTCTGGGATGTAGGCTCTGTAGTAACCCAGGAAACCCATGAGTTTTCTCACTTCTTGGACAGTGGTTGGTTTCTCGTGTCTGAGGGCTCGCACTGCTTCCACTTCTTTGGGGTTCATTTTGTATCCTTCAGCAGAGATCACCTGGCCCACATAACAGACTTCACGCTTGAAAAAGTCACATTTATTTGGCCTTAACTTGATGCCACCCTGCTTTTGCCGCTGCAGAACTTGCCTCACATCTTGAATATGTTGCTCAAAACTGCTACTGAACACAAGCACATCATCCAGATAGGGGATACAGATTTCATCTCTGAGGTCTCTCAGGCATCCTTCCGTATAGCGCTGAAAAGCAGCTGGGGCATTGGTAAGTCCGAATGGGATTCTAACCCATTCGTAAAGTCCCCAAGGTGTTATGAATGCAGTGCAGGGTCTGCTTTTCTCACTCATGAAGCCCTGGTGATAAGCCTTTCCCTGATCCAGAACTGTGAACCAGGAATTACCTCCCAGTTTTTCTAGGATCTCTTGTATTCTTGGAATTGGGTGACGATCAGGCACTGTTTTTTTATTCAGCAATCTGTAATCAATGCATAACCGAAGACTTCCATCTTTTTTTCTGACACATACCACAGGTGATGAATATGGGGAGCAGGATTTCTGGATCCAGCCTCGGTTAAGCAGATCTTGAAGATGTGCCTTTACTTCCTGGTAGAGGTGTTTAGGGATTGCATTGTATGTTTTCTGCACCGGGACATTATCTTCCAAGTGGATGTCCATCTCCAAGTCTTTAATCAGTCCTGTGTCCCACTCATCCTTTGCAAACACATCACACTCATCTCTGAGCAGTTTTGTTACCTGTAGCTGTTGTTCTTCCGGCAGATGACTTAGGTCTACTGGCGGATTCCAAGACTCTTTCTTTGGTAGTTGGTTTGTTTGATCTGCTCCAGTTGTGGCACAGCTGTCTTGTGATGTGGATTTTTGATTCTCCAAAGGCTTTGTCTCCAGTGGGTAGACTGCATCAACAGCATACAACCACCCCAGTGTGGTTCGGCCACAGAGAGAGATATCAGAATCAGTTGTGTTTTCAACAGTAACTGTTATTATTCTATCGTGCTGGGGCACCTGAATCACTTGTTCTCGGATAATTAGCCCTGTAGGCCACGGTGCCTCTTGGTTTGGTTCAAATGCAAAATGTGACCCATTTAGGGTGCCTTTGTGCAACAGACCACATTCCACCTCCCTCACTTTATTTTTAGGGATAATTATTGAGTGCCTGCCGAGCCTTGCTGTCATGGAACTGTTCACCTGTTTCTGTTTTTTTAGAACAGATAGGACAGCTTTAGCAGTTTTTCGCCCCACCTCCAAAGCAGAAGAAAGTTTCTTCACCATCTGTCTGGAAAACGTTTGTCCTCCAGGCTTTTCACTAGTCAGAGCCAGTTCTTCTATTACATTAAACCCAATGATGGGGCGTTCAAGGTCACCATGAGCTACCAAAATTGGAACCAGCACTGGTTTGTCACGACTTCCACACACAGCATCTTGCGACAGGGTGAAATCAACTCCAATCCATCCTTCATATGGGATTGTAGTTCCATTAGCAGCTGACAGATCTAATGCTCCTTCTTCAAGCAATTCTTCTACTGGTCTCACTTCAGTGTCTGGAAGGTATGTTTTTTTCCAGTGTGCTCCCACAATTGATACTTGTGACCCTGTGTCCCACAGCACTGTGGTGTCAACGCCACCAAGGGAGGCTCGGACTAAACATCTCTTCCCTACTAACTTGGCTGTTTGTTGCTGCTTACCAGTAAGGGGTGTTCTCTGGTTGAGCTCCTCCACATGGCTCATCTTTACTCCAGCATGTGATTGAATTTCGATCTTGTTGGTGGAAGCTGCAACATTTTTGGTGCGACAACCAGCTGCCCAATGATCTGTGCTCCCACACTTGTAACAGTGGTTGCATCTTCCTTCTTGGTTGGTCACTTGGCACTGTTGACACTGTTTGTTTATCCATGTTTGTGGACGGGGCTTCCAGCTTCGCTGATCGCTCATTTTTACTTTTTGTGGTCTTGGAGACTGATTTAAACTTGCAATTTGCGAGGAAAGATTCTGAATGGCTTCACAAATAGCTTTGTTGCTTTGGTCAACCTTCTCCATCAGTGTGTCACGTTTCGTTGTTTCAGTCTGTTTGTTCTTTTTATTTGCCTCTTGTGGCAGAATATTTTCATCAAGGTGGCTGTTTTCCTCACCCACAGCTGCAACCTTAACCATTCTTGGTTTAAATGTTGTTGCAAGCTTGTTCCTTCTTTCCATTTCCAGGCTATATGCAGCTGTCATTCTTTCCAGAAGTACCTCATCTATTACCAGTGGGTTTTGCAGATATGGTTTTAAATCAGCTCGGATGATGTCATCTTGAAGACCAGTAATGATTGTTTGAAGGAACTGATTTTGGATTAATTCTGAACTGTATTTCAATCCAGACTCAGCTCTTTCTGAGGCAAATAGAACTTGCTGTCTTAAATCCATGGCTCGAACCAAAAACTGAATTGGAGTTTCTTTGGGTTCTTGCACTGCACGAGTAAGTGAGTGGTAAAGTTCTGTGGCATCTTTTTCAATGTAATGTGTCCGCAATATTTGTCTGAGAGAGTGAAGGGTCAAATCCACTCTGCTCTCCAGGTAGCTTTTCAGTTTTGTCCCTGAGGAAATGGCTTGAATGATGGCCTCCACAACTTCTCCTTCATCATATCCCTTTTTCAGAGCTCTTTGAACTTGTCTTTCCAGACTGGCATATCCTAATTTATCTTTTTGGTTTGGTTCTCCAATCTGTCCTATAATTTTCAGATCCTTCCTGTAAAATGGATGGACAAATGTGGGTTTTTTTTCAGTAATTGTAACTGTTTCAGGTATTTTTGACTCTGGGACTGACTCATTTTCTCTAACTGCACTTTTGGATGCAGCGCCATTTTCTGCCACGGGGTGGTGCTGGGAGGCCGTTTTCTTTGAATGAACCTCAGAGCTCTCGTCTTTTTCTTTTAGCTCATCAATCTTGTCATTAAATGCAAGTAGCAAAGACATTCCCTCATCTTCAAGTGTTGTTACCTCTTCACTTTCTATGAACTGCAGGATTTGTCTCCTCAGCTTACGAGGTAAGTCTTTCTCACGCTCGCCGACCGGAACCCCAAGTGATTGACAGGCTTCATTTAACTCCGGCACAGACAACGTCATTAGCTTTTCCTCTATTTCGTCATAGACACTCTCCCATGCAGCTGACATTTTTACACTGGTAGCCATGGTAGCAGAGTCTTTATCTTTGCTCTTTTTCGTTTTTGCAAAACAACGTCGAACACTTTAGCAGGCTAAGCTAGTTCAGCTGGCATCATGGCGGTCACTCACGTGTCTTTTTGAATGGGCCTCGTTGCAGAAAGCACTCCAAACCGGGCGGAAACACCAAATTTATGTTGCACCCTTGAAAACAGACAGGACTTCGTCTTCTTTTGGCAACTTTATTCACCCGGACTTTGTATACTTTTATAGTTAGTGCTTTCTTCTGAGGCAGCCAGAGCAAGACAGGAAAAACGTGATGGCCAAAAAAAAAAGAAACATCTCAGCGCATCCCGGTTCTGCACATGAGCACATTGCAAACATGGAGACACTGCTGTCTTTTCAAAATAAAAGAATATAATAAATAACTAAAATAAGAAATGTTTCTCACATCTTTCATGGACCATGCCTTAATTAAAGTAAATTAACGTAAAATTTTCTGGCTGCAACATAAACTAACTCCCAACCTTGTTAGTAACATGTAACACAAGCAGTCTGACACCACTGCACATTAGCCATGTTAGTGTGGTGGACAAAGAAAGTGTAGTAGGTTTAGGTTTCATGGTTTTTTACTTGTTTTAGTTGACATTCGCCGACTATTTCATTTTGCAGTAATAAAAAAAAATACATAGTTTTATTCTCGAAATTAAAAAACAGTCACCGCTGAATAAACTTATAGTTTACTCCTCATACATGAATCCTCAGGTTCTTCATTCGCAGTGTTTGAGTTTAACAGCAGAATTAGATTGGCGTCCAGCATGCCCGGATCCCTTTAATCATTCAAATTTTATTTGTCACATACATACACACACATAGTACAGTAGTGAAATGTATTGCACAACTGTCCGAAAGAGAACAGGTCTAAGAGCAGTAAGCATTAATATATGTTACTGTAGTTTTACTATGTATTTTTAGGATCACAAAAGTATCCTAGTGGTGCAAAATGTTTTAAATGCACAAAGTGGCGTTACTTAACAGAGGTTGTGTAGAATGGTGCAGTTTCTGATCAGAAACAACTGAGGTAGGATGGTGTGTTGTGTCAGAGGGGTGAGTCCAGGACGACATGGAGTAATACAAACAATCAGTAGTTTTCTAAATGTCCTCTACTGTTTGGTTGAGCAGGAAGTGAAAGGATCAAGAAGTTCAGTCTCTTAGAAACCACCTCCAAGATTCTACTGGTATTAATCAGTTGATGTCCTGGATTTTGCTGCTGTTTATGAATTTATACTAAATTGTGTAAAACTTGCCTTAAAACAGATAATGTGTACATGTCACAATGTCTTTAAGCCAGTAGCTTTGCAGGTGTTTTTATATGAGCTGGAGTTGGCAGCTCAAACAGTCAGACCAGCTGCAGTTTAGTTATTTTTTTCTTGGAATTCATTTCCCAAACAGCCCGGCTCACAAAACGAAATACAAGGAGCTTCACTTCTTGGTTGACATCTAACATGCATGACGAAAGAAAAATAACCAGCAGAGCCTGAAAAAGAAGCTCATCTGTTTCCACAACTGTCATTTTCTAGGTCAGAGAGAGCTAGATTAATCTGTGATACAGCTGTCCATCATCCTGTACAATCACTTTTCTTCATCTTTTATTGGTGTGAAATACTCCTTACAGCAACAGTCAGACTCTATCCTCAGGGTGTTAGGAGGCGTTCCAGCTTTTGCTGCCATCTACATTCCCAACAACCACAAGGATAAAGGTGGCAGCAGGTGTGATATGTTCTGTATGTGGACTGCAGAAAAAGCATGATCCATCATCTTAGTGATGGTGTTTCTAAATGATGTCCCTTGGACGATAAAGAAGTAATCTATTTCTCTCTTGACATCTGGCACAACCAAAATGCACTTTCATTTGAAAGCCTGCAGGCCTGGTCTGCAGCAACAGCTAGGGTGATAATGCTTGAGACAATTACCACCATCTTGAAACATGGGTAACTCATGTGAAGTAGTAACACAGAAAAATGTATACTGATGCATCGGTTGACTTTCTGAACCTGAAAGGAATCAGGCTTGAAGGCATCAAGCCTTTCATTTAGTCTAGTTCCTCATCAGTCTTCATTTTTGAATGATCAAAGACTAACGTTTAAGAGTTTAACTGCACTTTCCGGGCCTGATACAGCGTGTTTCAACCTTTTTGGGCAAGGAAAACTTTTCATCCGATATATCCAAAGGCGCACGACCAGCAGAAAATTTAAAAATGAATCTCTCTGTGAGGAGCTGGAGGTGAAAGACCCAAAATCCAGGAGACCAGGCTTGGTGACAGAAAAAAAAAACATTTAATAAATGAACTGAAACATGCCACCCAGAATTGGTAAGTCAGTTGTAAGAAATTTACAAATGCTAATTAAAGTACTTATAAGTGAGGTCTATGTTAGGATGTCATACTATCTGCCAGAAGTAGAGTGACTTTTAACCCAGAAGTAGAAAGACCGGATTCAGGTCCAGGGCTGTCCCAAATATTTTTGCCATGTCCTCCAAAATGCCTCTCCAATAAGGTTTTAGGGCAGAACCAGATCTACGAAGAGGTTCCGCCTCTGGAAGGCTGCAGTTCGCCGCTTCCTGTGACGTCATTTCCGGGTGAGCGTTTTCCAGTGTTGGTCGTGTTTGACATTGTGTTTGGCATTAACCTGACTACTATTGCTTACTTTAAGTGTTATCTGGTTTAATATTCACTTCTACCAACTTTTAGTAGCGAATACACTACTGTTAAACGGCTTGCTGTTCACTTTTCTCATTTTGCTAAATAAACCACTTCTCTTTACCTAAACACCGCTAGCCTTAGCTTAGAACCTAGCATGGCCACCACTCCTTCTGCCTTTCCCCCTCCCTCCTGCTCCATGTGCCATATGTTTAGTGAGGATCCTGCTTCCTTTAGTGAAGATAGCGGTAGGTGTGTTAAGTGTAGTCTTGTGTTAGACTTGGAGGCCAGGCTGGAGCAGTTAGAAGCGCGGCTCCACACAGTGGAAGCTAAGCCGGCTAGCCAGGTCGTTACTCGTAGCGCGGGCCGCGCTGCCAGGGCTAACACAGTTAGCACCCCAGCGCCCTCCTAACAGCCGGGAAACACACAAGCGTTTGCACCGGTTAGGAGGAAACGTAGTGCTAAATGCAAAAACTTAGAGCACCCGAGACTCCACGTTAGTAATAGGTTCTCCCCCCTCAGCGACACACCCGCTGAACCCTCAACTCTGGTTATCGGCTCTTCTGAAGTTAGAAACGTGGAGCTCCCAGCGGCTACAGTCAGGTGTTATCCGGGGGCCAGAGTTGGTGACATCAAGGGGAACCTTAAGATGTTAGCTCAGAGTCCAGGTTCCACCGAGTCGTGATTCACACAGGCGGTAATGATGGCCGACGGAGACAATCAGAGGTGGTTAAGTTAAACGTAGCTTCGGTGTGTAAACTGGCTGAGACGATGTCCGACACTGTAATTTTCTCTGGTCCCCTGCCGAACTTAGTCAGGGATGAAATGTACAGCCGCTTTTCATCATTTAACCGCTGGCTTTCTAGATGGTGCCCAGAAAACGGCGTTGGTTTTGTGGATAACTGGAGCGTGTTTTGGGGGAAGCCCGGTCTCATGCGGAGAGACGGCGTCCATCCTACTCGGGACGGTGCCGCTCTTCTTTCTAGAAACATTTCTGCTAGCCTTAGTCTGACAACCTGACAATCCAGAGACGAGACCCGGGCGCAGAGCAGCAGTGTAAAACGCTCCTCTGAGCCTCCCTTAGGGTTAGTGCCGGTGCAAAACCCATGCAGGGAAAGTCAAGCAGGTCCTAGCTTTAGCTTATGTGCTGAAAGACAAATGAAAGGAACGCGTCATAGAAACTTTACAGTGACAGACAGCAGTACTCACAAGCAGAATTATGTTGTCATTAAATGACATCATAATGATTAAACTTAGCTCCAACAGGATGACTATGTTAGACTGAATAAAGCACCCCCCCCCACCACCACCACCACCAATAACTATCAGAAATCCAGGATTTCAGGGAAAGGAGGTGGTTTGGCAGTAATATCACAGTCTAGCTTACTTCTCAGCCCTAAAGTAAAAAATGTTTATAACTCATCTGGAAGCATCATATTTTCTATAAATCACCCAAACAGGAAGACTCGAAAACCTTTTTTATTCATAATTATCCCCCCCCCGCCCATACTCAGAATTTTTAACTGAGTTTTCCGACTTCCTATCGACTATTGTTTTAGATTCTGATCAAACTATAATAATAGGGGATTTTAATATTCATCTTGATGACCCCAGTGACTGTTTAGGAAAGGCTTTTGCAGCTTTATTAGATGATGTTGGTATCACCCATAGTGTGAATGAACCCACTCACTGTCATAAGCACACCCTGGACCTTGTTCTAACCCAGGGGTGGGCAATTCCAGGCCTCGAGGGCCGGTGTGTCTGCATGATTTCCAGATAGTCTTGCCCTACTACTGGCTGATTACCTGGTTCAGGTGTGTCCAGCCAATTAGAACATGCCAGAGCAGGGTATGCTGGAAAACATGCAGTGATGCGGCCCTCAGTGCCCACCTCTGTTCTAACCCATGGCCAGCTGAGTGTCCTTCCTCTTAACCCCATCATTTCTGATCACTTTCTGATTACTTTCCAGTTTACATTAGAACATGCTACTGCCCCAGTGAATAAGAAACAGCTTAGAAGAATCTTAACTGACCGTTCTGTGTCTGAGTTTAAACACACAGTTCAGCCAGTACTTAGTGACATTCGGAGAAAATACTCTGAGTCCAGCTCCTATAGCAGGGGTCGGGAACCTATGGCTCGCGAGCCATATATGGCTCTTTTGATGGTCACATGTGGCTCGCAGACAAATCTTTAATTATACTTTTTTTTTTTTTTTTATTAGACCAGTCCTTGTCTGGCGCGATGCAATGGCAGAGGCGCGCAGTAGTGGCGATGCTTGGAGAACAAAATCTACACCAGCACTATCAGTTACTATTATCTATTATTTCACAGAGTTTGTACCAGCCGGAAACCTGTGAATTGCCGTGCCTCTGAGAAAGAGCGCGCAGTTGCTGGGACGGGATGTTAGAAGAAGAAAGCACTCCTCACATAATTCACCTTGATCAAACTGGATTCATCAAAGGCAGACACTCGGATGACAATGTCCGCAGACTCGTTAACATAATAGACTTTGCCACCATCAAAAACCAGGAAATGACTATACTATCACTGGATGCTGAAAAAGCCTTTGATAGAGTAAATTGGAAGTTCCTCATTGCTGCCCTCCATAAGTTTGGGTTTGGAGAATCATTCATCAATTGGATCAAAATATTATATCACAACCCCAATGCATCAGTTAGAACTAATAAACAGACTTCCAACAGGTTTTTTCTTGGAAGAGGAACTAGACAGGGTTGCCCACTCTCCCCCTCTCTTTTTGCAATATTTATCGAGCCTCTAGCTGCAGCAATAAGACAGAATGAGAGTATCAAAGGAATTAAAACCAAACACAGCCATCATAAAATTAGTCTCTATGCAGATGACATATTACTGTTTTTAAGTAATATACATTCTGTAAATGAAACGGCAACAATCATTAATGAATTCTCTTCTATATCAGACTATTCCATTAATTGGAATAAATCTGTTTTATTACCACTGAACAGTAATGCGGAGCAAGGACCCACAATACCAGTTAAATCAGGCAATATAAAATATCTAGGTATTTATTTTCCCCCCAAAATATCAGAACTGGTGCAGCTAAACTACACCCCATTACTGAAAAACATACAGGACGATCTAACACGCTGGACCAACCTGCCTCTGTCCCTTATGGGCAAGGTAGCCACGGTAAAAATGAAAATCTTACCCAAAGTTAATTATCTCTTCTCAATGATTCCCACACAACCGCCATTAAAATGGTTCAAAACATTAGACTCATCCATATCAAGCTTTCTATGGAACAATAAACCTGCAAGAATTAGTCTAAAAACTTTAAAATCTGCAAAAAGCTGTGGAGGATTAGAATTACCTAACTTCCACAATTACTTTCTTGCAAATAGATTACAATATATCTTAAAATGGTTAAAAAATAATCCAGAAACCAACTCATGGTTAGACTTGGAACAGGCGTTATGTGGAAAGATCAACCTGTCAGATCTTCCATTTATCAGCCAAATAGTTAAAAGACAGGATTGTTTCAAAAGTACCAATATAAATGCCACCTTAACAGCCTGGTGGGAATTTCTCAAAATATCAAAATCATCAATTCAACCGTGCAAAATGACACCCATCTGGAACAACCCAGACATCCTCATAAACAAAAAGATTATCCACTTCCCAGCTTGGCAAGCAGGGGGCATAAAACAACTAGAGCACATAATTATTGATAGAAGATTCATAACTCCCCAGGAACTTCAAGACAAACATGGAATATATAACTTCTTGGAATATCAGCAACTTAAATCAATTATTACTAAAAAGTTTAAATACAGAGACAACGATTTAAAGCTACCAGATGTAGTTACCACTCTGATCAATTTCACAATGAATAAAACTCTCTCCAAAATATACAAACTTTTATGTAACTTAGATAATAATATTTCACTTCCGACAACAAAATGGGATGCGGATTTGAGCATCAGCACAGATGAAAGCTTTTGGTCAGAACTTTGTCTAAACACCTTTAAACTGACAAAAAGTCCAAATCTGCAGCTAATCCATTTCAAAACTCTTCACAGAATTTACTACACTGGACAGAGGATGTTCAAGATGGGTCTCAGTAACTCAGACATTTGTCAGCACTGTGACAGTAATCTACCCGACAATTACATGCATGCACTGTGGTTCTGCACGCCTGTCCAGGCTCTCTGGCAGCAGGTATGTGCCGATCTATCAGTCTGGCTTAAGGTTTCAATCACAGCTTCACCGTCACTTTGTGTGCTTGGTGACATGAGTGCCATCGATGTAGAAGGAGGATTAGGCTCTATCATTTTCATAACTCTTTGCATTGCTAAAAAAACTATTTTAATAAATTGGAAAAGCAAGAAAAATATAAATATAAGTCAACACAGAAATCTGCTGCTTGATCATATCAGCTTGGAAAAAATGTCAGCCCAAGGTTCAAGTAACTTTGAAAGAACTCAGTCTCTCTGGTCTCCCATAGCTAACTCCGTGACTTAGGGGGTGGGGGGGGCCTGGTCGTCGCCGCTCCTTGCCCTTCTGCCGTGGGCTGGGGTGGGGGTCGGGGCCTCCGGTGCCTGGCGGGGGGTGGTGGGGGCTCCGTTGGTCGGGGGGTCGGGTCCGGCGCCTGGGTTGGGCGGGCTGGGGCGCTGCGTGGTCCTCTGGGCTTGGGTGTGGGGGTGCGTGGTGGGGGGGTGGGGTGGTGGTCTGGCTTGGCTTGGGGGGGTGGTCCCTTTGCCTGTGCTGGGGGGGGTTGGCGGGGGGCGCTGCTCGGGGGGGGGCCCAGCGGCGCTGGATGGGCTTCCCACCTACACCTGGGGCTGGGATCGGCCCTTCCCTGGCTCTGGGGCGGGACGGGACAGCCCTCTTGGGGCCCCCGGTCGCTCTGGGTGTCATCCGCTTTGGCTGCGGGGTCTGGGGGGTGGTGGGGTGGGGGGTCTTGTCGGCCCTGCCTTGTGGGGGGGCATTCTGGGGGAGGGGGGGGGGGGCTCTATTGGTACGGGGCAGGGGGGGTTGACGGGTCGGGGTCTCCGCTGAGGCCATCGGCGGTTTCCCCGGCCGGTCGGCTGCCTCGGTCCCGTCGAGGCCTGACCAGAGCTCTTCCAGGGCCGGCGTTTGGGGGTGGGGGCCTGGGCTTGCTCCTTTCCTTTCTGGCTCCTCTCTCTCTGTGTGGGGGGGGGTGGTGCTGGGCCTGGGGTGTCGGCGCCTCCGGGGGTGGGGCCCCTGGGCTGGGTGGGCCTGGCCCCCTTGCTGGGGGGGGGGGGGGGGGGGCAGCTGTCTGACCACCGGGGGACAGTCTACCAGCTGTCCCCAACTTACCCCCTTCCTCATATAACCTCATAATAGGGTGAGGGGGTGGGGGGCTTAGCCTGCGATGAGCCTTGGGGGGGGGGGTTTACTAGGCAGTGGCCCCCCTCCCATGGTTGCCGTATGGAGTGGGCCCCCCCTCTTTCGGTTTTATTTGCACCTTAGACATGTAGGGCCCTTGGTAGGGGGGGTGCTTGGACATCACTGCCAGCAAGCAGCGGATGTCCTCCTGGCACCCTACCCGCCAATTTTAACCACACCTTAGACATTTAGGGTCCCTTGGTGGGGAGGGTGAGGGGACGTCACTGTGAGTAATCAGGAGATGTCCCCTCAGTGCCCTACCCGCCAATTTTAACTGCACCCCCCTTAGCACACACACCCCTCCCCCCTCAATATATACATTCCAACATAAACACACACACATGCACACACACACCCTCTCAAACACACATACACGCACACACATTTTGCAAGGAAGGTGGGACCTAGGACCATCTGTCCCCTGCCTCTTCCCTGGTGGGGGGTACGGGCCCCTTTGCAACGGCGGCCGTGTCCCCGGGGTGCCGGCTTCCTGGGCCCGGCGGTGCTCTCTCCGCGCGGCGGGGGGGTTCACATTACATCTGAGCCGGGAGTGTTCGTGTCCCTGGGGGGTGGGTTCTGGTCCTTGCTCCTGGGCGCTGGGCCCCGCCATATTTCCAACTGTGGCCGAGCCTGGTCGGGCCATATTTACAACACCCCTTGTGGGCCCTCTTTTTTTTCCCCGGGGTTCCCCCCCTCTTGGGCGGGGGCGGCGGGCCCCTGCCCCGCTCCTCCCTGGACCGGCCGCGGGCCGGGCGGATGGCTGCCTGGAGCGCGGAGCGGGTCTCCCTTGGGGGGTCCTGGCTCGTACCTGGGGTTGGGGCGGGGGGATGCCCGGAACTCCTGGGTGGTGGTGGGGTGCCCGTCTGGGGCTGTGGGCGTCCGTCTCCGGTGGGGCCCTGCGTTGGGTTCTCCCGGCGCGGCGGGGGGGCTGCTCTCCTGGTTGGGCTGGGGCGGCGCTCTCTCTCCCTCCGTGCTTCCCTGCTCTCTGGCTCTGGGGGCCTTGCGGCGGTCCTGCTGGCCCTGGCCTGGGTGGCGGGCTTGGTCGCCCGGGCGGCGGTTGTTCCCTGCCGGTTCCCGTGTGGCGTTGGGGGGATTCCGGCTGCCGCTGCTGCTGCGGTGGGGGTCTTGGGGTGGGGATGGCTGGGCACTCTCCCTCCTTCTTTCCACGTTCCACCATCCATTTTAGAAGAACATAAACACTCACCTGAGCACAGGTGTTAGCTCACCTTTGCACTTACAGTTTGCATGACTGAATGACTGAAATATTTCACACTAGTTGGTTTTAAGGCATAAGTATGCGTGTGAACACTATCTGTTTTGTATATATGTCGACAGGTGGACATTTTTTGCATCTAGCAGGTGTGTTTATAACATTTGAGTGTGTGTGTGGACAGGCTCCGCCCTTATTGTACTACATTTGAACGTTACCATAATGATTAACAACCAGTAAACTTGTTGCTTTATGCTGCTTCATGGTCTTATCCCCCTTCCCCTCCTATTATCACCCCCTACCCCCCCTCTCTCTATCGTCCCTCTCTCTTCTTCCCCTCTTTCCTTTTCCGTCCGGTCCAACACCAAAGATTTTCAGACATGATTGAAATTAATAAAGTCTGGCCTCAATTACAAAAGGGGTTTATCCAGACATACCTTTGGTTTGTCTGAAGATTAATAACCCCTCTTGTTAAAGTAAAATCTGTCCAACACAAGAGGCCCTCAGCTCTCATCTGTCTGCCCAGCTGTTGGACAGGACAAGTTAAAAAAAAAAAAAAAAAAAAAAAAAAAAAAGAAGAAGAAAGCAGGGGGGGGGGGGGGGGGGGGGGCACGGCCAGTAAGGTGAACCGCGCAGGGATTGTAAAAGCATAAAACCCGCTGCCCGTCACTCACTGCAGCGTGTGAGTGTGTGTTTGGCTCCTCCCCGTCTTTATGTGATCAGTCTGTCTCACATCTAAAGATCATTCAGACCTAAGATCACGTTTAAAGTCTCAACGCCTGCATGAAGCAGAAACTCACCACGGATCAACCAGACTAGACCATCAGCAAAACTACCACGACAAATACTCATCATTTATTAGCAACAGCATAACCATGTTATTAAAAAGAATCCACAGACTTATTGTACTTTAAAAATGTTGAAATTACATCAAATGCACACATTCATTTGTATATTTAGTTTTAAACATATTGTTGCGGACTTAGTTTAACTTGGCTGTTGGGCCGCGTTATAAGTTCTGGAGATCATTAAACGCATCAAGCAGAGATCTGATTGGCTCTCAATTCTGTCGCTCAGGTGGTTGTTGGGTAGTTTGGACCAATGGGGTTCAGCTATGGGCCGAATAAGGGAAATGGGAGGGCTAACGCGGCAGTGAGCGAATATAAAGTTGGGAGAAGCGCTCTCGTCTCGGCGGGAGAGATTCAGGAGTTGCTGAATTAATTGTACGGCGTTCGTTGCGGTCTGCAGTAACCAGAATAAAGAACCTTAAAAGAGGTTAAGTCTCCGTGCCTCAGTGTGGGAAAGGGACACTACATTATTGCATGGCTCTTTCGAAATTACATTTAAAAATATGTGGCGTTTATGGCTCTCTTGGCCAAAAAGGTTCCCGACCCCTGTCCTATAGCATCAGTCCTAGTATAAATGACCACTTTGTTAATGATGCCTTACAAGCCCTCAGGAGTACACTCGATGTTGTTGCCCCCCTGAAACCTAAGTTCGTTAGACAAAACCGAGTAGCACAGTGGTTTAACGCTGAAACACGTTCTCTTAAACAAGAAACCCGTAAGTTGGAAAGAGAATGGCGCCGCTCCGGTTCAGAGCAGTCTCTGAATACCTGGAAACATAACCTATTAAATTATAAAAAAGCTCTGCGTAGAGCTAGAAGCCAGTACTATTCAACCTTAATATCATAGAATGGAAATAATCCAAGATTTCTATTTAGCACTATTGCTAAATTAACTCGCAGTCAGAGCTCATTAGAACCACATGTTCCTGTTTATCTCAGCTCTGATTATTTTCTTACATTTTTCGATAGTAAAATCTCAAATATTAGACATAAGTTAAATCAAGTTATTCTTACTATCAGCCCAGAACAGGCTGAAGCGGTAGAAGTGGAGGCCTCCATAGAAACCTCTGTAACATTAGACTGCTTCACTATTGTGGATCAAGCAGAAATAACATCAATTATTACGTCCTCCAAATCCTCAACGTGTCTGTTAGACCCCATTCCCACTAGACTTTATAAAGAAACCTTTCCCTTAATTAATGATTCCATATTAACGGTGATAAATACCTCTCTGGAAACGGCTTACGTGCCACAGTCTTTTAAATATGCAGTTGTTAAACCTCTTCTGAAAAAGCCCAGTTTGGATCCTAGCATCTTGGCCAACTATAGACCAATATCAAACCTCCCCTTTATTTCTAAAATCCTAGAAAGAGTTGTAGTTAAGCAGCTTTACTGCCACCTACAGGACAACAGCCACTTTGACGACTTTCAGTCGGGGTTAAGACCCCACCACAGTACGGAAACTGCACTAGTTAGAGTCTCTATTGACTTGTTGTTGGCCTCAGAAAAGGGACTACTTTCTATCTGGTCCTGTTAGACCTCAGTGCAGCCTTTGACACTATCAACCACGGTATTTTACTCCATAGATTAGAGCATGACATAGGGATCAGAGGATCTGCCCTCCAGTGGTTGAAATGTTACCTGTCCGATAGATATCAGTTCGTTAATGTAAATGGACATTCCTCTCCCGCTCCTACACCTGGCTGTGGTTCCTGCCTCCGGCTCGACTCGCGCCCCTGACTGTCCTCCCAACTCCTGCTGGAAGAAGCTCGTCTGCTGGATTTTAAATATGTAGTTGTAGATTTAGATAAGTTAATTCTTCTCTATGAGTTCTGGTATATCGCCTGTCCGTCCTGGGGGAGGATCCCTCCTTCATGTGGACACCCCTAAGGTTTCTTTGTTTTTTCTGGAATCCATTTTTTTAGGAGTTTTTCCTCACAGAGAAGGGGTCTAAGGGCAGGGATGCCAGTATAGCTTAGTCAGTTTGTTAGTTCAGTTTAGTATTTTCCTATTAGACTCTATGTATTCATGATCCTTTTGAGTTCATGTTTCACTTTTTCAATTACCGATACGAAGCCCATTGAGACGACTGTTGTTGTGAATTTGGGCTATACAAATAAAATTGAATTGAATTGAATACAGTGAGAATACCTTCCCAGTGCTTTTTTACATTTTAAACACATAGGTGATATTTGAGGGTTCATCTGATGTCTTCTGTTTGGAGAAATCCTGATAATGACCATCAGAAAGGGAATCATGCCAGTGTGTTAGTTTTACTTTTGAGTCTACCCATTGGCATGGCTAGGGATTTGGAAAAGTTAATTTTGTAGACCGAGAATGTCAAAAAAGGCTGCATGGTGGCCCTCTTGCCTCACAGCAAGAAGGCCCCAGGTTCAAGTCCCAGCTGGGGGACATGAAAAACACAACATCAATGGGGACCTTTCTGTGTGGAGTTAGCATGTTTTCCCTGCGTGGGTTCTCTCCAGGATCTCCGGCTTCCTCCCACCATCCAAAAAGATGCTTCATAGGTTAATTGGCAACTCTATATTGTTCATAGGTGTGAGTGTGAGAGTGAATGGGTGTGTGATTGTGGACATTCTACCCTGCGACAGACTGGCGACCTGTCCAGGGTGTCCCCTGCCTTCGCCCACAGGTGGCCGGGTTAGACTCCAGCATCCCCGTGACCCCGAAAGGGAATAAACGGTTGAAGATGAATGAGAATGTCAAAAAATGCTTAATCATTTCAATGAGTCTCGGGGTTCTATTACACACAATGAGATATCATCAGCATACAATGAAATTTTATGTCGAGTTTACTAGTTCCCGTATAATCAGGTCTGCCTGATGGACTCAACTAAAGGCTCTAACGCCAAAGCAAATAGTGCAGGGCTGAGAGGACAACCCTGATGTGTCAATTATTCATCTTCTACCGTTTATTCTCTTTCGGGGTCACAAGGCTGCCGGAGCCTATCCCGGCCACTTGTGGGCGAAGGCAGGGGACACCCTGGACAGATCGCCAGTCTGTCGCAGGGTAAAGTGTCCGCAATCACACACCCATGCACTCTCACATTCACACCTAGGAACAATTTAGGATGACCAATTAACCTATGAAGCATGTTTTTAGATGGTGGGAGGAAGCCAGAGTCCCCGGAGAAAACCCAGGCATGCACGGGGAGAACATGCAAACTCCACACAGAAAGGTCCCCCATTGATGTTCTGGTTCAGGTCCTCCAGCCAGGACTTGAACCAGGGGCCTTCTTTCTGTGAGGCAAGAGCGCTAACCACTACGCCACCGTGCAGCCAACCCTGATGTGTTGAGCGATGAAATGAAAAACTGTCAGACCAACAGGCATTTGTGATAACTGAGGCCAAGGGATTATTGTACAATAACTTAACCCATTGTATTAATGTTTCACCTAAATTGAACAAGTGTAGAACATGATGCAGATAAGGCCACTCGACGCGGTCAGACGCCTTTTCCGCGTCTAGTGAGATGACTAGATTGTCCATATCTTGCACTTGACATATATTAATAGCATTTAAAAGTCTTCTAATTTTATGACTGGAGCTCCTCCCCTTAATGAAGCCTGTCTGGTCCTTTTTTAGTAAATAGAGCAAGACTTTTTCTAGTCGCAGTGCCAAAATTTTTGATAACAATTATAGATCCTGGTTCAGCAAGGCTATAGGCATATAACTAGGGCAATGTTCTGAGTTTTTACCTTTTTTTAGGATAAGTGTAATATCTGCTTCTCTTAGTGACTGAGGGATAAATGAATGCTCTAGTATGGCCAGAAAAGGTTCTAGCAACACATGATGGAACTCTTTATAAAAGTCACAAGTTAAACCGTCTGGCCCAGGAGCTTTACGTGATTGCAGTGCTTTAAGTGCTAAAAGGGTCTCCTCCTTGGTAATAGGAGCATTCAGTTCAGCTTTCTGAGTCTCAGAAATATTAGGGAGAGTCAGCCCTGACAGAAAGGACACCATCTCACCTGAAGCTCCTGGAGGCAGATCTGACTCATAAGTTGTTTGTAAAACTCCTTGAATATATTTCATTCACCTTTATTTAACCAGGATAAAAAAAACTCATTGAGATTAAAAATCTCTTTTGCAAGAGCGTCCTGAAAAGAGGAAGCAGCACAACAATAACACACAACTCTCATTTACACTCACACTCAATCATAAAAGACAGTCTTAAATAAAGCATTTACAGTTTAAAAGCTTTGTCTCACGTTCATTTAAAAGTTTTTTAAAAGAGCCCAGGAAGGTCAATTCTTTCAATTTAAACTCTTTCTGGAGTTCATTCCAAAACTGTGCTGCAACACATCTAAAAGCCTTTTTTCCATCTCTGTGCACACTCGGCACAGAGGGCAGGAGCATGTCATTAGAGCGCAGGCTGAAGCTGCTGCTGGGGATCAATAAAGTCCTATCTATCTATCTGTCTGTCTGTCTGTCTGTCTGTCTGTCTGTCTGTCTGTCTGTCTGTCTGTCTGTCTGTCTGTCTGTCTGTCTGTCTGTCTGTCTGTCTGTCTGTCTGTCTGTCTGTCTGTCTGTCTGTCTGTCTGTCTGTCTGTCTGTCTGTCTGTCTGTCTGCTCTTCAGTTCTATGAGCTGCTGGAGATAAGACGGTACCAACCCCAGAATGCCAATGTAAATTAAAAGGTACCAATGTTTCAGTCTGCGCTGGGATAAGGAGGGCCAACCTACCCGAGCATACAGAACACAGTGATGGGTTAATGACCTCATGTTTGTTAGAAAACGCAGCGCACCATGAAAAACTGTGTCCAAAGCATGCAAAGCATCAGCAGAAGCATTCATATAAATCACATCACCAAATTCAAGGACAGACATGAACGTTGCAGTGACAAGTTTTTTACGGGTTTCAAATGATAAACATGATTTGATTCTGAAATAAAAGTGCAATTTTAGTTACAGCCTGTGAGCCAGTTTCTGAATATGTTGTTTAAAAGTTAGACAGTCATCAATTAAAATACCAAGGTATTTGTATTCTGTGACCAGTTCAATTAAATGTCCTTCTTTTGTAGTAATTGGGGGCAGGTTTTGGAGTTTGGCTTTGCTTTTATAGAATAGCATGTATTAAGTCTTATTAGAGTTTAAAACCAGTTTTAAATGATAAAAGGTGTTCTGCAGTTGATTAAAAGCTCATTGGAGCTTTGATATGGCAAGCTCAACTGAAAGTGCTGAAGTGTACAAGATGGTATCATCAGCATATAGTTGCAAGTTATTAATGATACCTTTGTCAAGGTCAAAGCCAGAGTACAAAAATAAAAAAACACCAAGACTCGCTTCGCTTTCATAATTGGAGAAGACTTTCAGAATTATTAATAGCCATTCACAAGCCTGCACAAAAAAATGATGACTTGAGACATTAGTGGGGGTACCCTGAGAAGTTAAGTAAAAAAATTGATTAATTTAATGCTAACACATTGCAAAATTATTTTTAAAAATACTACTTTTTTTAAATGCTTTGTAATCTGAAGAATGGTTGTGCTATGAACATTAGTTGACTACTTATTTAAGCATTCAATTAAATGCTCATACCACTAAGCAATGCATAAAAGCAGATGTTAGTGCGATATTTCATATAAAATTAATGCTTTACAATGCTCTAACTTACATTAACAAAGGGACCCCGAGTCATTGAATGTCACATGATTAATCGTTTGCTTTTGATGAAACCTTTCAACCATGGCAAGGCCACATTCCAGCACCAAAGAGGTCGCCTGTGGAATGGCCTGCCTGAGGATGTGAAAGCCAATCTACTGTGAAAGTTTTCCAGGAAAAACATAAAACTTTTTTGCTTAGCTTTCAGGTAGGTTTTACACTTCCTTAGGTTTTCATTGATTTAATGGATTACTCTGTTTGTTTTTGTATAATGTGCTTAGGATTTAATTGTGATTATTATTTTGACTGTTATTTTTATTATTTATTTATTCATTTATTTTATATAAAGCACTGTAACATGAGGTGTGCTTTATAAATAAAGTTTCATTTGAATTTTGTGCAAAGAGGAGAGGGTAACTTATATTCATCAGTTCTATCATTAGTGTTTTTTTATTTCAAAATAATTTTGTAACCCTTGGTCTATCCTAGGCACTTTAACGTTGGGAGTTGGGTCATCTAGACCCACTAGACAGTGCTCTGAACCTTTTTTCTTCAATGATTTGTGATCTTCACTGGTGTCCATGGATTACATGAAATCGTTCCACCTTTATCCACCTTTGTCATGGTAGGGAGAACACCTCAATGGAAGGGGGGGTCATCTAAGATAGCACAAGAGATAATAACTTAATAAAAAAGGAAGAGATGTAAGAAAACGGCACAGATGAAGTTATCTGAGACTAATTTGCGAGGTTTTTGTTAACATGATTGGTAAGGGACAGGCATGGATGTGGGACAAAAGTTCTAAATGTGCAGAAGCATCACACTGTGGCCACACAAGGACCACAGAGGAATGCTGGGAGGTGTTCCAAAAAGCAGGTTATGCTAGTTACCACGGTAAGCTTGAGGCTAAGGAAGTTGATAACCTCAGCTTTCAGTTCCAAAAATGGAGGTATGTTTCAGGGTATGTCAAGTTGCCATAGCAACTCATGCTCTGAACATAACCTGGTCTGGAGCAGGTTTAGTTGAAGGTTAGTTTGTTTACAGAGAGGTGAAGCAGCATGGCGTGTCCATTTGAAGATGATTTAGTGGATGAAGATAATAAATGAATGAATGTTTCCTATTGCTAATCCACATTGAATCATTAATTTTAATGTTATAAAAATGAGAATATCTGCAGCTTCCTCAAACGTCAAGAAGTACAATAAATTAAGATGGAAAAACATTTAATTGAATTGGAGTAATATGACAATTAGTTAGATAAATATGTAAATTTGAGTTGTAAAAACAATTATTGAGTTGGATAAACGTAAGAAATTAGGTTAAATAAATTTAACTTAATTACCTGTTACCAATTCAAGTAATTCATTTAAGTTGGATAAGTTATCTATCTATCTATCTATCTATCTATCTATCTATCTATCTATCTATCTATCTATCTATCTATCTATCTATCTATCTATCTATCTATCTATCTATCTATCTATCTATCTATCTATCTATCTATCTATCTATCTATCTATCTATCTATCTATCTATCTATCTATCTATCTATCTATCTATCTATCTATCTATCTATCTATCTATCTATCTGCTCTTCAGTTCTATGAGCTGCTGGAGATAAGACGGTACCAACCCCAGAATGCCAATGTAAATTAAAAGGTACCAATGTTTCAGTCTGCGCTGGGATAAGGAGGGCCAACCTACCCGAGCATACAGAACACAGTGATGGGTTAATGACCTCATGTTTGTTAGAAAACGCAGCGCACCATGAAAAACTGTGTCCAAAGCATGCAAAGCATCAGCAGAAGCATTCATATAAATCACATCACCAAATTCAAGGACAGACATGAACGTTGCAGTGACAAGTTTTTTACGGGTTTCAAATGATAAACATGATTTGATTCTGAAATAAAAGTGCAATTTTAGTTACAGCCTGTGAGCCAGTTTCTGAATATGTTGTTTAAAAGTTAGACAGTCATCAATTAAAATACCAAGGTATTTGTATTCTGTGACCAGTTCAATTAAATGTCCTTCTTTTGTAGTAATTGGGGGCAGGTTTTGGAGTTTGGCTTTGCTTTTATAGAATAGCATGTATTAAGTCTTATTAGAGTTTAAAACCAGATTTAAATGATAAAAGGTTTTCTGCAGTTGATTAAAAGCTCATTGGAGCTTTGATATGGCAAGCTCAACTGAAAGTGCTGAAGTGTACAAGATGGTATCATCAGCATATAGTTGCAAGTTATTAATGATACCTTTGTCAAGGTCGTTTATATAGATGGTAACAAAAAGCGGCCCAAGAATCGAGCCTTGCGGAACCCCTGCGGATACTATCACAATTTTGATTTTTGGTTCTGAACCTTTACAGACTGTGTCCTGTCAGACAGGTAGTTTGCAAACCACCCGACGGTATGCTCTGACAGCCCAATACTGCACAGTTTCTGTTTAATCCTTGTGCTATCTTAGGCACTTTAACGTTGGGAGTTGGGTCATCTAGACCCACTAGACAGTGCTCTGAACCTTTTTTCTTCAATGATTTGTGATCTTCACTGGTGTCCATGGATGACATGAAATCTTTCCACCTTTATCCACCTTTGTCATGGTAGGGAGAACACGTCAATGTGAGGGTGGGGTCATCTAAGACAGCACAAGGTTTTAGTACAGTATGGTCCACAGTATCAAAAGTTTTAGAGAGCTCGATAAAGAGGGCGGCACAGTGGTGTTTGTCATCCAGGGATTCGGATATGTCATTTGAAACTTTGAAAAAGAGCTGCGGGTGGTGGGCCAAGATGCTTTCTAAAACCTGAATGTGATTGGCTTAAAATATTATTTGAAGTGAGAAATTCTTTCAATTGTACACTTATAAGACCTCCCAAAACCTTTGCCAAAATGGGTAACTTGGAAATTGGTCTTTAGTTATTCAAATTTGTTGGGTCACCCCCTTTAAGTAGAGGTAACACATAAGCCGATTTCCATACATGCGGAATGGTGCTTGTGGACAAAGACAAATTTAATAAAAAGGTCAGCGGAAGTGCAATAGAGTCATTTGCAGCTTTTATAAAATATGGTTCTTGATCATCAGGACCAGCAGATTTAGTAGGATCAAGGAGTTTAAGGGCTTTTGAGACGTCTAAAGTTGTGAAGGGGTAAAATGAGAAATTATGTGTTAAGTCTTCGTGATTCACAGGGAGGGAGTACTTAACTGAATGTTTTATAGAATTAAATAATGATCCAGAGGTAACAAAATGCTCATTAAAACATGAAAGCCTCTCTGTCTTGTCTGTAATATTACAAGTGTTTTTTTCATTATACTTGAAGGGAGCTCAACATCTGAATTACTGTCATTTAGGGACTTAACTATCTTCAAAAACTTTGAGGGATTATTTAGATTTTCTGTGGTATTTTAAAAAAATGGTCAGATTTCACATTTCAAATTGGAATAGTGATAGCATTGCGTAGTTTTTTGAATGCCAGCCAGTCAGATGCATTATAAGAATGTCTAGCTTTTGCCCATGCTACATTCCTTTTATGTAGCTTGTTAGCCAAATCTGAGCTCCAAACCACGGATTTTTACGACCTTTCACTTTATAGTGCCGGATAGGAGCATGTTTATCAAGAATTTTACTAAATTCATTTTGGAAATAACTCCGGGCCATTTCAACATTATCAATTTCCATCATCGCGTGCCAGTCAAATTCATATAGATCCTGACAAAAGGATTGTTCACAAAATTGCTTGATATTGCGCTTTATGATGATGTGTGGTTTGGTTTTAGGCATTTTTGTGTTTCTCGAAGTAGCAATGATACAGTGATCACTTATATCATTTGCAAATACAGCAGCAGTGGAATTCTTTGAGGGAGAATTTGTAAGAATCAAATCAATTAGCTAGGATTTCTCCAGAAATCTGTGGTTAAATTTCTTTGCCATTGATGTTTGCATAAGAACTTTTGCTTTAAGTTTAGTTTTGCTATAGATGGCTATACCTCCACCTCTTTTGGGACAGTCAGCCCTAAAACATTATAACCAATGATATGTATGTCAATGTCAGTTGTTGATTTGTTTAACCATGTTTCAGAAACACCAATTACATCTGCTTCAGTTGAAGTCATATCCATTTTAGGCAATAAACTCCTTACATTGAAATAAATGAATCCAAGACCATTACGAGATTTAAAATCTTCAGGGATACTAAAAGTAGAACTATCTGGTCCAGGGTTCGGTGGAATATTCCCGGAGATTAACAACAATAAAATATAAGGCGTTTTTGAAGTTGTGGTTTCTTACAAACTACACTTGAAGGTCCCAGAGATGGGAACGTTTCTAAAAAGGCTATAGAGTTTAAAGTAAAATTCTTTTGGAGAGCCATTACACAGCTGAAGTGCAGCAATTCATTTGGATTGTCTGAGAGACACACAGACGAGTAAGCATTATAACATTCATGAAGAAAAGTTTTTGTTCCAGCACGAAATACATAATATACTGGATTAACTGGAGCTACGGAAATGCCAAAGTCTCTGATGGAAAATAAGGCCAATGTTAGCAGGAAGAATATTTCAGCCCTTGATATTATTTGTCGGGGGCTCCGAAGAAAGGTGTTTAAATCTTTGGCCATGGCAGCATTCAGTCCAGATTTCTGCCAGAATTCAGTTCGGGATACACCAAGAACCGTTTTTTTTCAGACGTCCTCCCGTGACGTGCCACACAAACAGGTAGGAACACGGAACTTGAAAGCTGCGGGCAAATAGAGAGAATTACTGCCCAGTCTTTGTTCAATTTTTAATGTGTATAGATCACACAATCCAAGGGGTGAATCAAGCACTTTCTTACCACAAAGATAGCAAGCTCATCAACCAGCCAAGCGCTCCTGGATCCGCTTCGGATTAGGGGCATAACAGCAGGACGCCATCAGCATCTATAGTACTAGTGCGCCAGCTTTGCTGAAAGAAAGTAAATTGCTACTTCCCTTTATTGATTAAGTACAAGGCCTGTCAAAGGTACGTCATGCCAGGTATCCAGCGACGATCACCCGGTGACCATCTTCATCAAATGACCGCTGATCATAGTTCATGATCGTCAAAGAAAATGGAACATGTTAGCAGCGTTGTTTTCACGCTTTGGTCCTGGCGTGTGTACCGAGTATCCGACTCAAGAACGGGAGAAAAATAAAGAGACTTTTCCACGTTAGTTGAACTCCAACTTTTCACACAACTTTATTTTCTCAACTGCTTCCTCTTACAGGTCACGTGATCATAACAGAGCCACTCATTGGCAAACGTCACAACGCATCACTCATCACTTATGACTGATTATTACAACAGAGAGGAAAACAATATGAATATGTTAACACCCCCACTTGTTCTCACGTTGTCATATTATTATACTAACTTAACTATAGTAACAAAACTTCTGTCATCTTATCATACTAAGTATATAAGATTAAACTTCAAACATAAAACTCGCAAATTTATGCAACTTAAATTTTGTTGCAGGCTTCGTCATCACATCTGCCACCATCTGGTCAGTTGGACAATATTCCAAAATTATTTTTCCTTCATTCAGATTTGACCTTACAAAATGGTATTTGATGTCAACATGTTTACATCGTTGCATGCTTACAGGGTTCGTTGCTAGCTTTATAGCCCCTTGGTTGTCTTCATAGACTTTGGGTAAGGTGTAATGGTACCCATCCATGCCCTGTAGCAGTGTTACTAGGTACATACATTCCTGAGTAGTTGCAGCTAGTGCCATATACTCAGTCTCACAAGTGGACAAAGCGACTGTAGGTTGCCTTTTTGTCTTCCAAGAGATCAAAAGACCATTCTCACTTAAACTGACACAATAACCAGTTGTGCTTCGTCTGTCACTTGTGTCTGTTGCCCAGTCTGCATCACTGTATGCATGTAATCCCAGCTTTGCATTTTCACATCTCCTGTAACACAGTTCCTGATTGATTGTACCTTTCAAGTATCTTAGAACATGTCTTACAGTAGTCCAATGTTCTTCTGTTGGTTCATTAAAATACTGAGACAGTTTACTTACTACCAAACTCAAATCCGGTCGTGTGCATGTAGCAAGTGTAAGTCAATTTCTGCAAACATGGGGTTGATCTAGTTTAACAATCCTGCATGTCAAACCTTTTCAGTATCTTTTTCACATACTCTTGCTGTGTCATTTTTACAATGCCATTAGTCTGGTCAAAATCAATGCCAAGAAAATGCTTCAGTCTTCCTAAATCTTTCATTTTGAATCTCTCCGTCAGCTTTTTTTTTCACAGCGTTCAGCGCATGTTCACTGTTACCAGCAAGGATCAAGTCATCAACCCATATAATGATGATCACTTTTTCATTTTCTGTTTTTTTTTGTGTAAACACAATGATCAGCTGGGTTTTGGACAAATTTACTTTCAGTCAGATATTCATGCAATGTCCTGTTCCAATTTCTGCCTGACTGTTTAAGTCCATATAGCGACTTCTCAAGTTTGTACACCAATTTTTTATGATCTGTAGTCGATTTAACCTCATAACCTTCTGGTTGTTCTACATAGATCTCGCAATCTATTGTTGCATTCAAAAAAGCAGTTTTAACATCCATCTGATGTAAAATCAGGTTCTCCTCTGCTGCTTTTTGCATCAACACTCTTATACTCGTCATGTTAGCTGTAGGGGAAAATGTTTCCTCATAATCAATACCTTTCCTCTGGCTAAACCCTTTGGCTACATATCGTGCCTTGTATTTCTTGGATCCATCCATGTTCTTTTTGATGGCGTACACCCATTTGCCCCCCACTGCTTTCTTATCCTCTGGTAGGGTTGTAAGTGTAAATGTGTCATTTTCCTTCAGTGCTTGAATCTCATCATCCATTGCACGTGTCCATTCCTTCGACCTGGATGAAGTAACAGCATCTCTAAATGTTAGAGGAATGTCACACACAAGTCTGTAACAATAATCAATGTTTGTCAACACTTGGTCCTCCTCCACTCCGGTTACATATTCACTCAGGTAACTTGGCTTTTTTCTGTTTCTGGAAGGGTATCTTTTAGACTCGTTTTCTGTCTCACAGTTAGGCTGCGTTTGACCATTAGCCTCTGGTGTGGTAGTAGGACTACGTACACGCGTCTGTCCCACGTCTGACCGTGTTTCCTTGTCAATAACCCTGCTCCTCACTTCACTGTCGTCGTCAGGTGTTCAGTCGTACGTTTCCTAACAAACTTCAAAAGTCTGTGTTTCTGCACTTTCCCCTTTTCTGGGAAGTAAACCATGTACGCTGGACTGTTTTTGTCGTACCCAACAAAAATTCCTTTCTCTCCCCTTGAATCTAGTTTTCCTTTGTTTTGTTTGTAAACAAAACATTCGGTTCCGAATTCTTCCATCTAGGAGAGGTTTGGCTTTCGCCCTGTCAACATGTAGTACGGTGTTAGCTCTGTGCGATTGTTGTAGCATCTGTTCCTTACCACAGCTGCTGTCTGCACTGCATAAGGCCATAGTGCTTTAGATAAACCACTTTTTGTCAGCATGCATCTGGCCATGTCGAAAAGTGTTCGCCAGTTTCTCTCAGCTGTGCCGTTTTGGTGGGGCGAATATGGAGCTGATGTCTCGTGTCTGATGCCATTTTGGCTAAGAAGTGACTGATACTGTTTCCCTGTAAATTCTACCGTTGTCAGATCTTACACATTCGATCTTGCCATACGGTGCCGTATCTGCAATAAACTTCTTGGTTGCTTGCACTGTGTCGCTCTTATGTTTCAGAAAATACACAAAGACAACACTGGAATAATCATCAGTGAATGACAGTGCAAACCTGTACCCTTCTTTAGACTCTGGGTATAGACCCAGAGTCTAAAGAAGGGTACAGGTACTATTGGTCCTGCTAAATCAGTGTGAACTAGCTCTAGGGCAGCTTTTGCTCTTCTGTCAGGTGCTCTGTTCCTTGTTTGAACAAACTTTCCCTGCATTCAATCTTCACACTGTTTCTCTGCTTTTCCTTTGACAGTCATCCCATCAACAACATTCTGCAATTTATAAATGTCTTCATAATTACAGTGACCAAGAATCTCGTGCCATGTTTGAATATCAAAACAACCTTTGGAATGATCATCACATTCATCCTCTGTCTTTAGAAAGTACAGTCTTTTCTGCTCATGGATGTGGAATTTTGTACCATCACTATGTTTCAGGAAGTCTTTTCCTTGCTTGAAGACTACTGTTGCTCCATTTGTGGTTGCAGCTCTCACAGAGAAAATATCCTGTGGGTATGAAGGGATGTACAACGCCTGTCTTAGCATTGCCTTCTTCCGTCCCCCTTCGCTGTCGATCAAACATACCTCAGCATCTCCTCTGCGTTCTGCCACCCCATTGCATCGGGTGCCGTCAGCTAGCTCCACGCAATGTGTCTCTGGCTGGAAGCTGTCGTCAAACTTTGTGATCTTGGTAATATCCGTGATTATATGCGACGTAGCTCCTGTGTCAACCATCAAGCTGCTCCTTCTTGCGGTATATTCTTCTGCCTTGTCCAAATCGGTGACTTTAAATGCGTATTCCTTACTGCTGTTGGTGTCCCCAGAGGTTTTTCTTGCATCATCTTGTCATTGTTGTCGCCTGCATGTTGAGTCTCGATGTGTGCCACTCTTACACAGACTGCACCACTGTTTTCGGTGACATGCTTTAGCCTTGTGTCCTTTCTGTCCGCATCTGAAGCATGTCATATCCACACAGTCGGCACCGGCGTCATGTGAATTTGCTATCGCGGGTCTCCTCCCCGCCTGCACTCTCATCTTCATGACATTGTCTTCTTTTGCTGCTACTCTCATTTTTTCTGTGTCTTCGTAGCTCAGCAGTTTAGTTTTAAATTCTGCAAATGTCACTGTAGTTTCATTCTGTGTTATGTAAATAATGAAGGGTTTAAATGAGTCTGGCAGTCCCTTCAAAACCATTGCTATAAGCAGCCCGTCACTCAAAAGTCTCTCCAGCATTTTTCAGTGCTGTGATGGCAGTCTCTGCATGGATGACGTATTCGGTCACACTCTCGCTGCTGGATACAGGCTTATGATCCGGGGTTTACCTTTTCTGGCATAATAATTCCTCAAAATCTGAAGAGCCTTTCGTCCATCATCTGTTGCCTCCCGCATCACCAGTGATAGACTTTTATCATCCAAAAATTGGATTAATTCAGCGTAGGCCTCCTCATTTTTCAAATCTCCGTCTTCTTGCTCGTCGTCGGATTCCAAAATTATTTCCTTTAGACCCAACAGTCGAAGATGGCCAAGGAATTTTGTCTCCCACAGCTCGTAGTTCTTTTCATCTCCGTCAAAAACTAGTCAAGACCAGCGAGTAGCGGATTCTGCAGCTCGTCTGCTCATGTTGCTACCGCTAAAAACAATGCTGATGCTCACCGGGACACGCGGTGCGTTGCGTCTTTTCACTCGGTGCAAAACGTCGGGTAGACTCAGACTGGGCCCATAACCTGTTAGCAGAGTTGTTTTCACGCTTTGGTCCTGGCGTGTGTACCCAGTATCCGACTCAAGAACGGGAGAAAAATAAAGAGACTTTTCCACGTTAGTTGAACTCCTACTTTTCACACAACTTTATTTTCTCAACTGCTTCCTCTTACAGGTCACGTGATCATAACAGAGCCACTCATTGGCAAACGTCACAACGCATCACTCATCACTTATGACTGATTATTACAACTGAGAGCAAAACAATATGAATATGTTAACAGAATATTTCTTCATAAGTATATCACAGGTAACCAACCCTTGATTTGGGTCTTAATGAATCTGCTTTGACTTGCACAGTTTCTGAGCTAGCCTTTCTAAAGTAGCCTTACTAAAAACAGGCACGGTAGTTGAAAAACAAAACAACAACCTATCATTCTATAAAAAGCCCGAAAAAAAAACTAAATATGTAATCTAAAATAGCTTAAAAGTCGTAAAAACTCATTCATTCACAGTACGCTAACAGACATAGACATGTTTATTAATATATTATCTGTATTATCTGAGCTTCTTCATCCACTCAATAATCTTTAAATGGACACGCCATGCTGCTTCACCTCTCTGAAAACAAACTAACCTTCAACTAAACCTGCTCCAGACCAGGTTATGTTCAGAGCATGAGTTGCTATGGGGACTAAGCATACCTTGAAACAAACCTCTGTTTTTGGAACCCAAAGCTGAGGACGCTGCAGTATCAGATGTGGCTCTGCCATGTTAAAATGCTTAATCAAAAAATTTCAGTCTAGCCCAAACCTACGTGCAGACAGACGTACAGATGGATAGATGGGCTGGGGGTTTAGATGCAATTCTAACCAAATTTCTATATTCTATTTTTGCATGTCATCCTTAAACAAATCTGTGGCTTTTACTGGTTCTTTGGTGAAATAACGTCTTAAAAAGCACTGTTTCTTATCTTAGGACTAATTTGAAATGTACAATAAATAAAACAAAACATCTTTTTTTCCAAAAATCTATGCAAAATCAAGAGAGAGTTTTGTGAAAATATTTTTACTCTTAACCCTTGTGCTATCTTAGACACTTTGACATTGGGAGTTGGGTCATCTAGACCCATTAAACAGTGTGCTGAACTTTTTTCTTCATGATTTGTGATCTTCACTGGTGTCCATGGATTACATGAGATCCTCTCCACATTTATCCACCTTAGTCATGGTGGGGAGAACACATCAATCGTCATCTTGACCCCATAAAATAGCACAAGGGTTATTTTGTCAAAATGGCGATTGCCGGTAGCATCAACAATTAATTGTTTGAGGATCAGTCTGGGCCTTTGTTAGATGTGAAAAATATCTGCTAGGTTTGTTTCCAGACTCAAATAGCCTCTGCTTGGAAAAAAGAAGGGCACTTTTAGGGGAATCAGGGGAATAATTTGGTGGGCAGTACAGATTCATAATAGTAATTTCTTCACCTTGCAAGACACATTTGATGATAACATACCTCCCATATTAATGTTTGATACAAGTCTCAATCTGGAAAGGAAAATTCCTATTCGTAAGTATGACCATGCCCCTGCTACTGGTTGGGAAAGAGGAAAAATAGACCTGGCTAACCCAGCCATGTTTGAGTTTCAGATGCTCATTATCATTGAGGCCACATCCATTTTCTCCCTGCGTAGCAGAGAAAGAACTTTCCTCTGTTTAATTTCCCCCCGCAAACCCCTTACATTCCATGACTTTAGTTGGTGACATTATAAGTAATGAGATATATGAGAGACTGTAAGAAAACAACAAGTGTAATTATCTAGGTTTGCACTAAATAACATAACAGACCAGTGCTGAGCAGAAACAACATCCAAGAACACCATACGTAAAAACAATAGTCAGCAGGGAACAATGAACCAAAACAAAATTGACAAAAAAAAAGTGAGGGGTATCTCCCCAGGTTGGTTGGGGATAGCTTTCCTGAAAGACACCTGGGAAAGGTGCACAGACAACCAGCAGGGATACCATAATCAGTGGCAGGCCGCTACTTAAGCGTCCTTAAAGTTTTGTCTTAGTAGTTCTCCTTTAATCCAATAAAGATACCAGTTATAAATAATTTGAGTTTGGTATGATCACATCTTAAAAAGAAGAAAAAAAAATAGAAATAATAATACAGGGCATGAACATGAGTCTTAATGAGTCATAAAATAAATATTAGGAGCAACCCACGCCTTATTTAGAACCACCGGTGTCCTCATTCAGCCGTTATTAGTAATGCTGGATACATACGACAGAAAGTTTCCAAGGAGCCGTTGAATGACACCTACAGACTCACCGGGAACAGCATGGAGTATTCCGCGCCTTTTTCTCTCAGACGCTGTTTGGCCAGTGTAAACTCCTTTCATTTTGGATCACTGCAGCCAACAGGTCGTTGTAGAAAGAGATCTTATTTCCATCCAGCATGATTTCGCCCTCTGCAACTTTATGCTGCAGCGCCGCCATCACTCTCTGCTTATCAGGAAACGCATGGAATCTGATGATGACCAGGCGTGGCCGCTGGCCGACCCGGGCTTGGGTGCCAGGGGTCCAAAGTATTAGCGTTCCCAACATCTTGTTTACATGCTCAGCCTATTTTTCATTGTCTTTCCCCATCAGTTAGGGGGTCGGGGGTGTGAAAGGAGTGGGGGGTGATGTGTAGGTATGGGGAGATGCATCTTTAATTTCAAATATTCACATTTAAAAATGGTGTTTAGTCACTAGTTTGGTGCTTTAGCTGTCAGCAGCATGGTCTCACGTGGGCCTCCACAGGAAGATTGATGTGGGAAGCTTGGCACCGTCAGACCAGTACCGATGAACTCCTGTCATTCTATAAACATCATTTTTCTGCGTTCCACAGGAGATTTGGCAGCAGCAGATAAAATGACAGAATACATTTTTATCAGACCAAATACATTATCCACTGACTTTGAATAACCACTGTACAACCATTGTACCACAGATTTAATTAGGCCCAGTTGTATTGCACCACTGTAAGGCAGTCTTAAGGCCCGTACACACCGGGACGAATATTCGCCAGGCGTTATTCGCCAGCGTTTTTCGACACGTTTTTTGTGTTCACACCCAGGCGATTTTCGCTGACGATGAGCCGAGCGAACATGCAATTTCATTCCCTGACATTAGATGGCGCTTAATGTAAACAGAAATACTCCTGTACACAAGGTGGCGCTGCGCAACTTTACGCTTCTTAAAGTCGCTTTTCACTCAGAAGAAGAGAGCAAGTATTTCAGCGCTTGTCAGAATCATACAAATAAAACATGAATATTTCCAGCACCAGTAGCTCCAACTGGTGCTTGGTTCGGGGATATTTTAGAATGTCCGTCATTATTTCTTCACGGCAGTGTTGACGCTACTTGGCGTCTATCTTCTTCGCTGGTATGTGTGCTCAGAAAGGCAGTTTTGTGTTTGAGCGCCCCCAAGTTGTGTTTTACTGTAACTTCAGAGGCTCCAGACACGTGTGCAAAAGCGCCGTTCACATTGGTCGAATAGATTTTGAAAAAAAAAATAAAAACCCGAGGCGTTTTTTTTTTTGACGCTTTGACGCGTGGCGTTTTTTCGCGTCGGTGTGCACACTCTCATTGGTGCCCTTTGTTTAGTCACGAGGCGTTAAACGTCTGCGAAAATCGCGCGCGAAATTCGTCCCGGTGTGTACGGGCCTTTAGTGTTAAAGGGAGTATGGCATGGTTAAAATCCTAATCCAGTAAAATCTTTCAAAATAAAATGCTTTTATATTGTTTTACGGGTAATTTTTTTCCTTCATATATGAAAATATATTATAATAATGGATTTGATTTTTTTTCCCCTCCCCCCCGTGAATCACCACCTTAATGTGGTGGGGGAGTTTGAGAGCTCGAGTGATCCCAGGAGCTAAGCTGTCTGGGGCTTAAGCCCCTGCTAGGGTCTCCCATGGCAGACAGGTCCTGGGTGACAATCCAGACAAAGAGCGGTTCAGAAGCCTCTGATGAAGCATAAAACCCTGGACCCAATTGCCGTCGTCTGGATTGGCGTCACCGTATCTACTCTAGAGCCAGTCCTGGGGTTGGCGCTCGCAGGCGAATGCCTGGTTAGCGGGTGCCCTTCCCACGGACCCCAGTCGGACTCAGCCCGAAGGATCATAGTGGGTCCACTCTCTAATGAGCCCCCCACCCAAAGGAGACCTCAAAAGGTGCTGGTGCAATGTGGTTTGGGTGGCGTCCCAAACCCCGGTCGTGGCACTTGGCCCAGGACCCAGGACACGCTGGAGAGACTGCATCTCTCGGCTGGCCTGGGAACACCTCTGGATCGCCCAAGGAGCTGGAGGAAGTAGCCAGGGCGAGGGAAGTCAGGGCATCTTTCCTTCGACTGCTACCCCCGCGACTCGGTCCCAGATAATTGAAGGAAGATGGATGGATTGGATTTTTTTGCACTTTTCCAGATGCTCAAAGTTCTTCTAATGCAGGGGTCGGGAACCTTTTTGGCCAAGAGAGCACAATAATGTAGTATCCCTTTCCCACACTGAGGCACGGAGACTTAACCTCTTATAAAGTTCTTTAGTCCGATTACTGCAGACCGCAACAACTGCCATTCAATTAATTCAGCAACTCCTGAATCTCTCAACGAGAGCGCTTCTCCCAACTTTATATTCACCTGCTCCTGCTCCAGCCCTCCCATTTTCCTTATTCGGCCCATAGCTGAACCCCATTGGTCCAAATTACCTAACAACAGGCTGAGCGACAGAACTGAGGGCCAATCAGATCTCTGCTTGATGCGTTCAATGAACTCCAGAACTTTTAACGTGGCCCAACAGCCAAGTCCAACTCAGTCTGCTACAATTTGTTTAAAACTAAATGTACAAGTAAATGTGAGCATTTGATTTAATTTCAACATTTTTAAAGTACAATAAGTCTGAGGATTCTTTTTAATAACATTGTTATGCTGTTGCTAATAAATGATGAGGATTTCTCGTGGTAGTTTTGCTGATGGTGGTCTAGTCTGGTTGATCCGTGGTGAGTTTCTGCTTCATGCAGGCGTTGAGACTTTAAACGTGATCGTAGGTCTGAATGTTATGTAGATGTGACAAAGACTGATCACATGCAGACCTGGAGCCAAACATATACTCACACACTGCAGTGAGTGACGGGCAGCGGGTTTTAAGTTTTTACAATTCCTGCGCGATTCACCTGCTGCCGGTCCCCCCCACCCCCACCCTCTGCTTTCTCCCTCACACATCCCGTCCCCGCAAATGCGCGCTCTTTCTCAGAGACGGGAGCGCGCAGTTTTAGGCACGGCAATTCACAGGTTTCCAGCTGGTACAAACTCTGTGAAATAATAGATAACAGTAAACTGATAGTTTTCTCTCCAAGCACCGCTACTACTACGCGCCTCTGGCATCGCATCGCACCCGAGAAGGACTGGTCTAATGAAAAAAAAAACTATGATTAAAGATTTATCTGTGAGCCACATGTGACCACCAAGCGAGCCATATATGGCTGGGACCCCTGTTCTAATGTGTCTGTTATTTATTCATTCCTCATAAATACGTTGTGATGGTAAACTACTGATGCAGACTGACAGAGGCGTGGCTGCTAGTTTGCGCCTCTGGCCCCCCTGACCATCACCGTGACATTCAGATGCATTCACACACCAGTGGAGCAACACTAAAGGTAGGGAGGGAGGTGTGTCTTTCCCAAGGACACAACGGCTGTTGTATAGGGGGAAAGGGGATCGAATTGATGACCCTTTAATACACATAGACATACAAAATAAAGTAGTTGAAGCTTTAGCATCATTTTTTATAAGAAAGACCTCCCTCCTTTTCAGGAATTGTTTCTTCACTCTACATACCACTCATCATTACGCTTTCATTCAAACTAGCAAAATCACCTGCTTATTCTGCTCAGCCAATCAGAATCATATTTTCGTCTTTAATCCATGGATGTTTAATTCTACTCATTCCGGATGGCTTTGCCAGCTGTCCTTCTTCCTGTTCTCCACCAGGAAAAATGACACCGGAATCTGTGAAGCCACAGGAGAGTAAGCAAAAGTAAACTAAATCCACCAAGAGGACAGATTATTTACATGAATGAGGAGTTCAACTGCCTTTTCCCCGTTGTCTTTTTCTTTCTCCTTTTTTTAAATTTATTTATTTATTTCAAATATGATAGAGACAACAATACCACCCAACAGTGAAAGTCATTCACTGTTTCTATGTTTAAAGCATTTTCTTTTACACTGCCATGTTTAATGCTTATGCAAATTGTAGGTGCAAATAATATTTATAATGAAGAAATACACACAGCAATTGCCTATTAAAACATTACTTTTGTAATTCTTTGTCTAAGCAAATTAGATTTTTTTGTTGGCAATTTGGATTTTTTTCCTTTATTTTCTTTTTGTTGTTTTTGTTTAACCCCTGTGCTATCCTTGGCACTTTAACGTTGGGAGTTGGGTCATCTAGACCCACAAGATCTTCACTGGTGTCCATGGATTACATGAAATCTTTCCACCTTTGTCATGGTAGGGAGAACACGCCACTGGAAGGGGGGGGTCATCTAAGATAGCACAAGGGTTGATGTAGCTAAAATATCCTTTGTACTTCATCAAAAAAGTGAAGTTGTGAATAATCTATTATGTTTATAAATGAGGATAGATAGATAGATAGATAGATAGATAGATAGATAGATAGATAGATAGATAGATAGATAGATAGATAGATAGATAGATAGATAGATAGATAGATAGATAGATAGATAGATAGATAGATAGATAGATAGATAGATAGATAGATAACTTATCCAACTTAAATGAATTACTTGAATTGGTAACAGGTAATTAAGTTAAATTTATTTAACCTAATTTCTTACGTTTATCCAACTCAATAATTGTTTTTACAACTCAAATTTACATATTTATCTAACTAATTGTCATATTACTCCAATTCAATTAAATGTTTTTCCATCTTAATTTATTGTACTTCTTGACGTTTGAGGAAGCTGCAGATATTCTCATTTTTATAACATTAAAATTAATGATTCAATGTGGATTAGCAATAGGAAACATTCATTCATTTATTATCTTCATCCACTAAATCATCTTCAAATGGACACGCCATGCTGCTTCACCTCTCTGTAAACAAACTAACCTTCAACTAAACCTGCTCCAGACCAGGTTATGTTCAGAGCATGAGTTGCTATGGCAACTTGACATACCCTGAAACATACCTCCATTTTTTGAACTGAAAGCTGAGGTTATCAACTTCCTTAGCCTCAAGCTTACCGTGGTAACTAGCATAACCTGCTTTTTGGAACACCTCCCAGCATTCCTCTGTGGTCCTTGTGTGGCCACAGTGTGATGCTTCTGCACATTTAGAACTTTTGTCCCACATCCATGCCTGTCCCTTACCAATCATGTTAACAAAAACCTCGCAAATTAGTCTCAGATAACTTCATCTGTGCCGTTTTCTTACATCTCTTCCTTTTTTATTAAGTTATTATCTCTTGTGCTATCTTAGATGACCCCCCCTTCCATTGAGGTGTTCTCCCTACCATGACAAAGGTGGATAAAGGTGGAACGATTTCATGTAATCCATGGACACCAGTGAAGATCACAAATCATTGAAGAAAAAAGGTTCAGAGCACTGTCTAGTGGGTCTAGATGACCCAACTCCCAACGTTAAAGTGCCTAGGATAGACCAAGGGTTACAAAATTATTTTGAAATAAAAAAACACTAATGATAGAACTGATGATTATAAGTTACCCTCTCCTCTTTGCACAAAATTCAAATGAAACTTTATTTATAAAGCACACCTCATGTTACAGTGCTTTATATAAAATAAATGAATAAATAAATAATAAAAATAACAGTCAAAATAATAATCACAATTAAATCCTAAGCACATTATACAAAAACAAACAGAGTAATCCATTAAATCAATGAAAACCTAAGGAAGTGTAAAACCTACCTGAAAGCTAAGCAAAAAAGTTTTATGTTTTTCCTGGAAAACTTTCACAGTAGATTGGCTTTCACATCCTCAGGCAGGCCATTCCACAGGCGACCTCTTTGGTGCTGGAATGTGGCCTTGCCATGGTTGAAAGGTTTCATCAAAAGCAAACGATTAATCATGTGACATTCAATGACTCGGGGTCCCTTTGTTAATGTAAGTTAGAGCATTGTAAAGCATTAATTTTATATGAAATATCGCACTAACATCTGCTTTTATGCATTGCTTAGTGGTATGAGCATTTAATTGAATGCTTAAATAAGTAGTCAACTAATGTTCATAGCACAACCATTCTTCAGATTACAAAGCATTTAAAAAAAGTAGTATTTTTAAAAATAATTTTGCAATGTGTTAGCATTAAATTAATCAATTTTTTTACTTAACTTCTCAGGGTACCCCCACTAATGTCTCAAGTCATCATTTTTTTGTGCAGGCTTGTGAATGGCTATTAATAATTCTGAAAGTCTTCTCCAATTATGAAAGCGAAGCGAGTCTTGGTGTTTTTTTATTTTTGTACTCTGGCTTGGCGGATTCTCCGTTGCCCAGCAACTCCATCATCGCATTGTTTGCTACGAGGATCAGCTGATCTCACTCATGCCGACACAGACGGAGTGTCAGGTACTGGGGCCAGGGCGGTGTGGTTTTTGTCTTTGCACTTCCGGTTTTTCTGGGCTTTATTTTGGCGTTTCCGTTTTTTTGTGCCGTTCTCGTTCTCGCTGTCTTTACGTTCTGTCATTATTTACACCTGTGGCAAATTACGCTGAAAGTATTTAACCTGTGTCTCCCCTGTCCTCATCACGGGATCGTTTTGCTTGCCTTGTTGTGTTTGTTCAGCTTCGAGCATTAAAACCATTTTCGTCTACGATCTCCTGCGTCCTGCGCTTGTGTCCTCACCTGCAATCCTGACACGGAGCTTGTGTGTGGGGATCTCTCCGCAGGGGTTTTTCGCAGGGCGCATCATGGCTGTTAAAGAGGGACTGGCCAACAAAGGTGATGTACAAAGTGAATGATCTCTTCCAATAAATACATAAATTCAATAAAGGATCATTCACTTTGTATCCATCATCATGGATGCAGCAGGCGCAGAAGATTTGCGTTCCGGCGTCGGCGACCGGGAGTGGGTCATCCGCCAGCAGGAGGAACGGCTGAACTTTCTGGGGAGGGGAATACTGGAGATATCCACCCGCCAGGACTGCCCAACTGCTGTTGTCTCAGCAGTTGGGCAGTCCAACGGTAAGGTCCATCCCTGCGCCTTCTCTTCTAGTTGGCTTTCTCCAACGGAGTCGAGGTACGACGTGGGGGACAAGGAGCTCTTGGCCATTAAACTGGTTCTTGAGGAATGGAGGCACTGACTGGAGAGGGCGACTCAGCCGTTTGTGGTCTTGGCAGATCATAAAAATCTGTCGTACATCGGGACCACAAAATGGCTGAATCCCAGGCAAGCCAGGTGGTCGTTGTTTTTCACCCGTTTTGATTTTACGGTGTCTTACCACCCTGGTTCCAAGAACGTTAAGCCTGATGCTCTCTCCCGGCAGCAGGACCCGGTTGTAGGGGATCAGCAGCCCACAACCTTGATACCTGCTAACTGTGTTTTGGGTGCTGTTTCCTGGCATCTGGAGAGGACTATCAGGGACGCTCAAGCCCGGGAGCCGGATCCTGGCGGAGGACCGCCAAATAGACTCTTCGTTCCCAGGGCTGTACGGAGTCAGGTCCTCCAGTGGGGGTCATCGGTTCTCCAAGGCAGCCCATTTTGTGGCCCTTAAGAAGCTGCCCTCCGCCGTGAAAACCGCCGCACTGGTCGCGGATCACGTATTGAGGATGGTCAATCCAGTGGTGGTCCAACTGCGCCTGCAACGGACTATGCGCATCCACCCAGTCTTTTATGTGTCTCAGCTCAAGCCTCTCGCCACAAATCCACTCCAGCAGACTGCCCCCCCCCCGCCTCCACCTCCTCGTGTCATCGACGGACTTCCTGCCTGGACGGGGTCTTCAGTACCCCGTGGACTGGAGGGGTTATGGTCCCGAGTACAGAACTTGGGAGCCGGCTTCCAGGATCCTGGACAAGGACATGATCCGGGCGTTCCACCGCCGGCACCCTGACAAGCCTGGTGGTGCGCCCAAGGGCGCCCCTTGAGGGGGAGGTACTGTCAGGTACTGGGGCCAGGGCGGTGTGGTTAGGCTGGTTTTTCTGGGCTTTATTTTGGCGTTTCCGGATTTTGTGCCGTTCTCGTTCTCGCTGTCTTTACGTTTTGTCATTATTTACACCTGTGGCAAATTACGCTGAAAGGATTTAACCTATGTCTCCCCTGTCCTCATCACGGGATCGTTTTGCTTACCTTGTTGTGTTTGTTCAGCTTCGAGCATTAAAACCATTTTCGTCTACGATCTCCTGCGTCCTGCGCTTGTGTCCTCACCTGCAATCCTGACACGGTGCTTGTGTGTGGGGATCTCTCCGCAGGGGTTTTTCGCAGGGCGCATCATGGCTGTTAAAGAGGGACTGGCCAACAAAGGTGATGTACAAAGTGAATGATCTCTTCCAATAAATACATAAATTTAATAAAGGATCATTCACTTTGTATGTTCTCCAACTGTGGGGCATGCCTTCCTGGGGGGATACGTTCTCTGACTGTGGTCGAAAGACGCAGGCAAAATTTAGATCTGATCTTCCCTCGGGGGTCACTTCACTGTTAGAACCCTCAGAGCCCCAGATCGGTTTAAACAAAAACAAAAAAACAGTCTCAGTTCTTTAAGATGAACTTTCCTTATTACTTTTTCTAAACTCCAAAAACGGCGACTGACTGCATTCACACTCGTTCTTCACCCTTACCTTCCTGCATTGTGCAAGCAGACATACCAGTTTCAGCAAACACACACACAACATTCCAACAACATATCTCCACTTTTCAACAAATCTGATCACAGTTGCAGAGAAAGGCAGGAGTACGTATGCAATCCGTTACATATGCGAAATACATTAACGTCAGGGCGGGATTACTGTTCTTTTAAGACGTTAAAACCGTCTTAATAATTACGTCTTATAATAATTACGTCTTCAAATGTCACACTTAGGATTAGGTTGATGTAAGTGACATAAGACCCGCGAAAATGCGGTCCTGAAGCGCTTTTTGTTCATGCTCCGCCACGGAAAAATTCTGACGTCCAAACATTAGTCTTCCACTGTCTTCCACAGTTTGAGAACCACTGAACTAGCTGGTCCCGGATCATTTCATCCAGCTTATCATCAAAGCCACATGTTGCTGCTAAATCTCTTAGAGCGGCCACGTACTGCAAGATAGAATCAGTCAGACTTTGGGCGTGTTTACTGAAAACATAGCGCTCTGCAACGGCACTCCGCTTTAGATTGAGGTGAGCTTTCAAAGCCGTCAGGCATCTTCCATTGTAGTACCTTGTTCTGGAAGTGTGTAAAACAGCCGCTGACCTTCTGTCCCCATCGTGTGTAGAAGTGCTCTTTTTCTCTCCTCTGGCCATTTATCACCCAACGCGGCAAGCACCAGCAAAAAATTTCGGAACATTTTATCCCACTTTTCGCCCCTTGTTAGGTTGTGAAGTTGTAGAGAGATCATGTGGCGTATCTTTTAAGATGAACTGCATTCATTCAGTTATTATTGCAGAACATGTCAGCAGTACAGGCAATACACTTCTCCTTTCTCATTTCTTCTTCTTCTTCTCCTTCAACATCTTACATTGCCTCCTAGTGGTTCCATCTGAACACAACAGGATAACACAGCACAACAAAACTCTAGCGTTAGTCTCTCTAGAACAGTGGTTTCCAAACTGCGGCCTGCCAACAAGTTTTTATTGGCGGCAAACTTTAATTTGGAATCGCATTTACCCAAGCACCCAGCTTCAGTGCTTTGTTTGCTATTTTCAGCTTTAACTCCAGGTAAGGCCAACAGCCAAAATTGTGCTGCATGGTGGAGCCGTGGTTAGCGCTCTCGCCTCACAGTGAGAACGCCCCGGTTTCAATCCTGACTTGTCCTTTCTTGGTGGAGTTTGCATGTTCTCCTTGGGCGTGCATGGGATTTCTCTGGGCACTCTGGCTTCCTCCCGTGCTTCATAGGTTAATTGGTTACTGTGAAGTAAGTGTGTGTGCATGGGAGGGATTATGTTACCCTGCAACAGACTGGCCACCTGCCCAGGGTGTACCCTGCCTTTGCCTAACGGTAGCCAGTATAGCTTCTGGCAACCCTGTGACCCTGAAAGAGATCTAATGAGTTAAGAAAATGGATGGATGTATCTGAAAATGTACCAAACTGTGAATTTTATGATCCGTTGCACCCCTAACCTCTACACAAGAATTCTTCAGCATTGATCTATCATAACAAAGTCTTTTTATTTTCCTTCATACGCAAAATATACCAAGGTGACGCTCTGTCCCCACTGCTGTTCTGCATAGGTGGGAACAAGAGTGGTTATGGGGCCAAAATCAGTCACCTACATGGATGACATCAAGCTAAATACTAAGAGCGAGCGTGACATTGACTCCCTGATCCACACCACCAAGATCTACAGTACTGACATTGGGATGTCATTCGGGCTCGAGAAATGCAGCCGGATGGTGACAAAGAGAGGCAAGGTAGTCCACACAGGAGGGGTCTCACTCCCAGAAGGAACAATAACAGACATTGAGGACAGTTACAAGGACCTTGGAATTCCGCAGGCAAATGGCAACCTGGAGCAGGCAACAAGGAAAGCTGCAACAGCTAAATACCTCCAACGAGTAAGGCAAGTCCTGAGAATCCAGCTCAATGGCAAAAACAAGACCCGGGCAATAAACAGCTACGCACTGCCAGTTATCAGATACCCTGCAGGAATAATAAGATGGCCAAAGGAAGAGATACAGACCACGGATGTTAAGACACGAAAGCTTCACCGTACATGCAGTGGCGCCTCCAGAAATTTTTCATGGGGGTGGCCGGTAGGGGGCCACTTTAAATCTTGGGGTAGCACACAAAACCCATTAGCTATATTTTTTTAATTCATTTTACTAAAAGGAGTAAAAAAGCCTTTAGAAAAGTAACAGAGAAATTTTTCATGGGGGTGGCCGGTAGGGGGGCCACTTTAAATCTTGGGGTAGCCTACTGATATATTTTGATTTATTTTGTTTCTACTTAGTGCTTAGCTGTGTCTGCTTGGGGTGTTCGGCTCTTCACTGGGAGATATTTATAATGAAAAAAAGTCAAATCAGTTGTTCTGAAATAATAATAATGATACCGTTCCATGGTAAATATTAATTATATCTGTAGACACTTCTATTCAGAATAATAAACATGAAACAGTTTTATTATTAGGGCAACATAATTCTAACTTCACCTGTTGGTCCAGGAACAGGTCGAGGTCCTTTTGCTAAGTTCTGCTTTGTTTCTCAGACCAATGATGCTGACTGTCCCTCGTCTGATGCCGTCTCATCTTCCGCACTATCTTCTGTCTTTCATGCTAGCTGAGGATGATGCTGCTCTGTCTCATCTTCCTCCTCCTCACTACTTCTCTGTTGCTCCTTCTGCTGTACTTTTCTTCTTAAAATAAGAATATATAGACTCTCTTCATTCTCTGAAAAATTGACATAACATACACAAGCATCAACTAATGACTTTAGGTAGCTCTGTCCAAACAGGTCAAAAACACATCAAAATGCTGCGGTAACACAACAACCAGTCCTCAAATAGTGCCATGAAATGCGATGCGCGTGTGATGGGGGCATAGTGCACTTCTTCCGGCATAGTGGCGTGGCAACAGCGCAGACACGACGTGCACTACTTTGATTCAATATGGCTAATATCTCAGTCTCCGTATTTCCTCCCTGCTTTTCCCTTTCCCTCATTCAGACACGTGTATTTCTGCACTGTGTGTAACAACAAACACACGTGAATCGAAGACTGTTCGCAGGCGAAAAGGTCCAAAGTATAGCTTTATTTTTCCAGAGTAAATGCGAACAGAACATGGATAATCCTGAGCATCCTCTCCAACCTGTCCTAGACGGTTAGCGCAGCACCTGATCCAAGAGGCTAAGGCAGCGTCGCTGTCACACCAACCGCTACAGGAGATCATTCCTACCTCACTACATTGGACTTCATAACTCATCATCCTTCTGCCACAGATAAGCTTATTTCATCTGTGTTTTTCTAGAGCTGTTATCCAAACTGATTATTTCGTTGTATTAAGCTTGTATACGGTCGCTGCAACCAGTCAATTTCCCAAGATGGTATCAATAAAGTAACTTTATCTTACTTTTTCTCATGCGCTGTCTCAGATGTAACAAATTGGTGGCTTGTAAGGGCGGTAACACCATAACCTGTCCAAACACAGTGCAGGTACCAAAACTGTTCAGCCTACAATAAGTATTCGGGGGCCTTCGACTAATGCTGACGTCATACTATTTGATTGGCTGTACATTGGTCCGATGTCGTGTCAGATAGCAATTAGTCCGGAAAAATTCGAGTACAACTGTACAAGAAGAAGTTATGAGTGCTGTTGTAAACAAACCAAACTCCAACATAGAGCGAGATGATCTTCTAAACAGGCTTTTATTATTGTTCTGATTATTAGTAAGTGCATGTTCGCTTATAGAATTTAATCCGTGCGCCCAGAACTGACCTGGAAGAAGGGTTGGGATTAGGTTAATACGTGCTAATAACATTTAGCCGCGGATGAACTTAAAACTGGAGTAACATCAGCCTTTATTTTGTCTGGACACGACTGGAAACACAAAATTACATGACAGTTTGCACGGTTTCTCAGGACTGTGCATTCAACAGCTGCCTCCACTAGCGCACACACCGTCATAAAGCTGCTTCTCTGCTTGGAGACACAAATCTCCCGGGAGACACGGTTCTCCTGAGTACTGCAGCTCACACAGAGCAGCTCGCACAGAGCCGCGCAACAGACTGCGGACCCTTCTCCAGACCGCACACTGTAACAAAGCACCTCACCTGCCCACAATCACACAGCTATGCGACTCCAGCTGTTCTGCTCAGAGACACAGTTGGTTCATTCTAACAGCAACAGATCTTTTTGCAAAGTGGGTTGTGGCAAAACATTATAAAGAATCATTTCAGAGACAACTTATGAACAAAAAGAACTTAAGGTTACAAAAGTAAACGTGAAAAGAAAATATGTAGAGCCTGAGCAGATCTCCACGCTACATAGTTTGTCCAAGTGGGGCAACCGTAGTGTAGGGGTCCTCTAATCCTTCCCTCGAGGGCTGGTGTTCTACATGTTTTCCAACCAACCAGCCATTGAAGCTTCTTATTGGCTAAACACACCTGATCCAGGTTATCAGTAGCAGATAAGGTAGGGATTCTGGAAAACCAGCAGGACACCGGTTTAGGTACCATAACCATTCGGCCTGCAACAATTGTTCGGGGTCCTTCGACTAGTGCTGACGTCACATTATGTCAGGGGTGATCAAACTACGGCCCACGGCCTGGATCCGGCCCGCCTCCATGTTTGGTCCGACCCACTGAACAATATGTTTTGTTTTGTTTTTTTATCTGGCCATACGATCAAGAACGTGTCATTTTATTCCACCTTTTGCAGTCTGAGCTCTAACCTGAAACCCTCTAAAATCTCTGTTAAATGGAAAAGAGACAGTCTTTCCTTTCTACGCTGCAGTTCATCTTTCCCGCTTTAGCTCGTTCTTTTAGAGCGATTATGCTGCTTTTTTAAACAGCGCATCCTGTTCTGTGTCCTGATTGGCTGTAGACTCTGTCAATCACTCTCCTCTGATCCGTGTCTCCTGTACAGAAAGGCGGAGCTCTCAGATCAGAAATCTGTGATCGATCAGATCTTTGTTTTCATTCTAAGATCCTGAACATAATTTCTATGAAAATTTGATTATTTAAACAAGAGAAAAATGTGAAAATATTCATGTCTGTGTGAGAAAAGTGTAGAAAGTGGCAGTGAGGAGTTTTACTGCCATAAACATCTGTAATCAGACTCCGTGGATTTCACTGATCACGGTTATTTTTAGAATGTAATTCCTTCAATAAACGAGGGAACTCTGTTCTGGTGAAAAGGTAACGCAGATACATGCATAGCTGCAGTAGAAGACATTGAAATGTGCTTTTTCCTAATTACTGGATGAGAAACAGAAGTGCAGGTCACAGCTGCTCAGTTTTAGCACAAACTGTGAGACGTTTGAGGAGCTGCAGCCTCAAAGTCTCAGCGGGGAAATGAGGGCAGAGGATCCACTATTTATTGTTTTTTTTTTCATGTATATTTTTTCCTGACTTTTTGTCTTTGAAAATCACAGTTATTTGGTCATTTTTTTATTTAATAAATAGTGTTATTTATTTTTATTAAAAGGATCATGAATTAGTAAAATTTTATTATAGGGTTTTACAACAAAAGACAGATAATAGAAGTTTAAAAAAAAGAGTTATTGTGGCCTCACAAGAAAAAGTTTGACTTGCTCTAGCATCCATATGTGATGTTGGAAGATTTGTTGTTTTTCATTCTTCCTATCGTTCAAACACCACATGAACGCAGCATTTCTCTAAGTTTTACATGAGGTACATCAAGCCGTTGGTGCAATTGGCCCTTCTAACTAATTTTAGAACCCTAAGTGGCCCGCGAGCCAAAATAACTGCCCACCCCTGCATTATGCGGTTGGCTGTCCATTGGTCTGATGACGTGTCAGATAGTGATTGGTCTCGACAAATTACGATACTACCATAGAAGAAGATATTATGCGGTCTGTTGTAAACAAACAGAGCTCAGACATGGAGTGAGATTATTTTCTAAACGTGCTTCTATTATTGTTATTATTGAGTGCATTTGCAGCCAAACAAACTGCGCACTATAAACGCACACTATAAAAAGCATCTTCCCTGCCTGCGAACACGAAGCTGCGAGACTCCAACTGCTCTGTTCAGAGACACGGTTCGCTCGTGTGGAGCAGCAGGCTTATTCCCGAGCAGACCTCCACGCTACGTAGTTTGTCCAAGTGGGGCTACCGTGGTGTGACGTCATCCTCAGTCGAACGGACACGGACGGTTATTGCAGGCCGAATGGTGACGGTACCTACAACGGCCCTCAAGGCCTGGATTTGGGGACCCCTGCCGCAGAGTGACATCATCATTATTGTCAGGCCCCCGATCAGTTATTGCAGGCCGAACACGTTTTGTACCAACACCGGCACTAAAAGACACCAGTTTCTATGGAAGAGGTGTGCAGCGTTTGACCATCCAAGTGAGACGTTTGGTGCCACTATTGTTTGAACACTGGGATGTGCAATAGGATTTCAGAAGGGCAGGGGTTCAAAGTTGGAAAAGGGCAGTGTAAAGGGTTACAATTAGTCAATGGACAAAGATGGAGTTTCTTGCAAGATCTTGTAATATATATATTTCTTGTGCTTTTTTTGTAAAGGAGGATCAAAAAAGGTACAAAACAGAATAGTTACAAAACTAAAGTAATCTGGGCCCAACTGAAAAAATAACTAAATGAAATTAAACAATTGGGACAAAACTGAACAGGCCTGACGAGACTCAGCCACTGCACTGAGCTTTATAGACAGGGAAAAACCATACTGGACACATGAGGGAGGGGGAAACAAACTAATCAAACATTCCAACTAATTAATCTATGATTGCAAAACAGAAAACAGAAGAACAAAACTTATACAATATGAAAGTACTCTTCAACAAAAAGCAGACTAAATAATTTCCTTTAAATACGCAAAAATAAAGTCCATGAGGAGAGCTGGTAATCCCTGCAGTTTCCCCACTGGAATTTCCCAATCTCCTCTACTGATTACTATGGAGAGCTCAGCTGGGATGGAAACTCAGGAAAAACAAAAAGGGAATAAACAATTTACCTCACTTAAAACAAATTAATCAAATGTGTGCATCCATTGATAATTTATTTCAAGTAAATAAAGTAAAAATGAATGTTTTACTTTTCAAAGAAAAATGAAAGAAATACTAACACCTATGTGGCACAGGCAGAAAAAACAACATTCCTTTTTCGTCCTTTAAAAAATACAGAAAATTTAGTAAAGTATTTAAATAATGGTAGTAGTAATAATATTAGTACTAATAGATAACTACGCAGCTATGCGACCCGTGTAGGTGAAAGTGAGACCATTTTTATTTTTCATGTAAACAAATTATTGTCAACATAAGTTTGTTCACTTTATCATAGACTTGAAAGGCATTCAAGGCAACGAAACACTGGAAACTATTTACATTGGCATAATGTGCAGCAGACATTTTCAACATGATTCAAGTTTAATCCGGATAGTCATATTTTAAACACAGACATCCCACAAATTTTGTCTCCAGTATGCTAAAAATATTAATATTTTATTATTTAATGTCATTATCATACTGTTGCTGTCAGGATTTTGAGGTTCATTTCAGTTCAGTGGTGTTTTGGGTCATGTTCTGTCCTCTGTCAGTCACTCCTGGTTCATGTTAATCTTCCACAGCTGTCTTCTTCTCTGCTCATTGTCTTCAGGGAGTAGAACTGTCTGCTTTTCAGTTCTACATAGTCAGGTCAACTGCTTTATCCCTTTTTTATTTGTCCACAATTTTTCTCCGGTTTAACCCTTGTGCTATCTTAGATGACCCCCCCCCCTTCCATTGACGTGTTCTCCCTACCATGACAAAGGTGGATAAAGGTGGAAAGATTTCATGTAATCCATAGACACCAGTGAAGATCACAAATCATTGAAGAAAAAAGGTTCAGAGCACTGTCTAGTGGGTCTAGATGACCCAACTCCCAATGCTAAAGTGCCTAGGATAGCACAAGGGTTACATGTATGTATTAAATCTTTATGTTTCTGCCACCAAGCCCAGTTTCCTGCATTTTGGCTCCTACACCCCCGGTTCCTAACAGCTGCACCCAATGTGACTGTGGTTTTAGGATTCACAGCAAGCTACACTCTCTTTTTCATCAGATCCTCTAAACACAGGCATCTTTTGTCATTGGAAAGATTTTAATAAAAAAAAAGATTGTGAAACTGAATGATACACAATTTAAAGAAGGCAATTCTAATCCAGAAAAGATATATTGAACAGATTAATTTCAGACCTGTAGTGAGGAAGCTGTGAACATAAACGTGGTTAATTTATTTTAAAAATCCCCTTGGTGTTATATTTTGTAGTTAGTACTTAACTTCCTGTAAGGCTTTGGCAGATCCCAAAGGTGACGCAGACTCAGCTGGATAAAAAGGTGAATTATAGATATGATACTCTAGGCTGGAAAAAAGCAAGGTGGTAGACCGCTGGATGAACCCCTAGAGAGAAAATGATCATGCACATTTTTCTATAGCCATGCTGCAAACGATAGGTTGTACTGAACACATTAACCGCATGAAAGGTTGATCAAGGAGGAAGTAGGTGAGACGCAGGCATATGGTAACTATTTTTCTTCTTTTTTCAGCCCCTCAATCCCACAGACTGCTGATGGGGCCCGTTAGTACTGTTGACATGATAAATCTGCGCTCCTTGTGGGCTCCTGCCTGACTTTTAGAAATTAGGATATTGGAAGTTTGTGTGGGCACCCTACGGGCACTTATGTATCACGTGCACACCCAGTGCGTGCAACAATCTCACAGGGAGAGTAAAGGACCAGTACTCGCACCTTACTAAAGCCTAGAGTTGTGTAACAGCAGTGTACGACAACATCAGACCTTTACAGGTGCGTGCAGTTTACTACATTCCATTTTGATGACGTCCCTTGATGTGGCTGTACGAGCCTCAAGAAAAGCTCAACTTTAAATGCAAGCTGTTAAGTATGTCAACTTCAATTTAGCCCATGACAGAAGTGCTGCCTTTTCTTTATAAAAAGTGATATCACAATACATCAGCCTAAAGAGTGTTATTAATAAAGCACTGTAAAAGAAAGATAGCTCTCCTGGGAAATGTTACTCTCACAAAAAGTCATTCAGAATATAATCACATTCATTTTCTACCTCTCTTCATTTAAAAGCAGTTCATTTTTGGCAAGCTTCTGTGAACTGGCTCTCACATAACATTACGTACATAAAATCTTGATGTCAAAATATGCATGTTAAAATAAACAATTGTTTATATATATATATATATATATATATCTCACAAGGGTTAATGTATTTTCTTATTGTAAAATGTGTGGTTAAACTAATATATTTAATGACTCCTTAGATTTGAATTCAAAATAAGTACGGTATAACATGGAAAATCGTGGTGACCTTATTGTTGTGGAAAGTGTGGTCTTTCCTTTAAATCAATCAGCTACGCTCGCTCTTGATCCATACCAGCCTCTATGAGCTGGAATCTCACAACTAGCTGTCTTTCAAAAGCTGATTGTGTGACAACTCTCTTCACAGAGAAGGCATTGAGGACGCATGAAGCCAGCCATGGGGTGTTGGTTCTCTGAGCCAGGGGTGCTTCAGGCATGTGGCATCCACTGTGTGGACAGCGCAATTGAGGGCCATCTTCAAAGGGCTAATTCCTATCTACAGAAGGAGAGGGAGGGATGACAATTCTTTACTTTTCTCTAATGCTTTCAATACTATTGGGTGCGTCCTGCTTGGGGAAAAGCTAAAAGCAAATCTTTATGGATAGAGCATGGTTTTCTGGATTGAGCTGCCTGTTAGTGACTAGGTCAACAACAGACACATTTCATCTGGCTGAAGGGCCATACATAAACAGTGGAAAAGCACAGGGAAACCCCAGGTAACTGTATTGTCAGTTTTCTATTCTGTCTATCCTTCTATGATTAAACTCAGGGTCACAGTCACTCAAATTCTATTATGACTACGGTACTCCCAATAAGCTATATGATATGGTGCCTCTGTCGGACTCCTCCCCCTCTCCTCTCCGCTTGGCTCCTGATTCATCCCAGCTGCGACCACTTACCTCATCACCTCATCCGCCTACTTAAGGAGTTCCAGGATCATCAGTCTTCGCCAGTCCGTTGCCCCTGATGGTGCATATTGGCCTTCACCTCTAGTTCACGTTTGCTTCCTAGTTTCTAGCCAGCTGTTAATGAACGTTGCTTTACCTGTCTGCAGGAAACCCCAGTCACGAGTGGTCGCCTGAACCTGTTGCACTCTGGAACCTCCTCTGGTCTGCTTCCCCTGACCTCACCACGAGCCTCTGCCGAGTAAACACCCTCAAGAGACGGATCCACGCTGCCGACCCCGGACTCTGTGAGGACATCAACCAGTGACGCCACGGGCCGTAGTCTCTCTATCTCTGGACCTCCAGAAACTGTGCCTTACCTGACCAGCTACCTCATTAAATCCCCTTTCCTCTTGCCAAGTTACCTGAGCTCTGTGTCTCATTCCGGGTTCCAGCATCTGGGTCTCTGTCGTTCTGTAGCCATGACACTATATAGGTAAAAAATGCTACGTCAGGCTGTAACTATTGTCCAATGTACGTCAAGATTTGACACCAAGTAAACAACAACACACAGCTTAGCAGATACACTAAAATGAATATGGCATGCTTAATTTTGGTCTGATATTAAAAAGAAAAAAACTCTGGTCATCACAAAAAAAAGACTCAGGCCGTATTTTTGTAATGTTTTTGTACAAGGTGCAACAGATGAAATTTTGTCATTGGAGAGAACATGATGTGATGAAACACGCAGGAGGAAGTTTTCCAGACCATTTGAAATTTCAAACATTTGAAATAGGAGGGACAGGGCCCCCAAAAGCGTGGGGCCCTGTCCCTCCCGCGGATGAAGGAGAGCGCAGTGAGCACTTTGGTCCACGGCGAAACTTGCCGTGTAGGGAATGTTGTTAAGCACACTATCAGAAGGTCTCAAGCACCCATAAAACACCGAGCAGCTGGTCTCCCGTGTGCCACATGTCCCTCGTCTGCCTGCCGGATTGGGATTTGCCACTGGGCACTTCCTTTCTTCGCTCGCCGCTACTGAGGGAATCCCAGTTAATTTCTTTTCCTCCATTTAGTAATGTGCTTTAACTTAGCAGGTCATCTTGTCTTATCTGAGATCGAGCACAGACATATACTAAAGTCATCCTCCAAAAAACAAAAAAGATAGTGCTAGATCTATTGCTACCATTCACTTTGAACAGGCTTGGTTTGTTGACCTCACCGTCATCACTACAAAATCATCCAAAATGTTTGATTAATTGATTGATGGATTTATTTTAAGCATTCTAGTCAAAAATAGAAGAAAAAAAAGAATTTGAGCTTGATTTATTGCTTGAAAAGGAGTGGGAAGAAGCAAGCTTATATAATCCCACCCCTACCCCACCGTTCACTATTAAGAATAAACACACTCAGATCTCCCTAAAATGTAGTAAAGATTTTACTTGTGAAAACTCACATCTTTGTTTTTCCAGCTTTCATTGTATCACCATGTACAATGAATTTTGATTCTGATTCTGTCTGTTCAATTGTTCCAGAGCAGTCAGCTGGCATCTCGACCTTTCCAATATGGCTTCCTTTGCTTGACTTTGCATATGTAACTCGTAGTGCAGCAACTCTAGCCTATATAACTCATTAACCCTTGTGCTATCTTAGATGACCCCCCCTTCCATTGACGTGTTCTCCCTACCATGACAACGGTGGATAAAGGTGGAAAGATTTCATGTAATCCATGGACACCAGTGAAGATCACAAATCATTGAAGAAAAAAGGTTCAGAGCACTGTCTAGTGGGTCTAGATGACCCAACTCCCAATGCTAAAGTGCCTAGGATAGCACAAGGGTTAAGGGTGTAACAGTACACTAAAATTTCAATTCAGTTAGATTCAGAATTTCATAGGGCTCGGTTTGATAAATTTTTGGTATTATTTTGGTACAAAAAAAGCAGAAAAAAAATTCTTACAAAATGCATTTATTGGTTTTATGTAACAATCATAACATTGACCTATGTAGGTGATCTGCTATATAAAATAATACAACTTCATGAACCAAAACCTTTGGATCCTTAACACTGGCTTGAAAAAAAAAATATTTGAACTTGTTCATTTTTTTCTTGTAGACCCGATTGTTTCAGTCGGTGATGCCATTTTTAGTGCGATATCAGATCAGATGAGTTACTGTGACATACGCTATCTTTGTGTAACAATGTCGACACACAGCATTTGAATCATTCAATTGTCTTTTCCCTTCATGGATGCTGACAACAAACCCGAACTGTTCCCCCACAAAGGAGAGTGTAAGGAGCTGGGGGTGGGGCGGTCCCCAGCTCTGGCCTCATGTCTCCATTAGCCATATGTTGACATGCTCACTGTCACCTCCGTCACCTAATAGCTATTAAACCTGAACTGCAATGACATTTCTGTCGGTGGTCGGAAAACGCAGGGGAGATCCGTTCTGCCAAAGTCGGATCTTCCTTCGGGGTTCACTTCCCCATTCTGATCCTCAGAGCCTTCAGAGCAGGTTCATAAAAGAACCATTGTCTGTTTTTTTTTTTTTTTTTAGAGAAAACCATTATTTTATGGTTCCAGCAGACTGAGCAGCACACCCTGAGTGTGCGCTCACACTCACTCTTGTGCTATGTGCTCTGCCCCCCCTCCTTTCCTGCACGCGCACAGCACAGACACCAACTCATTGGCAGACACACGCTTCAGCACACACTCATTCCACAACATAGCGGAAACTCACGGTTAACATTAGTTCTGCCTCGGTGCAAAGTTAATACATCTGGGGGGGGGGGTACAACAACAACAACAACAAAACAAAAAATCCACTAGCTACAAAAACAACACTCATTTCCAAATTAAAATCCATGTGACAAAGAAGCTTGGAGTGAATTTAAACCCTGTTCCATTAAAGGTCACATAAGTAAACCATATGCTTCCAGTGAAATCAATTGGCTCCTTAATAAGTAATGCTCATCATCAAAGGGCCAGGACATATTTGTAACGATTGAGGTTCAAGGCAGGATCATCATGACTGCACAGAACCAAGGACAGAAGATGACATCCAATCAGTTTTCATTTCAGACAAATGTGCAGCCTATCAGATGTGACCTGATGCAGAAATGCATCCTGTATGATAACTTCTTACAAGATGTTCTCAGCAAAATGCCAAACTGTCAAAATGCTTCCACATGATCTAAGCCACAGCACTTGAAAAATAATTCATGTCTAATTTTCCTTTTAAGCAATATCTGCTGTAGTCAGGCTGACTGTGCTGCCCTGCTCTGACAGATTCTAGTGCACACAGATCTTCTCAGCATCGCCACAGAGTAAAGCATTTGCAATCTTTATTTAAAAAGTGATCAATCCAAATCAGTTCATTTCAAAGGTGTCCCAGATAACCACATTTGAACCATTGAGGATCACCAATATTAGCTTTTATTAAACTTGGGTGTAGATGTGAGGATGGATGCACGGATAGATTAAAAGACAGATAAATTGCTGGGTGGGGAGGGGTCCTTTCTCACTTCTATTGACAGTGAACCAGGGACACCTGATCCACTGCAAATAAGGGCAAGCAGCCAAATGAAGAAACGTCAGTGCTCGGGGAAAGTGTGTTTGTCTTTCAGATGTGGATGGATGGACGGACGGACGGACGGAGGGAGGGAGGGAGGGAGGGAGGGAGGGAGGGAGGGAGAGAGAGAGAGAGAGAGAGAGAGAGAGAGAGAGACAGAGAGACAGACAGACAGACAGACAGACAGACAGACAGACAGATAGATCAAGAACAGTCTATGTTATCTTGTAATTGTCACCTACATGCGCCTTAGAAGTCAGCTTTTCATCCACAGCAGTGCATTGGGGAAACACCAATAACATTCAAGGGCAGTGAGGAATGGAGGCTGCACTCCGTCCCACCATAACAAGCGCAGGTCAAACAGGCAGAGAAGAGGATGGGAACGGGCATGCGCGTGTTTTTCTATGGTGACCTTTGGCGGCCCAGCGCGGGCGGCAGCGGTCGCCTTTGCTCGGCTCAACGGCCAATGGCGTCGGTTACGTGATAGAACAACGCAGCAGGCACTTACTTGAGGACGGCGCTGTCCCCCTGTCTCACGGCGATGTTGTCCTTCAGCACAGAGTCCCCGCTCCTCACCGGAACTCCTGCGGGGACAAGCAGCAGAAGTCTAAGTCCGAGGACCACAACGCATCTCCCAGGAACCGCAAGACAGCCGCTTATTCCCATGATGATGTTTGCAGACAGCGCAACTTCCAGGAAAACTTAAACCGTCGGGTATTCAGAGCCGCGGACGGTGAATCCCTCTGTTTTCAGACGCTCAGTCGCGCTCGACCTGCTTTTCCGACCTCTCGATGAACAGTCCCGTTATGACCGGCTGTCCGTGTCAGTGCTGCGGGAAAAGCAGCCTTCTCCCCGCAGACACTGAGGGACTCCGGAGGAGCGGAGAGCTCCGCGCTTCTCTCTGGAATCTCCGTCAATGGATGCTCCGGCAGAGAGAGACGCACCGACCGACTCTCCAGGATGCGGATGGGGTTTTCCCTCTGCTGCCACCGGCACAGTTCAGAGCTGCACTCCAAACATCAGGCGCAATCCAGCGCTGCTGTTGGACCGTTCTGAGGTGATGCAGCGCCTCCCTCTCCGGGGTGCATGCTCATGCAGCACGCGCACCGTGCAGCTTTGCAGCACGCAGAGTGCTCATATTATTGAGGTCACGGCGGTTTTTTAGGGAGAGCTCCATGTTTATCAGCAACAAACCCTATTTGACGGTATTGCAATAAGCTCTGGTGTGACAGTCTCGTCATCACACGCAGCACCAGTAAATCTGGCTTTAGCAAAGAAACACACACACTGTAAGATTTACTCACCGGCTAATTACATCACTGTAGCCCTCTAATTATCTGGGTGAGTGACCTGCAGGAACAGATAGGTGGCTGCAAGCTAAACACACAGTGGCACAAAAACACACAGCTTCATTTTATAATTGTTATTTAGTCCAAACCATTCTTATATTGTGTCTGAATGTAGTTAAATACAGTTCAAAGCAATTTCTTAATTCATTCTTTTTCTGGGGATTGCATGGTGGCGCAGTGGTTAGCACTCTCACCTCAAAGTGAGACTGCCCTGGTTTGAGTCCCGGCCGGTGCCCTTCTGTGCAGAGTTTGGATGTGTGGGTTTTCTCCAGACATTTTGGTTACTTCCCACAGTCCCAAAACCTGTTTCATAGGCTAATTGTTCATTTATTCAGCTTCAAATCTGTTTGTTCCCTTTCTGGGTCACGGGGCTGCTGGAGCCTATCCCGGCCACTTGCGGGCGAAGGCAGGGGACCCCCTGGACAGGTCGCCAGTCTGGGCCACAATCACACACACTCACATTAACACCTATGAAGCATGTTTTTGGACAGTGGGAGGAAGCTGTGGTCCCCGGCTGCACACATGCACTGGGAGAACATGCAAACTCCACACAGAAAGGTCCCCCATTAATGTTCTGTTTGAACCGCGGGCCTTCTTGCTGTGAGGCAAGAGCATTAACCACTGCGCCACTGTGCAGTATAGGCTAATTTGTTACTCTGAATTGTCACTGAGGTGTGCATGTTTGTGTAGGAGGGATTGTGTGTCCGGCAACAGACTGGCAACCTCTCCAAGGTGTACCCCGCCTTCACCCTACAGTAGCCAGGACAGGCACCAGCAACCTTGGGATTCCAATGGTTTATTTACACCATCAACATATCAGTTTGCAGCAGAGGTCTGAAAGCTGTAATACTGCTGTGTTCTCCTGGTGACAGGAAGAGCTGAGCAGTAAGCAGAAAGTAGGTCAGTGCTCTCAGAGAGATTGTCCTCAGAATTTTGCTAAATCTCATCTCAAGACCTTAATCACTGTTATCTTTTAATGAGAACTATGCTTGATTGCAATATTGTTGTAGGAAGTAAAACTGTTAATTTCATTTCTGGTTTGTGTTAAACTGTCTTACATGCTTTTTTACATATTAAATCATTCAGTTGAGCATTGTGTTTAGAGTCTTTTTTTGTTGTTGAAGTTCCTTACTGTGTTTAATGTTAATCATAGATATGCTTATTTCCACTTATGATATGGGATGTGTAACAATTACAGCAATTCCCTCAAAAGTGAGCCATCAACATTCTGCAGGCTTTGGCTGTAGCTAGACATTTACTCAACAAAATAACTTCTACATATTTTGCATACTTTGTCTATTTGTCAGGAGTAAATGTATCGTGTGAACCTGTATAATTCCATCTTTGCAGTGTTGAAAAGGAAAGTCTGAGAAAAAATGACATATCTATATTGGTGGGATGAGGCGCAAAGGATAAAGTCAGTGTGCAGACGAGGCAAATAATGATCTGGCAGCCACTGATTCTGTAACGTTCATCTAGGGCTGGGCAAAATTGAATTATTTATATTAGGATATTGTTTTTTTTCACATCAGGCGATAATGATTTATATATGATGATATAATCCAAAGAACTATATTTTTCAAATTTGAACACTATTGCGCATAATAGAAATATATAATCATCAGCAAGTTGTTTAGATTTAAATATTTATTTCCTATTTTAAACATAACAGCTGCACTTAAGGAACATGATAGAACAGTTTATTTTTCAGATAACAGAGAAAAGGTATTTATATTAACTACACTGAAAATAAAAGCAAAAGCTTTCAAATTTCAAAGGAGAAGTGTATTGTGAAGTATTTGTAAGGATAATTGAAGTTAAACCCCCTCACCATGTATGGATAATACTGTCATCCACTGTCCTTGAACCACACTTTAGTCGTTCCTAAGGTACTGGCTCCTTAGTGATTGTGCACAAATGCTGCATGTATGTATTCATATTAATGAATACGTATCATAGTGATATCAGAAAAAGAGCGGTTGTTCTGTGGTTTGCATCACCTTTTGTTTTTTCAGCGGAGCTTTATGTCAGATACTAACACCAAATAAAGGACAGATAAATGTAAAATACATGTTATATGGGAAGTGAAGTAACAAAAATATCTACACTGTGTAAAACATGAAGAAAAAATGACATTAATAGCATAAACTAAGTAAACTAAAAGTTTATCAGGGTTGCGCAATCAAGGCTGCGCTTTGCTTTTTCACCTCGCAGCCTGCACAGTATTTCTAAAGAAAACACGCAAAATACTGCAAATTTGAGGATATAAATGAATTGAAGTCATTCATATAAATTGCATTTATGGAACAGATTAGTGCACAAATTTATATTTTATAATGAGGTTTTCATGCTGACGAGAACAGTTTGCAGGTTAGGCAATGGCTCACCTGCCTCCCCTGGCTACATGTCCCTGCTGAGACCTGTTTCAATAAGGATCTAAAAACCAGCAAAGCAACCCCAGACCTGCCCAAAGTATGTCCACCTGCTCGAAGCAATTTTTACCCGCAAATTAAAAATCGGAACCGCCCAATCCCGCAACACTGCATGATGGGATCTGTAGTTTTTTTTTTTTTTTTTTTTTTTTAACCTTGTCCTGTCCAACAGCTGGGCAAACAGATGAGAGCTGAGGGCCTCTTGTGTTGGACATATTTTACTTTAACAAGAGGGGTTATTAATCTTCAGACAAACCAAAGGTATGTCTGAATAAACCCCTTTTGTAATTGAGGCCAAACTTTATTAATTTCAAACATGTTTGAAGATCTTTGGTGTTGGACCGGACGGAAAAGGAAAGAGGGGAAGAAGAGAGAGGGACGTTAGAGAGAGGGGGGGAAGGAGGGTGATAGTAGGAGGGGAAGGGGGATAAGACCATGAAGCAGCATAAAGCAACAAGTTTACTGGTTGTTAATCACCATGGTAAGGCTCAAATGCAGTACAAAAAGGGCGGAGCCTGTCCACACACACACCCAAGTGTCAAACACACCTGCTAGCTGCAAAAATGTCCATCTGTCGACATGTACACAAAACAGATAGTGCTCACACGCATACTTATGCCTTAAAACCAACTAGTGTGAAACATTTCAGTCATTCAGTCACGCAAACCGCCAGTGCAAAGGTGAGCCAACACCCGTGCTCAGGTGAGTGCTCATGTTCTTCTAAAATGGATGGTGGAATGTGTAAAGAAGGAAGGAGAGCGCCCAGCCATCCCCACCCCAAGACCCCCACCGCAGCAGCAGCGGCAGCCGGAATCCACCCACGCCACACGGAAACCGGCATGAAACAACCGCCGCCCGGGCGACCAAGCCCGCCACCCAGGCCAGGGCCAGCAGGACCGCCGCAAGGCCCCCAGAGCCAGAGAGCAGGGAGGCACGGAGGGAAAGAGAGGGCCGCCCCAGCCCAACCAGGAGAACAGCCCCCCCGCCGCGCCGGGAGAACCCAACGCAGGGCCCCACCGGAGAGGGACGCCCACAGCCCCAGACGAGCACCCCACCACCACCCAGGAGTTCTGGGCACCCCCCCGCCCCAACCCCAGGTACGAGCCAGGACCCCCCAAGGGAGACCCGCCCCGCACTCCAGGCAGCCATCCGCCCGGCCCACGGTTGGTCCAGGGAGGAGCAAGGCAGGGGCCCGCCGCCCCCGCCCAGGAGGAGGGAACCCCGGGGAAAAAAGAGGGCCCACAAGGGGTGTTGTAAATATGGCCCGACCAGGCTCGGCCACAGTTGGAAATTTGGCGGGGCCCAGCGCTCAGGAGCAAGGACCAGAACCCACCCCCCAGGGACACCAACACCCCCGGCTCAGATGTAATGTGAACCCCCCCACCGCGCGGAGAGAGCACCGCCGGGCCCAGGAAGCCGGCACCCCGGGGACACGGCCGCCGTTGCAAAGGGGCCCGTACCCCCCACCAGGGAAGAGGCAGGGGACAGATGGTCCTAGGTCCCACCTTCCTTGCAAAATGTGTGTGCGTGTATGTGTGTTTAAGAGGGTGTGTGTGTGCATGTGTGTGTGTTTATGTTGGGATGTATATATTGAGGGGGGAGGGGTGTGTGTACTAAGGGGGGTGCAGTTAAAATTGGCGGGTAGGGCATTAAGGGGACATCTCCTGATTACTCACAGTGATGTCCCCTCACCCCCCCCACCAAGGGGCCCTAAATGTCTAAGGTGCGGTTAAAATCTGTAGTTTATTTGTTACCTATTGCATATTTCTACGACCTACAGGAAACTTTTGACATCTTGCATTGCCAAGCCAGCAGGACATGTGAACATCACAAAAACTTTTGTTAATGAACACATTGGCCCTATTTCCACTGCATGGTTCTAGTGACCCAATTCAGATTTTTTCCTCTCATGTGGCACAGATCGGATATGACCGGTGAATGTGTAAGCAGGACAAAAGCGCATGGATTCCGTTTTTCTCAGATCAGATTCAGGCCTCACTCATATGTGGAAATAAATCGGATAGGAATCGGATACGTGCATTTGCGTGAGCCATGTAAGCAGACAAATCGAATATTCCCCAGTAAATGTGAGTCGTACATCAGTGACGTCAACTCAGGACACCACCAACTGAGATCACATGACTTATTAAGGTGCTTTTGTGCGCTGATTTTGCTGTTCGAGGACAGCTGGAGCCCCATCAGCTGTTACCTTTCATCTTCAGGCTTCATACTGGAGTCGGAAACCGCTAATTCCAGTCCGGTCCCGGTCGAGACGCAAACGGTAACTACTGAAGCGGGAAACCGTTGCTCTGGAACAGGCTAGAAGCCGTTTATTTCTTTGCTTGGATCAAACTGTCTGCAAACACTTCCTCATTCAAAACTCAGAGAGAGCACATAAGCCGACAGAGCAGCCTTCCTTTTCCCTCTCCCGCGCATCCCCTCTCGTGAGCCTGCCTCATCCTGGAGCGCCCAAGGCAACGCCTCCTTCCGTCGCTGCGTTGCCTTCATGACAACCGCAGTCACACAAAAGTCCGAAGGAGGTCTGTGGAAGGCGGAAATGCTGCTACGTAGTCCTCAGAACATCTACGTTTGATAGTTTCAGCATTGTGTAGTGTAAATGCAAAAATCAGATACGGGTCACTTTTAAAAGATGGTGTAAGCGGGTCGTCAAAAAAATCGGATTTAGTCAGAAAATCGGATTTGGGCATCAAGACCGGCAGTGTAAATGGAGCCTTATTTTTCAGAGGTGGAACCCAGTCATTGTTTGCCAGACACATTAAGGTCTCAAGTCTTTGTCCTCAAGTCCAATGCAAGTGTAAGGTCAAGCAACAAGTCAAGAACCTCAAGTCCAAGTCTCACTGTTGAATGTTTCAAGTCCTTTCCACAAGAGAGTAGTATTATTTACACCGACCATGTATGCTTTTAGGAACTGCATTTATTAATTAAAATTCTGCAAGAATGTTAGGTAAATTGCCTCTGGGCTTATGCATCCCCGCTTCCAAAATCATTTCTTTATAACAAAAAGCCAGTTTACCACGTTTGTAACTGTGATAACCTGGAGATGGAAGGAAACCAAGTCTAGATATTAAATCCCCTCACTCCAGACCAGCGATGTGTGGTTCAGGTTGTGGCAGATAAGGCACTGTCTCTTTTAGAGTCAGATTTACAGACAAATGGACCAAATATATGTTTACCAACTACTGATTGTGTTTCATATCTCATATCAGCATCTTTTTATAAACACAGCAGATTCATATTGGACAGAGAAGGAATGTAAAATGTATAGCGGTTATGTTTGACTCTAAAAAACAAAACGATATGAATGTTACATTTAGTTTAGTGTTTAATATTTCTGTCAAAGTCATGTGACTCGAGTCCAACCCTCTGCCTGTTTTCTGCTCCATCATATCTAAAAATTCTTTATGTGATTTCCTGGATTTTATTTTTACACTCTGACTTTCACAGTTGAAGCGTCTCCACGATGAACATTCCAGACCTCTCATCTTTTAAAGGGGGACTACTTGCAGAATCGATGGTGGGAGCCGGTTTAGCTCGTGCTGGTTTGCGGCGCCTTCCGTCCGTGAAACCAGGGTTCAACTCTGGGCTGCTCCCTGTTCCCTTCTCTACTTCTGTGCCGGTCCCAAGCCCGGTTGCTTTGAGAGGGTTGCGTCAGGAAGGGCATCCGGCGTAAAACATTGCCAAGTTTACCATGCGACTCGTTCGCTGTGGCGACCCCTGATGGGAAAAGCCGAAAGGGAAACAACAACTTGCAGAATCGATGGCAGTCAAATACATTTTTGCCACTCTTGTTGCACGTACATAACATCTTTATGTTTTACATTTGATTTTTAACAAGGGATTACAAACTATGTCTGATTCATTAGTGCATTCTACAACAGTGTTGCTCCTTGTTGTATGCTGGAGTTCATTCATCTAATTTGTGATACTTTGTTCACTTTTTTCTTCGTCACGACGGCGTTTTAGGGCCACCAAAAAAAAAAGAAAAAGTAAAATTACGAGTCATAAATTTATGAAAAAAACATCGTTCATTTACGAGATTAAAGTGGAAGTGAGCATCAGAGCAGCAAATGAAGGCCGTGCAGCAGCAGAGCAGTCAGACTAAACTCAATGGAACAGGTGAGCTGAATGTTTATTGATAATGTTAACAATGTTTGAAAGTTTATTTGATTGATTCACGATTTATGAATGTATTATTTATTAACGGGTGGTTTGCAGGATCTCTGCAGCCCGATGAAGCCATCATCTTGTCTGGTGTGGTAGATCTACACCTTGGGTCTTGTCTGGTGTGGTAGATCTGAGCCTCTATCGCTCTGGTGCTCAGGCCTTGTTCCTGAGCTGCCAGGATGAGCGCTTCAGTACTGTCCTGTAGGCCAGCCCTTTCTAGCCATTGGTAGGACTTCTTGATATCAGCCACTTCAGTTATGGTCCGGTGGTACATCCCATGCAGGGGTTTGTCCTCCCATGAGGATCTGTCCTCCTGCACTGTATCCTCTGCTCTCCATTGCCTGAGACATTCACTGAGCACACTGTCATTTGGGGCCTTGAGCTTGATGTACTCATGGATCTTGGATGTTTCATCCTGGATAGTGACTTCTACGCTCACTAGTCCTCGGCCTCCTTCCTTGCAGCTAGCATACAGTCTCAGGGTGCTGGATTTGAGATGGAACCCTTCATGCATGGTGAGGAGTTTTTGTGTCTTAACATCCGTGGTATGTATCTCTTCCATTGGCCATCTTATTATTCCTGCAGGGTGTCTGATAACTGGCAGTGCGTAGCTGTTTATTGCCCGGGTCTTATTTTTGCCTTTGAGCTGGCTTCTCAGGACTTGCCTTACTCATAGGAGGTATTTAGCTGTTGCAGCTTTCCTTGTTGCCTGCTCCAGGTTGCCAGTTGCCTGTGGAATTCCAAGGTCCTTGTAACTGTCCTCGATGTCTGCTATTGTTCCTTCTGGGAGTGAGACTCCTCCTGTGTGGACTACCTTGCCTCTCTTTGTCACCATCCGGCTGCATTTCTCGAGACGTGCTATCCCCCAGAGCTAGGATGAAACGGGCCCCCAGTGTCCTAGGAAAGGTTATGTCAAACTGGGGCCCTGTGATGAACAGCTTCCTTCTGGTGCTATACCTGTAGTTGCACCACGTAGAATGCAAAAAAGGGCAGTTAGACTGTCCAATCAAATAAACCTAGTTGATATCCCTTGCAAGAAGGTTTTGACCAGTCCCAAGGAAACTAATCTCAAACTTGCTGCACTCAATGTCAGATCTTTATGCAACAAATCATTTTCAATCAATAATCTTCTCTCTTCTTTTAATCTTGATTTTATGTTTTTAGCTGAAACATGGCTTGACAAAAACACAGGAAACATAGTTCTATTTGAATCAACTCCCCCCAACTACAAACATGTATCGGAAATACGAGAAAATAAAAAGGGTGGAGGCGTTTCTGCATTGTTTAGAGATAATATTGCAACCCGCAGACTATCATTTGGTGTGTTTTCATCATTTGAGCATGTGTCCTTTAAGATTGAGTTAAAACAAACTCCTCCCTTACTCTGCATAGTCATGTACAAACCTCCTCAGCACAGCCAAAGTTTTATTGATGATTTCACTGAAATGCTCTCACTTGTGTGCACAGACTTTGATGGTCTAGTCATTACAGGTGATTTTAATGTTCATGTTGATAATGTCAATGACAGAAATGCAAAAGAGATCAATGCTGTCCTTGAAACCTTTGATCTAATTCAGCATGTGAGTTGCCCCACCCACAGCAGAGGGCACCCTCTGGACCTGCTCATCACAAAGGGGGTTAATATTTACAATGTCAGTGTGGTTGATGTCGCCCTCTCTGATCATTTCTGTGTATTCTTTGACCTGTCTGTTGCTCCCAAACCTGGCCCTGCAGTTTTCCAAAGGAGACAAATAAATGAGAGCACTAGGGCACAGTTTGTAGAAATGATAAACCCTGAAAACGCCTCTGGTACCAATGTTGAGGAAATGCTGAATTCTGTTACTTCTAGCATCTTGAATGTTCTGGATGCCATTGTCCCTATGAAGGTTAAATTGAGAAAACATAGACAGAAAGCTCCCTGGAGGAACGATGATCTAGTCAGGGCACAGAAACAACAGTGCCGCAGAGCTGAGCGAAAGTGGCGCAAGTCAAAACTCCAGGTTCATTATGAAATGTATAAGGGGGAGTTGTACGCTTACAACCAGATCTTATGCAGAACAAGGGAAAGGTACTTCTCTGAAATCATTGGAAGTTGCAGCAGCAACTCTCGTGTCCTGTTCACAACAGTAAACAGATTAACTAACCCTCCAACCCAGCTACCAATAGAACTGGTTTGCACACCCAAATGTAATGAGTTTGCTGTATTTTTTAATGACAAGGTTCAGGGCATTAAAAAAAAAATTAAAAAATCAACTCCACAACACATATAACTATCGAACGGCCAGCTGACTCACTTTGTACCTGTCACTGACCAAACTGTCCAAGAGACCATCACCCGTCTGAGCTCGTCTACATGCTGCCTTGATGTGTTACCCACTAGATTTCTAAAGTCTGTCCTGAACAGTGTGTTGCCATCAATTACTCAAATAGTTAACATGTCTCTTCAATCTGGAATATTCCCAGAGGCCTTAAAAACTGCAGTCATTAAACCTCTCCTGAAGAAAAGCGGTCTTGATCCCACTGTACTGAATAATTACAGACCTATCTCTAATCTGACATTTTTAGGAAAAGTCCTTGAAAAAGTTGTCTACCAACAGCTCACTGATTTTCTCTTATTAAACAATTCATTTGATGTTTTCCAGTCAGGTTTTAGACCCCATCATAGCACAGAAACTGCTCTTATCAAGGTAACCAATGACATCCGCCTGAACACTGATGATGGCAAAGTCACTGTCTTAATCCTGCTAGACCTGAGTGCTGCCTTTGATACTGTTGATCATGGGATCCTTTTGCACAGACTCCAAGACTGGGTTGGCATCTCTGGATCTGCCCTAAGTTGGCTCAAGTCTTATCTGGAAGACAGGAAATATTTTGTTGAAATTGGGAGTTGTGTCTCAGACTACATGGCCTTGACTTGTGGTGTGCCCCAGGGATCGATCCTGGGACCCCTTCTGTTCAACCTCTACATGCTGCCACTAGGGCAGTTAATACGTAGTAATAACATATCTTATCACAACTATGCAGATGATACTCAGATCTATGTGTCACTGACAACAGGTGAATATGGGCCAGTGGATTCACTCAGCCGCTGCCTCCAACAGATCAGTGCGTGGATGCAGAACAACTTTCTCCAGCTAAACTCAAACAAGACCGAAGTTATTATTTTTGGCCCACAGAAACAAAGAGAAAGTGTCAGCAGCTACCTTCATTCTCTGTCTCTTAAACCCTCAAATCAAGTCAGAAATCTAGGGGTAATCATGGACTCTGACCTGAACTTTAACAGCCATATCAAGTCAGTAACATCAGCAGCATTTTACCATCTGAAAAACGTTGCCAAAATCAAAAACATAATGTCAAAGCCAGACCTGGAGATACTTATTAATGCATTTGTCTCCAGTAGGTTAGACTACTGTAACGGCCTGCTCACCGGCCTCTCCAAACGAGCTGTAAAACAGCTTCAGTATATCCAGAATGCTGCTGCTCGAGTCTTGACCAGAACCAGGAAGTATGATCACATTAGTCCTGTGCTCAGGTCTCTGCACTGGCTCCCTGTACCTCAAAGAATAGACTTCAAAGCAGCTCTGCTTGTGTACAAGTCTCTCCATGGCCGCGCACCAAAGTACATCTCTGACATGTTAGTGCCATATGAACCATCTCGTACTCTGAGGACCTCAGGGGCCGGCCTCCTGTTGATGCCCAGAGTCAGAACTAAACAAGGGGAATCAGCGTTTCAATATTCTGCAGCTAAAATCTGGAACAGCCTCCCTGAAGTCGTAAGACAGGCCTCTTCTGTGTTCATGTTCAAATCTAGACTTAAAACATTTCTGTTCAGCCGTGTATATGACTGAAAGGTCCTATCTGCACTTTTCTTTCCTTTCCTTCCTTTATTTTTAAATCAATTTTCAAATTTTTTTTTTCTTTTAAAGTAAATTTTACGTTGATTATTTCTATGATGTATTGTGATTTTAATGCATTTTTCTGTTTTGTGAAGCACCTTGAATTACTTTGTATACGAATTGTGCTATACAAATAAACTTGCCTTGCCTTGCCTTGCCTATATCCCACATTTGATGGACACTTGTGCAAGTGGATTCCCATTGGCTTCAAGGGTAGTTTCCACAGCTTCATTGAGTTTCCTATGAAGGCTCTTAGAGTCCTGTTGATGTTGTACAGCTCCAAGCATTCAGTGATCCATGTGTGTGGCATTGAGTCATAGGCCTTCTTGTAATCAATCCAGGCTCGCACAGGTTGGTGTGTCGTGACCTGCAGTCTTGAGCGACTGTTCTGTCGACCAGGAGTTGGTGTTTGGCTCCTCTGGAGTCTCTACCAATGCCCTTCTGTGTGTTGCTCATGTATTGATCCATGTGCCTATTTATCTTGGTTGCAATGATGCCTGACATGAGCTTCCATGTTGTGGAGAGACAGGTTATTGGCCGGTAGTTGGATGGGACTGCATCCTTTGAGGGATCCTTCTGGATCAGGATCGTTCGCCCTTCCGTTAGCCATTCGGGGTGAGTCCCATCTCTTAGCATCTGGTTCATTTGTGCTGCCAGGCGCTCGTGGAGTGCGGTAAGCTTCTTTAGCCAGTAGGCATGTATCATGTCAGTGCTGTCCAGTTCTTCATACCTGAGACTCTTTCTCGGATGCCTGCCACTGTGATGGATACTGGATTCTGTTCAGGGAGGTTGCTATGTTCTTTTCTCAGAGAGACCAGCCACTGGGCATTGCTGTTATGTGCTGTCTTTTTCTCCCATATACTTTTCCAGTACTGTTCAGTTTCTAGCCTTGGTGGGTCTGCTCGGCTGTTTTGACCCTGCCACTGAGCGTACACTTTTGCAGGTTGAGTTGCGAAGAGCCTGTTTATTTGGAACTATATCCATATAAATGATCATATATTACCTCTGGCACACTAAAAAACAAATTATTTATGAAATATGACTGAGTGGTTCTCCCTACCATGACAAAGGTGGATAAAGGTGGAAAGATTTCATGTAATCCATGGACACCAGTGAAGATCACAAATCATTGAAGAAAAAAGGCTCAGAGCACTGTCTAGTGGGTCTAGATGACCCAACTCCCAATGGTAAAGTGCCTAGGATAGCACAAGGGTTATTAGCAACACCATAATGTAGTGTGCCTTTCCCACACTGAAAATGGGGGAAAAAATTACAGACTGATTGTACTTTAAAAGTCTTGAAATGACATAAAATGCTCACTTTCACTTGTATTCTTAGTTTTAAACATTGTATGGCTCTCACAATATTACATTTAAAAATATGTGGTGTTCATGGCTCTCTCTGCCAAAAAGGTTCCTGACCCCTGCTGACCGCTGGTCTAAAGTCACGAACACATGTTGGACCTGATGACCAGTGGCAACGGGACACAATTGGAAGAAGTACTAAATGAAAATGCTTTTACCAAACACAGCTCGCTACACAGAGAAAGTGGGTGTGTGTGTTAGTGTGGGGGCGGTGCTGGTAGCACAGATTCTTCCTGGAAGGGGCGGTTCTCACTGGTCTACGTCAGCCCGTTAGAACGCGCTCGTTCTTGGGGGGGGGGGCGGCTCAGAGAGCAGGTTTTTAGAGGAATACTCAGAAATGCAGTGAGTGAGGAGTGAACATTATGATACACCAAAGAAGAAAAAAAAGATTTAGTATGGTATGGGCCTTTAAAGATAAACGATGATGAGATAAGTTTGAAGGGAAAGTGTTAGCCTGGAATATGTTGAGGCACATTTGCTTTGTTTACTAATGTGTGCCTGCTCTCTCTTTTCTCTTTCCCATCTATATGCATGGCAGGATTTCTGGCCACTAGGGATAAGAGTGGCACTTAGCTGTGCATCTAATAGTAACTCTTTATATTGCAATGAGAGCTTTTCTGTCTAGTGAGACAATTGAAAAAGTTATTTTCTTTATCTTAATGTCAGCTTGACACTCTAAAAGACATTTGATTGAAGTGGATATCGAGCGAAAAGGGAATGAACATGCACTGACAGCACTGGATGCCATTACTAGGAAACATACAAGTACCACATTGTATTGTTCCTGTCTTCAAAGAAAAGTATGTGTGAGAACACTGATGGTCACTAAGTGAGAAGCCATCTACATTCGTTCAGACTCCTGACACACACAAATGGCAACAATTACAAATGAACACATTTTAAAAAAGTATACTTACAGTATATCAATAAAGGACAAATATTTGAAAATGATTTCTCTTCTTTCCTTATAATTCTGATACATTTTTTGTGGCAGTTTGAACAGATAAACAGAGACCTTTTATGTAACCCTAGCAAAAAGAGAATTAACTAATTGACACTATCTCTAGTGTTGTCTACTCCGTGACAAGTCAAGTGCCTCATATCAACATTCTTCCTCTTGTGTGTTAAAGGTAATCACACCATCATTTATATTGAGGTTGTTAAAAGCCTTAGACACCCAAGTCAGTTAAGGATGTAATGTTTGGGAAGATGGTGGTATGAAGTGGCTGTTTAGATTATTGGAAGGTTGTTAGTGAGAAATTATGATGATGTTGTGTGCAAGAGAAATTGGCCTAGGATAAGACTTAATTAAAGAGATATCTGCCTGGGATGCAACATGAGTCCTGATTACATGCATGGCCTAATGGTTTTCAAATTAAAACCCTCCCTGACCTCAGCAAAATCACAGATATGCAGTCTTAATTAGAGTCAAGGATAGAAAGATGGGTGGGCTGAGGCCATGATTCACAGACGCCTCTACTTGATAAGGGCTACATTTAGCTACCTGACAAAATATTAACACCATGGCAGTTTCTAATACCAACCTGAGGAAACAGGGGGTTTAAAAAGCCTTTCCAGAAAATATTCAAGTGCAGGTGCAGTGGATTTACCTCATAGTCTTGCAGTGGTGTTTCAAGGATAAAGTTTACCTGCCATCCATTTCAGTACATGTCAAATGCATCATGTGTTCCAACCTCATTCCCTGCATTGCAGCAGGTCAGGTACCTCCCATGACCTTGCCAACGCTCCAACACAACTGAAGTTGCCAAGCATGCAGCTGTGACAAATTAGAATGGCAGTGTTTGTTGCTTAGCCCACTTGAATCATTCTTGATGGATCACACAAACACATTAATGAAGAGTAAGAAAAGACAAGAGGGGAGGAAGGTGAAAAAATTCACCACCTTGAGAAACTGGGGAGATGTGTATTTTAGAAGACGCCGTTTCACTTATATCAAATGTTACGAGTATCTTTTGTTTGTTTTTAACTATTCAGAGTCCAACTGTCTTGATTTCCATTCTTTATCCTATAACATCTAAATAATTTCCTGCTGCCACTCACTAATAACAGAATCTGTGTGCTTCATTCAGACAGTCCATTCTAATCTTTATTCATATCATGCAAGGACGGGATGAGCTAGCACACAATGGACTAGCCTCTGACCAAAGTAAGTTAATACTCATGAAAAGCATGGGCAGACTTAATAAACAGAGCTTATTCAGTGAGTTCACTCTTCTGCAGAAGCTTAGATAAGCGCTACCCCCAACCTTTCACATGGCTTGGTTGCATGTCCGCTTTTGTGCACAAGCCCACTGCAGACTCATCCGTACGCCCAGTTTTCCAACTGCAGGGCATTCTTCTGGCCCTGCATGACAAAGTTGGGCCTGAGCTGTGTCACCTGGTGGAAGAGAATGTTCTCAAACTGGTTGACGCCTCACCTTGGGTGTCTAACCTGGTGGTAGCTAGGAGGAAGGGGGGCGGTCTGCGTCTCTGTGTTGACTTGTCAGATGTGAACAAAGCTATAATTCCTGATAAGTACCCTTTGCCTACAGCTGAGGAGCTCACCAGCCATTTTCATGGTTCCACTGTCTTCATCAGTATGATGGACCTGCGAAATGTATACCTGCAGGTTCCCCTTGCACCTGCTAGCATGGACCTCACAGCATTTGTTACACATGGGGGGGTGTTCAGATTTAAATGCATGGCTTTTGGTCTTTCCTCAGCTCCAAGCTGTTTCCAGAAGATTATGTCACTCATACTGGCAGGTATCCCGGGTGTCTCCATCTACCTGGATGATGTGGTTGGACCAACCATGGCACTGCATGACGCTCTGGTGCAAGTCTTTCGACGTTTCGAACAGCATGGCGTGATACTAAATGCTGGGAAGTGCGTGTTTCGAGTTAAGGAGGTTGAAATTTTAGGTTTCAGGCAATCACAGCCAGGAATAGCCCCCATTATGGCTAACATAAGCCATTCTGTCTTTGCCAGATCCTCAGTCTGGCTGTCGTCTTTCTTGGGCATGGCTTCTTACTGCCTTAGTTTCATGCCACATTTCTCCGACTCGACAGCTCCATTGCGTAGCTTGCTTCGGAAGGAGGTGCGCTGGGACTGGACCTCATCCTGCCAAGAGGCTGTGCGGATAATTAAACAACAGCTCACCTCCCACTTTGACCCATTTTAGCCAGACGGCACCTACGTTGGTCACCTCTGACGCCTCCAGCGTGGCCCTTGGTGCTGTGCTCTCCCAGATCCATGAGGGGGTGGAACAGCCGGTGGCATTGATCAAGACTTAGATCAAGAGTGCTTCACATGGTGCACGGAGGGCACTTAGGGATGGTCAAAGTGACGGAACAGTGTCGTGATACAGTGTGGTGTCCTCACATAGATTCAGAGGTTGAGGAGCTGGTACTAAACTGTGCTTTTTGCCTTCTGAGTGGGAAGACTGGTCAGTCAGCTACGGTACCACTCAACACAGCCCTGTGGCCATCATAGCCTTGGGAACACTTCCAATTTGATCTCTGTGGAGAAGTTCATGGGGCACCTGCACATGCACGGCACCTCCTGGTTGTGCATGACTTGCATCCCAAATGGCCAGAGGTTTTTCAGCCGAGCACTGTCACCACCATACCATCATTGGCCAATTGGAGGAACTGTTTGGATGGTGGGGGCGTCCCAGCATGGTTACAACAGATAATGGACCCCAGTTTATCTCAGCTGAGTTCACAGAGCAAGTGAGCAAATCAGAACAGCAGCGTACCATCCAGAGAGAGAAGTAGAGGGCTGGAGTGGCTTAATAAAACCCTTAAAAATGGGATTTGTGCCTGTCTAGAAGAAAGGAAAAATCTTCAGCGAGGCCCTCAACCAAACTCTCTTGAGTATTTGAGCATCAAGGCACTCCAACACAGGGGTGTCTCTGTCTCTGCTCATCGAAGGACTTGAACCTAAACACCCCCTGGACTGTTTGAGAGCACAGCCTGTCCCTCCACATGAAACTCAAGGTTTGCAGAAAGTCAGAGCCTGGGTCGTGAGTTCACAGGCTCGGAAGAAGAGAAAATTTGAGGCCACACATCGAGTGCAGACCCCGTCACTAGCTGTGGGGGATTGGGTCAGGATTAAATGGGCCCACCGCCAGCATAAATTGCAGTCATTCTGGTCAGATCCTCTCAGGGTCACTCAGCAGCTGGGGTCAGCCACCTAGAGACTAGAGAACTGGACACGTCGGCACTCAACCGTCTGCACAAAGTCTCAGCCCCAAAAACAGCGTTTGGACAAAACGCTCTCTCTGTAAAGGCCAGTAAACTCTGGAACAGTCTTCCACTGTACATCAGGGAGTGTCAAACATTACAGACCTTCAAAACACAGCTCAAGCAGTGGCTGAAAGCAAACCAGTCCTGTAGCCACTAACTTTTAACTCTCATAATGTACCACCTTCTTGTGTTCTTATTGTATCTGTGATTCTGTCTTTTGTTTTGTCCTGTTTTATGTTTCCTGCCTAGGGACTATGGATGCAAATTAGCATCATTGCTATAATCCAGCATGTTTACGCCTATCATTGTTTGGTAGATGTTCATTAATGTGCACTGTCCCTATTAAATAAAGCTTAAATAAAAAAATAAAGTGCCTAGGATAGCACAAGGGTTAAAATGTTCTTTTCAACGACTGTGCATCACCAACTAGAATGGGAACTCGAATACAAAGAAATACAAGAACATTTTCAATATTTCTAAAATTTTATTTCATTTTGAGATCAAATAATACACCGACCTAAAATATAAACGCAACACTTTTGCTATTGCTCCCATTTTTTATGGTATGAACTCAAAGATGTGAAACATTTTCCACATACACAAAATAACCAGTTCTCTGAAATATTGTTCACAAATCTGTCTAAATCTGTGATAGTGAGCACTTCTCCTTCGCCAAGACAATCCATCCCACCTCACAGGTGTGCCATATCGAGATGCTGATTAGATAGCATGATTATTGCACATGTGTGCCTTAGACTGGCCACAAGAAAAGGCCACTCTGAAATCTTCAGTTGTATCACACAGCACAATGCCACAGATGTCGCAAGTTTTGAGGGAGCGTGCAATTGGCATGCTGATAGCAGGAAAACAGGTAAAATAAGGTGGACACATGTTGACATACACAAGTAACAAATGCCACTTTGTTACATTTAAATTCAAAAAATTCTATTATAATGCTTGTTAATGTGTTAATAAAGCTTTTTAAGGAATCTCTCTTTCCAACATCCATACGTGGTCTTATCACCCTCTCACGGTGGTGAGAGGGTGATAAGATACCATTGACATACATACCATTGACCGTTTTAATGAATGTCATGATACAAATAGGACGATATCATAAAGTTCAGGAGGAGAAGGAAAAGATTCTCGTCCAAGTTGGCTTTGGACTTTTGTGTCGCTGTCAGTAACAAATACTGATACACTCACCTACAGTGCCCTCTAGCGGATGTTGGAAAATAATAAACATATGTGCCTATTTAGTTTTTAGAAATCACACTAAAAAAAATCGGAAAGTTGCACCCCCAGCCAAAACATACAAAAAAAAATGCAACCTAAACTTTGAAAAATTCTGTAATCAAGTCAGTATAATGAGTAATATCTTTTTGGTCAATATTATACATATTACATTATATTATATTTCTTTTTATTAATTATAGTACCAAGCAAATAAGCATAAAAACCATTATTCAACACCCTATTTGTATGATTTATGTATGTGTGGTAACAGGGGCAGCACAGTAAAAAGTCAAGTTGAAAAGAAATTAACAAAAAAGATGTTCAGAATCTAAATAAACATTCCTTCAATTACAAAAGTGAGATGTCTTTATTTAACTCACTATATCAAAGAAATGAGCATGGGCTTAAAACTGGTCCTTAGCTCTACAGAAGTTGGTGTCTTTTCTCTAAGCTTTCACTGGCTTTTTACCCGCTGCTAAAAGATGAAAACTGTGTTGCAGAGTCGTCAATGAAAGGGAGACTTTGGGGCATGAATTATAGAACGGGCTGGTATGAGAAGCTGACTTAAAAGGATTTGAATGCTCAGACATCCTGTGTTATCAATAGGTGTAATATTCTGTGTGCTCCCAGCAGGCATGTGTTTGGCAGATACACTGATACAGTATTAGACATTCTCCCACTGACCTTTGCTCGACTTTTTTGTGTGAATAATTCTAAATAAAAGGTTTGGACTTCGTGGTAGCTTTGTATTTAGTGCATATTTATTTTTGGAGTCGTGTATTTTCATGTTTGTGTAGTCGGGCGCACTCTTGCTGCTCGGTGAGTGCAGCATCAGCTAAAATCTTCTGCGTTGTGTCTTCAATGAATAAAGAGTCTCACACAGGGATTGCCATCCATTTAAGGGGATTTACTGTGTGAAAACAAAAATACAGCACATAAACGTCGCGTCGGGTCTCACTCTTCCACACACACCTCCTCTCGGCAGTCCTCACAGAGACTCCACATATTACAAAAGTACATATATAGCACACTTCCGCTCATTGAATGGCATTTTTGTATCATTTCAAATTACAAAACATCAATACAAATAACACTGTGTTAAAATATACCCCAAACAAATATAAATCAATTAATAAAAAGCAAAAGGTAATGAAATATATCTGATGAAAATAAATGCTCACATACCTGTGTGAAAACAAAAATACAGCACATAAACGTCGCGTCCGGTCTCACTCTTCCACACACACCTGAGGAAGGGGGAGAAAACCCCCAGAGTCACATGTGAGACCATACATGCTAGCTCAAGTCCCGTCAAGGCTAGCATACCTCCGAGTGCTTTATTTGCCCATAACAATATATTTCACACGATAAACAAAAATAGAAATGATGTGAGGAAAGTTTTATCTTGTTAACAACATTTTTTATTTTTTTTTTAACTTTAACTAAACTCCACTTTTACCCAAACTGGTTAGAGCAAAATCTGCTGCTTACCTCCTCTCGGCAGTCCTTACAGAGACTGAGGGGGATGCCGCGAAAAGACAGGAAGTAGCAGCGAACCACCAAAATAAAAGTCTCCGCTTAAAACATTCCCATAAAAACAACAAAATAAAGACAACAAAAGCGATTTTGGTGAAATTAACACAAAAAAATATTACATGGGCTACATTTGCAACATTCCAGTCTTTAACTGCAACTGAAAAAACTCAGTCATGAGCATAAAGGGGCTTGAAGGTCAAACAGATCATAGCATTGAAGGATTCAATTGATTTGTTTTTTCCTTTTTGGAAATTGAATAGAGGTGGGCCAAAGGTCTGCCTTCTAGAAAAAAATGGTCTTTATCTCTCAAGGCACTCGCAGTCAAAAACATAAAATGTTTAAAATATCAACCCTCAGTTTAACCTTTTAAAATGTGATCTGGGGGATGGGGAGACCTTAACTGGATCTGAGGGAATATTAGAAAGGATAGATATCATGAATGACCAGAAAAAGATTAGCTGTGCTTCCAGAAAGATTTTTTTTTTATCAATGATTAACTCCCTCCATAACAAAAAAAAATTGTTATGGAGTTTCATTAGGTTTCCCTAATCAGAATCCATTTGACTGTTTCTGTATCCAGAGCTTCGGACATAGGAACCTTGACAAATCCACACAGCTACCCAAGCAGCCTCACATCAGTTTCATTGACATTACCTTGTTCACTTTTAAATGTGCAGAGAGAGCAGGTGAAGCCTGAGGCTACAAACACGCTTTATGGCTACAGCATCCTGAAGCTTTTGAAGTGATGAGAGCAACTTTCAGGAATGTTCATTTACACAGAAACTGTTCAAGTGTTAGTCAAGAAGATCCAATACCTCTGCATGGAATCAAGAAACAGCTCAAATTTGATTTGATTCTAACCTATGGATGTAAGTTTAGGAAAGCTAGAAAAATATTTACATGAAAAGATAACCTTAAAAGAAAGACTACAGACCATTCCATGCAGAGGATCATCTATTTTCTACATCAAGGGAAACCAGTCAAAAAAATCTAAGACCAGATAGGAATCATTTTTCAGTGACACATGAATTATTTACTACTTGGGAATTGGCACACTTTTCCCCATTGCTTCTGTTTGTTTGTTAGAAAGGCTAAAACTTTCTGGTTGTGTCATTTGTGTTTTAAGAAAGTCTAGATAAATGCTTATTAGATTCGAGATACCTAAACAAGAACAGTCTAATGTCCATACATAAATCTTTTATTTCACAGTCGTTACCTGTAAACCCCCATTTCCCTGTATACTACACTCTCAGAAAAAACAGTACAAAACGGTACCTTTAAGGAACAAAAGCTTGTCACTGGGGTGGTACCCTCAAAGGTACATTATTGTACCTTGAGTCAGAGGAGCAAATTTGTACCTTACTTGTTTGTACCTTCTAAGGGCCAATACTGTACCTTTGAGGGTCAATAATGTACCTTAGACAAAGGTACAATAAAGTACCTCTGGAAAAAGGTACAATTTTGTCCCTTTAGGGTACCGCCCCAGTGACAAAGCCATTTTGTACCTTTAGGTGGCAAAAAAGTTCCTTTTTATTCCTTAAGGAGTGAAAGAAAATAAAGACAAACAACAACTAACTGAATTTTAGACATTTATTTTAGTCCTTAAATGGAAAACAGTTTAATTCACAGATTAAATAATAATTCATCTCACAACCATACAATGTAACATCCCAAAATAAAATGTCACAATGTTTAGGATGTCATGTCTGATATAAAAAACATTAAAAATAATTAGTTACATTTTTTAAGATGCATTTCACTGACCAACTGACAACTTACTGCCACTCAACAAAATGAACAGCGATATCAGATACAGGGAATAAATACAATGGAACCATTTATATTTTCCTTCTTTCAATTTCATGAATATCACTAATAAGAACAGCAATATAGTGCAGAAACAAATAAGTTTATTCAAACTCAAAGACCAAGCAAAACACTTTAACACACCACACCAAAGTAAAGAGAGTCACTTAAAACCCTTTAGCGGGCAAGTGACTGTTTTTGGTAATTTCCGCACGTTAGTTATCACGCCCATCCCGTGTCTCAGTGAGTTCAAGAATCATGTGATCTTTACCCAGCCAATCAACAAAGATCACCCTCCATTATAGGTTACTCAATTGTGCAACTTGACCAATCAGCAGAGAACAGGGTCGCATCAAATTTCCCTTTTTCTCCAAAGTCAGAAAAAGTTGCTTTTGCAGCTCAGTTCACTGAACATTTTCAAAGGAATCATCAAAACTAACCATGGTAAGTTGATGAAACTCATACATTTTATTGTTGAATAGTTGTGTTAAGTGTTGACATATAATTTGTTTGCGGAGAATTTATTGAAATGAGTGGAAATACGGCATGAAAAATGCAGGCACCATATTTGATCATACGCCCTTTTCACTAAAAACAAATTTTTACTTGGTATGTCTGTTTTTGAACATATGCCCTATGCATCTAACAAACCATATTAGTGCATTTCTTTACAAATAGAGAAATAATACTTAGCATATTATGTTTTAAATTTTGCCAAATGTTTTTATATCACTATACAGTGATTCATAGAGAATTTAAACACTGTTTTTAGTTTATGAATAGTGATAAAGATTGATTTTTGTCAGTTTATGATGTTATAAAAGTTGTTTTATTATTTCATGGCAAGAGGAGGGAGACTGCTGTTGTGCCAGTCCAGCCTGACATTGGTGAGGATGATGAGGATCAAGATGATGATGTGTCAGACCCCGACTTCGTCCCACCCACCCACAACCAGGACATTCCCAGACCCTCACACACAGTTGTGTGAGGGTCTATTCAACACTTTTGTTATTAGCACTTTTATGTTCTAAAAGTGATGTTCAAAATACATAATGTGTGTTTTCTTATATATATATATATATATATATATATATATATATATATATATATATATATATATATATATATATATATATATATATATATATATGTATATATATGTGTATATATATATATATATATATATATATATATATATATATATATATATATATACACATATATATACATATATATACATATATATACATATATATATATATATATATATATATATATATATATATATATACACATATATATACATATATATACATATATATACATATATATATATATATATATATATATATATATATATATATATATATATATATATACTTATTGTAATTTGTTTTCCCACTCATGGGCAAGTAACTAAATATGGTAACTTCATTGGCATTAATTTACTACATGAAAATAAAATAAAAATTGAAAAATGTCACCAATGATATGAAGTCTTGTTATGTTCTCCAATAACACTCTAAGGTTGAATTTTTGAATTTTAGAGTATTTCATTGAGTGCCCTATAAAGGGTTAAAGAATAAACTACATGACACTTGATGTTCTGGATTAAAAAACACAAGCTTTGATCTCATCCACAATGCTATACAACCCTCCCAACACAGCTTAACATAAATGCTGCATACTAACAGAAAGTTTATCATCGACACAATATGTATCCAAAGCATGAAAATCCATCACCTCAAAACTTCATCAATGTGAAGGCTCTTCGAGAGCATTTAGGACAGCTGAATGGTGTAGGCATTGCGGTTGTTGATCAAGCTAAAATGTTGATTACCCTGGTCACACTAACAGGTAGAGGCTTATCATTAACCTCAGACATTTTTAGAACATACCGCTGAATGAAAATCAGGGGGTTCTTCAGGCGAGATGGATATACAATGTTGTAGATGAAATAAGCACAAAAAGCAGCAATAACACCTTCCTCCAAACCAAGCGCCCTGCAGACTGACCGCCCATCCAGTTTGACCACTGCAGGGACCCTTTGAGTCAGCACACTTCTCCAGTCAGTGACAGCTTCGAGTTGTACAGTAGGATATGGCGTTGGTGGCTGTTCCTGGAAGAGATTCAAATCAAGTCAAGTCACATTTATTTATATAGCGCCTTTTACAATGCAAATTGTGTCAAAGAAGCTTTACAGTCACAATTTGTGAAAATTGTAATAAGTAAGTTCAATATTGATAAATTATTGATTTTTAACAATCAAAACAACTAGGGGCTAGGGCTGGGACAACAAAAAATGAAATATGACAACGCAAAATATGATTATTAGACCAAAATGGCAGCGACAGAGAAGTATAAACGCGTCACGCACTAGTTCTTTAAGCGATCATAAAGGTCATTAAGTAGTTACCTTAAATCTACCACAAACATTCATTAAAAAAAAAAAAAAACAGTTCATCTTATATATATATATATATATATATATATATATATATATATATATATATATATATATATATATATATATATAAACACACACATACACAAAAAAACTGTTGGACTGTCTCTGTGGGAAGTAATGTAAAAAAAATTAAAAAATAAAACTACCGCAAATTCCGGACTACAAAGCGCACCCAATTACAAGCCGCACCCACCCCTTTTCACGTGTATAATTACTTTTATACATACACAAGCCGCGTCAGAGTTCAAGCCGCACATGTGTTAGGCGACGTACAGATCACGTCCTGAATCCCAGAGTGAGTGCAATTCATTAGCACACCGTGGATGGAGTTAGCTTTCACTCAGGGTCATGTATTTGTTTATGTCAACATCCGTCAAACAGCACGCACCTCTAATCTGTTCACAAGTTCCTCAGTTATGGTGTTTTTATTTCATTTTTTTTTTTTTTTACTTATTGACAATCTAGGTATCATACATAAAATTACAAACAGTAACCATATAATCAACATTAAATCCCTCAGTTATGATGAGGAAATTAACATCCGCGATTCCCCATTTCCCATGAGTCTTAGGGGCTAAAGGCGGGGCCAACGCCCGGCTCGCCATACTGTTGTACGTGTTTAAGAATGACCAAGTATCAGCAGTGCATGGAGGGGTGAACGGGAACAGCTCTCCTTCTGCTTGTGTCGCGGCAGCGTTATGGGAGTAACAGGGCTGGTTGAAAAAATACACCAGTAAAATACAGCAGCGGCGACTGAAAAGCGCGCGCCTCAGCGTGATACGCGCGCCTCAGTGCGGCGCGTTTGTCAGAAGTCAGAAGCTTCTGCGCTCCGCGCTCGCCCCGCGCGCTCCTTGTCTCCCCTTCCTATCTACTCCGACACCTCTGGCCAGGGCAGCTTCAAGGAGGAGCACTTCGTCCCCATTGCGCCGGTGGACGGAGCAAATCGTGTCTGTGCAGAGCAATCGGACTTAATACTGTACGTATGAGGGGCGGATGCGTTGTTACGTGTGGGAGCCATCAGACTGCCATCGGCCCCACAGCTCTATAAGAGCAGCAGGAGAAGATGTCTCCAGCTCACACGGAGGCTGTGAGCTTTTCAAAGCAAAATTCCGCTCAGTCCTTAAAAACCGTAAAAATGATCACGTCGATTTGTGTTTCCAGTCGTGTCCTGACAAAATAAAGGCTGATGTTATTCCGACATATTTACGTGCAGCCAGCCGAGTCACTATGACTCAGGTAAATTCACTCCATGCGCTGTTCTCTCCGTCACGCAGCTGACCGGCTTTTCCAAACCCGTTGGTGATGGTGGATTTTTTTACGCTGCTTTTAACGATTGCTTTTAACTTGAAAGCTACATCATATTGTAATGGCGATCACGTGCACGTTGGGTCTAATGGCACCAAAGGATTCTGGGATGCAGCCGGGCATGCGTGTTTCGTTTTGTTGAACCATGACTGAAGTGTCTAAGACCTGAAGTCAAGTCCATGCTGTTTGGCTGCTAAGAGGTGTGTTTAAAAATAAATGCCTTGTGCTTAGTGTTAGATAGAGAATTCGAACCACTCACTGAGTCCTAAAATACGTGCACGGCGGCCGCCAATTAAATCCATAAATTAGCCGCGTCGCTGAATAAGCCGCAGGGCTGTAAGCGCAGGAAAAAAGTAGCGGCTTATAGTCCGGAAATTACGGTATATGCATATTACACACCTCCCCAAGGATGACGAGAATGTCATTTTTCTCCCTGAACAGAATCGGCAGCAGCAGGATTGCAGCTCTGAAATCAATCCCTGAAAATTAAGTAAAAAAAAAAAAAAAAAGTCTATTACGTGAATGTACAGTGTTAGTTAGACCTTATCTTATAGACAAATGGAAAAGAAATTAAGCTTAAATGGCTCCACAACACTATGGGTGACCATGGCTGATCAGTCAGTCACTTACCAGGGACATCTTCAGTGAGGGCAGCCTCTCTTTCTTCCAAAGCCAGATCTGCAAGGGGAGATTTCCTTTGAGTCAAGCTCAAGGACCTTAAAGCCATCTTCGAATCTTCGGCAGATATTCATTTCATCATGAAGCCGTTCCATTTCCTGAAATAGCTGCAACATGGAAACATGTCACAACATTATCATAGGATTTTAAAATTAAAAAAAGACAGCCTTTAGTAATATAACTATGAATTCCCAACACAAATGTAAGGAAATAAATGTAGACACACACCACATGGACTGTTAAGGCATGGATATTTGTTAATGGTTTCTTTGACAGTCAACCCATTAGCAATCTCTCGCCTTCTCCAACCAAATGTCCTCATCATCCGTTCCTCCACCATTCGGGCATCTGGCTGTGTCTTCCAGTACTGGTCCTGCAGGACTTTCACATGGCTCGCTACTGAGGTATCATCCTCCCCAATAATATCCACCTTCTACGACACAGAGGGATGACAAACATTTGCTCATTTGACAGTTGCTTTTACCTTTTTTAAAGTTTATGAAAAATGAGCCCCTATTACATTTTATTTAGCGCTTTATCATAGCTACTTAAAGCACTTTACAGGGGGGACCATTCTATTCCATTCCGGGTTAAGGGGCTAACCATTGGGTCACACTGCTTGTGTGTAAAACATGCACACATAGATACACAGCAAACCAAAGAAGATGCTCTAACCTTTGATGCCTTGGCTCGTTTACTTGTGTTTCATTCCAGTTGTAAAGGCTTTCTGCGATGACCAAATTTCTGTTTCATTTTTCTCACTTCTTCATCATCTACCAGTGGCACCCGCTCATATTTGAACTTACGTTTGAGAGACATGTGCCAGGTATGCTATTTAAAAGAATATAAAACAGAACAATTAAATAAGCATACAAACCACTTGCACAAAACTGAAAGCACAAGCATGAAAATACATGGTGAAAAACAATGTGTGCAACAAAATGCAGAAAACATAGTTAATATCTTGACTGGATTAGTACTCTAGTATAATAAATAAAGGTTGGCAATTAATATTCTGTCAAATCACATAACCATTGCCTTCTTTGTCATTTAAGAAAGGGTATTTCAAAATCAGGGCCTTACACACTTTCACATAGTCATCATTGGTCGAAAACCTGTAACAGCGAGGCAATAAGGTGAGGAATGTAACATCAGACATAGTTAGTACTAATAACTCAAATGGCGTGATCCAGTTGGGTTGCAAAACTTACATTTTGATCAGGGCCATGGTTTCATACAATGTGAGAGAAAAGAGAGCAAAAAAAAACGTTTTTGCCGCTCATTTGTCTTTTGTTCTGAAATATTTTATTAATATTTCACGTTAACGTTAACTTTTCGGCGGCAGAGTTTTGGATGAGAAGCGTTTTTCTTGCCGCAGAAAAGTTAACGTTAGCTCGATGGTGAACTGTAGCCAAGATAGTACCGCTAATTTATAATATTTATTTATACTAAAATTATTTAATAATGTTTTAACTAGCGTTAACGTTAGTAATGGCAATCGTCAAAGTGAGTCTAGCTAGCTAATGTTGTTGACAGAGTATGAACTTGGCTAGCGCTAACAGTAAAGTTAACTTCCAACTTAAATTGAATTAACACCACAAACACTGATAAAAATTTCAAATACTTTACCTTTGAATTTACTTCTCTCATCTTCAGTGACCTCTATCCCAAAATGAAATAACTCCGTGATTAAATCCTCTGTGGATAAATGTCGAAGCGCCATCCTCCCACCTTTGATCGACAGACAGAGACTGACCGTTGGATCATTGTCGTTTCACTCATGTATCATTCCGCGCTGCAATATTTATGCTTCTGCCGAGTCAAGGTTAGCCTGTAGCTAGATCCTTTCAATAGAACACAACTTAAATGTTAACAATTATTTGTATGTTTTATTCTAATATAAATAGGGTAAAGGGTTTGAAAATCAAATTCTTCAATACTGTTTGTGAATGTAAATGATTATATAATCCTCATTAACATGATTAAAAATGATTCAAAGGGACACTTCACAAAATCAAAACATTCTGATTTACTTTGCCCATATCTCAAAACTTAGTTAAATTTAGTTTGATAATTATTGAGTTTGATAGTATAGGTTAACTTGAGTTTCTATATTGAGAGATGACATTTTCAGCATCCACTAATTCCTGCCATTTTATATTTAAACATTAAGGTACAAATATGTAAGGGACAAATATGTACCTTACAACTCGAAAAGCTCACAATGTACAATGGAAGGTGCATGATTGTACCTTAAGGGTGCACAATTGTACCTTAAAGATACATTTTTGTACCTTTAAGGGTACATATGCAAAGTTTGTACCTTAGGGAACAAAAATGGACCTGTATTGTACCTCTTTTTCTAACAGAGTAGTTGCACAGCCAGTAATAATTCTGTTTTCTATGGACCACTGTAGAAGGCTTTATTGTGTCGTTAATATATATTTCAAATAATTTGATCCCTGTTTTGACTCCGTCTGGGACCAATCCTGCTCTCTCACACAGGCACGCACACACATATACTCACAGATGATGTGTTTCCTACACTGATATGCAGAGGGATGGGATATGAAGTGGTAAGAGCAAAGGGTTTCAGTCCAGTTATTGATTTTTCTTTTAATACTCAGTCCTAATGGATTTTGTGTTTCTGTTTAGAAGACACTTGGAAAAAAGTGGAGCTTGGTGATCAGATATCTAAAGAAGGCATTTCACCTTGCATATTCCGTAATACAGTATTTCACTGTGAGACAGGCCATTGCAGACCAAGCTCTTCAGATCAGATCTTTAAAAAATGAAAAGTTTGGGTTTGACATTAAAAGTCATGTTATAATCTTTAAGTACCGGTAGTCAGCCTGCTATTATGGTGATGTCATCCAAACCCATTCAGAAAATCTATGGATAATAGAAGTAAATTTCGTGATTGTGAACATACCAAAAGAGTCTGACTGTCTGAACTGAGGTGGGATATGACAATGAAAGGGTGCCGGTCAGAGCTCACTGCTAACCAAACACTGCTAACCCAAGCTGCACGCAGATGGGGACACAGAGAAATAAGAGCAGAACTGAATAGGATAATTCAATTCGAAATCCTTTTTTTATTTTTGTAGAGAAAAACAAAATCAAAGATCTACATCAAAAAGTGCACAAATTATTTCTTTGATGTGCTGTGTCCTGGTTTATCAGCTGATCAGATGAATCTTTATGTGTTTGACTGAGTGGGGGAGAGTGTTGTTATTGCTGCTAACACTGTCGATGAACACCCCCATGTGAAGACAACGATGGAGCGCAAAGGCTGTAACGTTTTTTGCTGCTCACCCTACACTCTGTGTAGATGTGGCTTGAGCTGTGTGCTCACACACACACACACACGCTCACACACACACACAGACAGCAGTGACAATAACAGGACAACAGATATACAGACATGAAGTATCTCTTCTGTAGAAGCTACGGTGGCCCAGAAGGGTCACAACACAACACATTAACTTTATACACAACACACTAACTTTACACACAACACATTAACTTTACACACAACACACTAACTTTATACACAACACACTAACTTTACACACAACACACTAACTTTACACACAACAGATTAACTTTACACACAACACATTAACTTTACACACAACACATTAACTTAACACACAACACAATAACTCACAACACAACACATTAACTCATGGCCCAGAAGGGTCACAACACAACACATTAACTTACCTCACAACACATTAACTCACAACGGAAGTAAAGCAGCAATTGAAGTGCTTTTATTCTGAAATTTCTACTGGGCTGAGCAGCTAACTACCTAACAAAAAGTAATGTCACAGTGAGCTGTGGAGGGAGCTGCACGCACGCTCCTCTCCTCTCCTTTTTTCCGCTCCGTCCTCTCACACACGCACACACAGGACAGAGCGGAAAAAAGGAGAGGAGAGGAGCGCGCGTGCAGCGACAGAGGGGGGTGTCAGAGCGGAGGGAGGAGTGTGTGTTCATATTGTGTGTGTTTAGAGGAAGGAGAACCGTAGTGAAGGAATTTATATTTTTTGGTAATTTCATTAGGGTTGTCAGTCTTAAATTTTTATTACAGTAAAGATAAGTCATTTGCTGAAGTGTGTGCTTTAACATCCTTTCAACTCTGAAGTTGCTTCCTATAGTTGCATATGTGAGAGGTGTCAGGAATGCAGCTACAATCTCAACCCCCCTTCAGGAGAAAACAGTCTTTGATCTTCTAAGACCATCTGGAAGCCTTAACTGTAGATCTGACATGGACCAGAATTAAATTGTCTCCAGGATTCAATTTAAATCATGGGAAACCCTGGAGGTGTCAACTCACATGAGAAGGACAAAGAGTTGGGACTGATTGCCTGCGGAGAGGGATCCGGGCGACTCTGCTGGACCCCCATGGGGACACAGTTGGTGGTCGGACAGATGTCCGTCTTTGAAATAACCCCCCTGGACGTTTGAAGCAGGAAGCTAGGACCAAATGCTGTAACTCCTAACATGGACGGACAGAAGTGGGCAGGCTCCCTGCCAGCCAATCTCTAGCGACCAGAGGCGGAGATTCGGCGGCCATCTTGCTCCCGGGGGAGGATGTTCTGACCACATGCTTAAAAGTCTGAACTCAAGGAATTTTCCTGTGTCTCCAGACAAGCTGCATGTGAATTCGGAATGTAACCTCTTGCGTATTGCAGGCCTTGATTTTGGACACCCAGATCGATCTGTTTTTACTCTGTTTTTAGAAATATTGTTAGGGAATAAATTTGTTAAACTTAATCCGGCCGAATCCCGTGGTTTTCTTCTTCTCGACTTTATTGAACATGCAACAAGGAAAGTAATCTCAAAGCGACAGATTATATTTTCCAACAGTAGTAAAGACAAAGTTTCTGGCAACACTGCTGCTAGCTTCTCTTGTAGCAATAACATGCTCCCTCCACAGCTCACTGTGACATTACTTTCTGTTAGGTAGTTAGCTGCTCAGCCCAGTAGAAATTTCAGAATAAAAGCACTTCAATTGCTGCTTTACTTCCGTTGTGAGTTAATGTGTTGTGAGGTAAGTTAATGTGTTGTGTTGTGACCCTTCTGGGCCATGAGTTAATGTGTTGTGTTGTGAGTTAATGTGTTGTGCTGTGAGCTATTGTGTTGTATTGTGAGCTATTGTGTTGTATTGTGAGTTAATGTGTTGTGTGTTAAGTTAATGTGTTGTGTGTTAAGTTAATGTGTTGTGTGTAAAGTTAATGTGTTGTGTGTAAAGTTAATGTGTTGTGTGTAAAGTTAGTGTGTTGTGTGTAAAGTTAATGTGTTGTGTGTAAAGTTAGTGTGTTGTGTATAAAGTTAGTGTGTTGTGTGTAAAGTTAATGTGTTGTGTGTAAAGTTAGTGTGTTGTGTATAAAGTTAATGTGTTGTGTTGTGACCCTTCTGGGCCACCGTAAGAAGCCCATTGGACAACAGAGCCACCATTTTCCTTCAAATAGATAATTGTGCATTAAGTAAGAATTATGTCTTCCAACCATAAAGCAGACCTCAACGAAACTGAAATGTACAGTCAGACACAGGATCATGCTGCGTCTCAGTTGAATCAGCTCAGTAGAAGATGATTGCTTTTGTAGGTCTTAGAGCAACACTAGTAAGGGATCTTTAGGGTGTATTGGTTCTAGAGTTGTTTCATTTGATTAACCAAGGTTTGCATCAAAAAAATGTCTGGTGGGCAAAACTACACCCATCAGTGGATATGGAAATATTGACATTATGAATAAAAATCAAGTTTAGTCTTGTGGATTTTTATACAAACAAATGTTAAAATCCACAGAGTAAAGTGGTCCCATGACAACAGCCTAGATGAAATCTGCGGCTCCAGTGTACATAGTTTCTGTACAGTCTACACTTAATTAGCTGGGTAAGGTTAAGGCTGAGGTTGTGGCTGAAGCAGAGAGCAGGACTGGAGTTAAAGTTGAGACTGAGGCTCAGGGCTAAGGCTGAGGTTGATGCAGAAGCTCAGGGACATCACTGCCAGCAAGCAGCAGATGTCCTTTTAGTGCCCTACCCGTTAATGTTAACTGCACCCCCTTAGTACACACAATCTTTACCCCTCAAAATATACACTCCAAAACAAACACACATACATGCACACACACACCCTCACAAACACACACACATGCATTTCACAAGGAAGGTGGGACCTCGGACCATCTGTCCCTCACCCCATCCCTGGTAGGGGGTACTGGGCCCTTGGCAACGGCGGCCGTGTTCCCTGGGTGCTGGTTTCCTGGGCCCGGCAGCCCTCTCTGCACGCAGGGAGAGGGATCCCTGAGCTTTCTGGCAAGGCCAAGAGCCGGGGATCACATCACACCTGAGCTGGGGGGTGTCAAAGTCCCTGTGGTGTGGATTCTGGTCCTTGCCCCTGAGCGATGGGCCTCGCCAAATTTCCAACTGTGGGCAAGCCTGGTCGGGCCACGTTTACAACACTTCTTGTGGACCCCCTCTTCCCCTGGGTGTCCTCCTCCCGGGCGGGGGCGGCTGGCCCCTGCTTTGCTCCTGCAGGTGTTGGGGTGTTCTGGCTGCCGCTGATGCTGTGGGGGGGGGGTCTTGGCGTGGGGCACTTTCCCTCCTTCTTTCTACATTCCATCATCCATTTTAGAAGAACATAAACACTCACTCGAGCACAGGTGTTAGCTCACCTTTGCACTAACAATTTGCGTGATTGAATGAAATATTTCACACTAGTTGGTTTGAATGCATGAGTATGCGTGTGTGAACAATTTTTGTATTGTGTACATTACTCCAGTTTTGAAAAAACCTGGTCTTGACCCAAACAACTTTAATAATCTTCACCCTATCTCTAATTTACCTTTTATTTCCAAAATCCTTGAAAAAACTGTTGCTCTTCAGCTCGGTGCTCATCTTTCCAGTAACAATATCTACGAACACTTTCAATGTGGTTTCTGCCTACTACATAGTACAGAAACAGCTCTTTTAAATATCACAAACGACCTCCTCTTAGCTTCTGACTCCCGTTTACAGTTCATTCTCATTCTTCTCAATTTAACTGCTGTTTTTGACACCATTTCCCACAATATTCTTGTTCACAGGCTTCAAACTATTGGCATTTCTCACACTCCTCTGTACTGGTTTTCCCCATATCTATCAGGTCGTAGTCAATTTATCAAGATTAAATCTCACATGTCAAACACCGTCCCACTCTCTGCTGGTATTCCCCAGGGCTCTGTCCTAGGTCCCCTTCTCTTCATCATTTAAATCATCCCTCTTGGTTCTCTCTTCCATAAACCCAACATTAATTTCCATTGCTATGCTGATGACACCCAGCTCTACATATCTACTAAACCTTCCTCATCACTTCCTCCTTCCTCATTTACCCTCTGTCTCCAAGAAATCCATTTCTGGTTCTCTTCCAATTGTCTCCAACTCAACAGTTCCAAAACTGAAGTCCTCCTTGTAGACACATCATCTACTATTTCCAAATTTAATAGCTTCTCCATCTCTATCAACAACTTCTCTGTTCTTCCTTCCCCTCAGGTTAACAGTCAGTAGCAGTCAGACAGTAATAACATCACCCGTTCTGCTTACTTTCATCTCCGCAATATATCTCGTCTCCGCCTTTCTCTCACTCCTCATACAACTGCTGTACTTGTTCATAGTCTTGTCACTTCTCGAATCGATTATTGTAATTCCCTCCTGTTTGGTTTGCCCAATAAAACCCTTAAGAAACTGCAGATCCTCCAAAATTCTGCAGCCCGCATCATCACCAGGACCCCGTTATCCCACCACATCACACAAATTCTCCAAAACTTACACTGGCTTCCCACAAAACAAAGGATTAGTTTCAAGATTCTCCTCATAACCTTCAAAGCACTCCATAACCTGGCTCCACCCTACATTTCTGATCTTCACATTTCCATTCCCTCCCAATCTCTCAGCTCCTCTTCCTCTCTCCAACTCCATGTCCCACCTGCCCATCTTGCCACCATGGGGGGCAGAGCTTTCAGTCGCTCCAACCCCCAGCTATGAAATTCTTACACCAGATCTACGCAATAAAGACACACTGCCACTGTTCAAATCCAAACTCAAGACTCATCTTTTCAAAAAATCATACAGTTAATCATAATAATACAGTTAATCCATTCAGTTAACTCAACCTCATTTGTCGGTTTTTCTATCCTGTTTTTATCCTGTTCTTATGTCTTTATATAATCTGATCTATTTAATAAAATGTATTATTATTATTATGTTGACATGTGGACATTTTTTAAGCCAACAGGTGTGTTTATAACGTTTGAGTGTTTGTGTGGACAGGCCCCGCCCTTATAGACTTGCATTACATCTGAACATCACTGTAATGAGTATAACCATCTAGAAACTTGTTTCTCTGTGCTGCTTCATGGTTTTACCCCCCCCTTCCATAATCACCTCTCTACCCCCCCCTCGTCTAACATCCCTCTCTCTTCTTCCCTCCTCCGTCCGGTCCAACACAAAAGATTTTCTAATACAGGGCTCCAGACTGCGACCATTTGGTCACATTTTGCGACCAAAATTTGAGAGTGTGCGACTGAATTTTACATCCAGTCGCATATGTGCTACCAGTAAATTTGCCTCCCCCACCCTCCGTATTTTTTTATACATTAAACGTGGAAGGGGCACATCAATGAGCAATGAAATAATCAATGAGACGCGAGCGCACACGCACGCAGGCAGACGCACACACTCGCGCACATACTCATGAAACGCGAGCACACACTCGCGTGATGCCCGTCTGTGAGGCGGCCACTGCGTGTGAGGAGAATAGGGAAAGCCACTGTGAGTGGCTAAAATGCGTGTAGGGGGAGGGGCCTACAGATATTCGCGCGCGCGTAAACATCTGTGGGAAGGAAACGGAGACAAATATCATCACAAACTGATATGTGCGTCTGAGCTATGAATAAGCGAACTATTGATTCGTTCTTCCGACCTGCGGCTGGTCTACCAGTGCCAGAGTGTACAGCAGGGGTCTCAAACTCGCGGCCCGCGGGCTATTTGCGGCCCCCAAGATGATATTTTGCGGCCCCCGCCTTAAAATGAAAGTTTAATATTAACGCGGGCCGCCAGTTTGTCTGAATGACACTTTTTCATTGTCGTGCGCGGAGATGACCAACCAATCACAGTGGAGTAAATGACTCTTGGGGGGCGTGATAATGACAGGGCTTGAAAGCAGGAAACCTGACAGCCCCCTCCCCGGACCACATTAAGGAGTTCCTTACTTTCCTTTTTAGAACGTATTCTTAAACTCACTTTTCCCTCAGAAGAAGAGAGCAAGTATTTACGCGCTTGTCAGAATCATACAAAGAAAACATGAATATTTCAAGCACCAGTTGCTCCAACTGGTGCTTGGTTCGGGGATATCTTAGAATGTCCGTCATTATTTCTTCGCGGCTGTGTAGATGCAACTAGGCGTCTATCTTCTTCGCTGGTATGTGTGCTCAGCAAGGCAGTTTTGTGTTTGAGCGCCCCCAAGTTGTGTTTTACTGTAACTTCAGAAGCTCCAGACACGTGTGCAAAAGCGGCATTCTCATTGGTCGAATAGATTTCGACGCGACGCGTCAAAAAAAAAAAAACGAACCTGAGGTGGGTTTTTTTTTTGACGCTTTGACGCGTGGCGTCGGTGTGCACACTCTCATTGGTGCCCTTTGTTTACTCACGAGGCGTTAAACGTCGGCGCAAAATTCGTCCCGGTGTGTACGGGCCTTAAGACACACTGAAAATACGTGGGGAAAATGCAACGATAGACGTGTTTGAGATGAACCGGCGGCTCGCCTGTATAGTTGGGGAGACCAGGCCGGGGGGGGGGGTTGAAGACGAAGCTGCAGCGAGACTGAAGGAGAACAGGAAATTGGAGTTGTCCTTAAAATTCAATTTAGTTTTAATATTCCTCTCCCCCTTAGTATGATCTGTGTTATTATATATTTTATGATTATTTTAATGTCTTGTAATGTATGTAGCCTTTTTTTAATCAATTGGTATTTTAAATTATTTTGATTGATCACTGAACTACAAAAACCCATCAGGACACATGTCCCATAATGCATTGTTTTGTAGTCTGTAGGGCAGCTTTTAGTCAGTTCAGTACTAAATTTCCAGCTGTGTTCGGGTAGGTTTGCCCCTCACTCCCACCCCTTTCTCGTGATATTTTTGTGATGATTGACAGGTGATGTTGGAGCAAAAACAAAAATATACGTCTCACACCAGGTGATCTGCGCAGCTTTTCGTCCACCTGGGTGATCTCAAACAGACTTATTGTGCATCTTGGCTGCACTTATTTGGTGTCACCAACATTCATTTCCATCCGTTTTCTTTACTTATTTGTACTGTCATGACAGCGATGGTGCTGTCAGTTTACCTTGTTGTTGCATCTTCAAAAGTGCAGAATAAAATGTGACACTGAATTAGAAACAGCCCATTGTAATTTCTGCATCTATTATTAAAGTATTTATTCGTAATACAGTGGAAATAAGTAGATTTGGTTAAAATGTTGATTTACGGTATGCGCCCCTAAATTTTCTGGTTGTGCCCCTAAAATTTTCAGTTAGGGGCCACAGTGCTCCTAGTGAAAAAAGTTAGTCTGGAGCCCTGTAATATGATTTAAATTAATAAAGTTTGGCCTCGATTCCAAAAAGGGTTTATTCAGACATACCTCTGTTTTGTATGAAGATTCATAACCCCTGTTGTTAAAGTAAAATATGTCCAACACAAGAGGCCTTCTGCTCTCACCTGTTTGCCCAGCTGTTGGACAGGACAAGTTAAAAAAAAAAACAATAAAATAAAATAAAATTCTACTTCTAAACTGCTGGCGGTAAGTTTGGTCCGTGCACATCCTTCACTTAGCAGTTTGAAGCTCCAACCAAAGCTCAGAAAATACATTATTTATTACATTACTGATACCGGTACCCACCCATTTGCTTATTGCTGGTTTCTAAATTTTGCATTAAAAATCAAGGACATACATTGGGTTACACCACTACATGGTAAAGTAATGACACAGCAAACATCCCTGACCTCTAAATCTGTACTTCATAAATAAAAAAACTACATCTTATTTGGCAACAAAGATAAATCACATATCCATCTTGAATACATTTAACAAAACCTCTCAACAATTGCCTTCATTTTGCAGTGTTGAATCATAATTTTGTAGTTGGAGCTTTAAGTGATGGATGTGTACAAGACAAAGACTATTGCTGCAAATCATTTACAAAGTAAGGATATTTGACTTATGTTCACAATAAATGTGCTGAGAGATTTTTTTCTCTGTCACCTTTTTTCCCCCTTTGAGTTCACTGCTGGTAAAGCCTTACACAATTTAATTCTGAAGTCATTGTGAGCTTTTGCAGTCCAGTGAGGCGCTCTGATCTGATCCCACTGAGGCTTTTTTTATTTTACTTTGATTTGTTTCAACCTGTCTATTGCTAGAAAGATGTAAGCCCAACCCACCCATGGAAACCTCCAAACAAAAAGGCTTCTTAACTTTCAACACAGATGTGAATTACCAGTTCCCGTCTTGTCAAATGCATTGGAACTTGTTCAGATAAGCCTCTGCTATGTAAAGCCCTTCTATCAACTAATAGTGTGTCAGAGCCCAACAAAAAGGCTAAGTGGTTCTTGAGCTGTAAGAAGAGATGTTTTTAATCTCTCTTTATCAGGAATTGGTTAAACTGAGAAGTCAGTCATGTAAAAAAGTCATAGTTAGAGTCAGTCAATCTTTTGTAACAGACAGTTCAAGCATGCTTTCCTTCCATTTAAAAACCACATGCTTACAGATTATAGCCACTCCACAGACTGAAGGACATTTAAGAGATTTAAACGTGCACACCCAGAAAAGCATGCTTCTAACACAGATTTGTATTCCTTAGTTCCTTAAGAATCACTGAATTCACAACTAAAACTCATATATGAGAGATAACTCAGTAAAAGAGCAAGACTTTCTAACCAACATGATTATAACATAGGCCACCCATTTGGAAAATGAGGCAAACTGAAAGCAAAAAAGTCCTTTTCACTTCCATGTTATTGGAACGAAAAACTTTCAAAGTCAACAAAATCTGCAATCACAGCGATGTGTGCTGGGCATCACAGGCTTGGAAGAGGAAAGTGCAGAACAAAAGGTTGCACAGATGGATAGGGCTGCTTTGTCATACTTGGCCAGGCCTCCCGTTTGACATTTGTCTATTGGGATATACAAGGGTCCAAAAGACACGGAGGTTTCCTTCATAAAAATGTTATTTACCTGTTTGCTAATGCTTGACAATGAGCAAGTAGAATGGTAGAATGTTCTAATAATGCTATACTGATTGGTAAAAAATGTTACTTTTAGTCATACAGACACTGTGTCAGATCTAGAAGGCGGATATATAATTATAAACATAATAACGGGAAATACAAAATATTGCATAGCCAGTATATATGGTCCAAATGTTGATGACCCCTTCTTTTTTACCTCACTGTCAGCTCCCTTTTAGGAAAGAGACTTCAACCTGGTCCTAGACCCTAAACTCGACAGACTCAGTGAGGAAACAGTGAAGCTGGCAATGAGCAGATTCTCTCAGACAGAATGGAGGAATTAGGTCTCTGCAACCACTCATACTCTTGTTTTGACTATCTGATAGTCAGCCACACCTTCATAAAGGACATGAGAGATACTCAAATACATCCATTATTGATCTTGTTCCAGTCTCCATTATATCTAATCTACCTTTTAAAAGCTGGAGTTTAATACATTGGGGGTCTCTCCTCCCCTCTCCTGGTCTGGCTGGGTAGGATCTGGTTCCCCTTATGAACACACGGTTCACTTTGGCAGCATGCATGTATCTCCACCCCCACATGTACACTGCCACACTGCTCCCTGTCTGCTTCATCCCTCCTCCTTACCCACAGTGTATTGATGGACAGATGTCTTCTGCTCATCTTTGTGTCAGAATTTCACCTTTGATGTAATATTTGTCTTTCCAGCAGATCTGGTATAATTGTTACAGCTTAAAATAATAACTTATTCAAATCAGTGCTTGTATCCCCCACCTTTTCACCTTTCTTCCCTTTACTCTCTTCCACCCTCCCCTCACATTCTTCCCCTCTTACGGTGGCCGAGAGGTGCAAGACACGCTTACATTTAAGATACAGCAACAGCAAATCCCAGTACAAATGAACAAATCACGAAACACAACAGCAAATCAAGAAACACAACAGCAAATACTGAAACACAACAGCAAATCACGCAACACAACAGCAAATACTGAAACAACTGCAAATCACGAAACACAACAGCAAATACTGAAACACAACAGCAAATCATGAAACCTACGGTGGCCGGGAGGTGCAAGACACATTTATATTTCGGACACAACCAACAATAAATCCCAAACTAATAAATCACAAAGCACTAATAACAATCTCGAAACAAATTAACAAATACTGAAACACAACAGCAAACCACGGAACAAATGACAGAGTCCTGAAACACAAAAGCAATTTTGGGTGAAAACTAACAAATGTCACAGTGCCTGTCAGACTCTTCCCCCTCCAGCTCTGCCTGCTTTGCTCCTTGATTGCCACCAGCAGACTTCTCTCACCTCATCTACCATGCTGCTTAAAAGGAGACCTCACTCATCAGTTCAACCCCAGTTCGTTACCCCTTATGGTGACTAAAGCCTGGTCTTCGGTTTATGCTCTCATCTTCTTGTTTTGCTCTCAGCCTTGCATTAATCCTTGCTCTCTGCTTCAGGATCATCAACATCTCACGAGTGACGTCAGCTTCCTGCCATTCTGCTGCTCGGTGAAGCCAGAAGATCCCACTGCACACACTAACCGCACTAAGCCCTCCAGCCACGCCACCAGCTGACTTCAAGCCTGGACACCCTCCAACTATTTACACAACCATCCCTGGAGAAACAATAAACCCCTTTTTCACCAAAACCACTTACCTGTCTTCTTCTGGGTTCCAGCGTCTGGGTCCTCACGCTAAGAGCGTCACGACAACAAATACTGAATTACAAATACAATCTCGATACAAATGAACAAATCCAGAAACACAACAAGGAAAGCGGAGAAACGGCGTCTAACTGAAACGGAACGTCCTGAATCCCGGAAGTGACGTAATATAAAACTAATTGTGTATTTTTTACATTTCCTTATTACTGTCTTTTTTATGTGGACATTTTCAATACATGAGACAGTCCAAAAGCATTTCTTCAATTGTATTACTACAATAAAAATTACAACAACGTTTAGCAAGGTAAAGTTTTTGCTTTTCCGGTATTAAGGGTATTCCCTCTCCGTTAAGGCCACTCTAGCAAGAATGCTTCAGGACTGTTTCATGTATTTAAAATGTCCACATGAAGAAAACAGTAATAACATTTAAAAAATCATACACAACTAGTTTTATATACTGTCCATTTCTGTTAGAAGCCATGTCTCCGCTTTCATTGTGTTTCTGGTTTTGGTCATTTGTAACTGGGTTATTTTTTTGTAATTCGGTATTTGTTTCAGGACTGTAATTTACATGATTTGCTGTTGTGTTTCGTGATTTGCTGTTGTGTTTCCGAATGTGCTGTTGTGTTTCGTGATTTGCTGTTGTGTTTCAGTATTTGCTGTTGTGTTTCGTGATTTGCTGTTGTGTTTCAGTATTTGCTGTTGTGTTTCGTGATTTGCTCTTGTGTTTCAGTTCTTGCTCTTGTGTTTCTTGATTTGTTCATTTGTACTGGGATTTGCTGTTGCTGTATCTTAAATGTAAGCGTGTCTTGCAACTCTTGGCCACCGTACCCTCTCCCTCCACACACACTAAATGTAACAAATAAATAAAAAATAATACGACAAAAAGGGGTTTATACAAATCTACACTCTAGTTTCTCGAAGCTATATAACCTCTTTTTGTGATAGTAAAACCTGTCCAACACAAAAAGCCTTCAGCTCTAATCTGTTTGCTCAGCTGTTGGACAGAACAAGTTGAAAAAACAAAACTAAAAAATAAAAAACTTGTTTCCAGATAAGAAAAAAGGTTTAGGTTATTACAGGTGTTTGACTCATGCCTTCTCTGGACTGCAGTCAGTTCTTACATAAAATATTTTTTCAATACCTTTTGCTAAAGAAAAATGCTAATTTGTTGGTATTTTAAGCGCTGGCTGATCAGGATGAGCTTGAAGAAGAGTAAACCCCAGGCTCTTGAAATTGCAAACCAGCAGCTCAGTCTGTAAGTCTTGCTGGGATTTCTTCTCACTGCAAGGTCAGTGACAGTTTTTAGTGATATGTTACATAAAGTTCCATGTCATAAAATTGACTTTGACCTTACAGTTTGCAGAGCTGTGATAGATATCTGTAGTCTTGGATGTATGTGGCTTTATGGAATCTACTCATGAATAGAGCTTTTCACCTCAACAGACCCATTTGACTAGTTCTTAACAAAACAGAAAGCCATTTAAATTGCAGGTATTTGTGGAAACATTTGTTTAACAGTTAAAAATAAAAGTCACAACCAGAAAGGCTTTTTCATTTTCAAAATGAATCTGCATTTGTTGACTCAAAATTAAAATGAAAAAGCAATCCTCCAAAATGCTTTTTCCTTTTCTACTTCAACACTGCTTATCCCTTGTGCTATCTTAGATGACCACCCCCCCTTACAGTGACGTGTTCTCCCTACCATGACAAAGGTGGATGAAGGTGGAAAGATTTCATGTAATCCATGGACACCAGTGAAGATCACAAATCATTGAAGAAAAAAGGTTCAGAGCACTGTCTAGTGGTTCTAGATGACCCAACTCCCAATGTTAAAGTGCCTAGGATAGCAGGGTCCTTACTTAAAATCATAAAGAAAATGGTATTTGACATTTCATTTTCAAAAAGTTCTCTGGTAAATGTGTAGCAAAATTCATTTAGAAATGTCTAATTTGACAATTAAAATGGATTAACAGAAATGATTTTTCATTTTCTATTAAAAACCACTTATTCTGTGTCATAATTTAAAAGAAAATGTAAAAAGGGGATTGCATTTTCATTTTCACATCTGTCTCATATAACAATTCGATTTAGCATTTCCAGAGGGGAGGCGGGGCGATGACGTCAGTGCTATCTCTAGCTGCTAAGAGACACATGCTAGGAGCAGTGCGGCCAGGCTTGTAGCTTTGTCTTAGCGGCAGAGGAGATAGCTTTGTGACTAGGGGTGTCATGATTCTCCAAATCCTCGATTCGATTGCATTTTCGATTCTAAGATCACAGTTCGATTCGATTCTCGATTTTTACATTCATTCTTTTTAAAGCACAGATTGTCATTTTTTTTAAACTAGACTTTAATGCAATAGAATATCTGACCTTTGTATGCAATGTACCACACTACATTGTCAAATTTAAAACTTTTATTAACAACATAATGTTACCATAACTTATATCTATAGTCAATTGAAAACTTAAAATAAACTGCCATCCAGTTTTTCTTTTGTAAGTGCAGTCTTCTTCACAAAAGATGACATTCAAGTTCACAACAAAACAACCAAAAACAAGAAAACAGACATGTCCATAGTCTCTGAACAATTAAGTGTCTTAAACTATTTCTGAACAGATGAACATATACCACAGTGATAACTACTTTTTATCACCTGAGAATGATGATTGTGTTTTTTCATATTTTTTCAAGGTCTGCTCAGACCGTCAATAAATTTCTCTTTTACATTATTGTACATGGAGGGAATCACCGTAGCTGTGAGATGTGTTCTACTAGAAGGGGCTCTAGAATCAGAGTCAGAGAATAAGAGATACTTTATTGATCCAACACGTGGGAAATTTGTTTGTCACAATAGCAACTGACAGCAGAGGGAAAAAAAGACTTAGAATTAAGTAAAAAAAAGCAAGAACAAGAAAATGTAGCATAAATACAGGCATCAAGTTATTATAATTTATTATAATAACTATTATTTATAATTTAAAAAGCTATTTAAAGAACAGTGCAAGTAAAAAGATGTGCAAAAGAAATGTGCAAAATAGAAAACAACTAAATAAAGAGATAATAAAAAATGTGCAAAGGTTATCTTTTGCATAGTGAGTTGTTGTACAGGGTCATTGCATTGGGTATGAATGACTTTTGGTACCGGGCACTTTTGGAGCGGAGCTGTCTGAGCCTCCTAGAGAAGGAGCTCCGCTGTTTGTTCAGAAGAGGGTGGAGAGGATGCTCAGGGTTGTCCATGATTGAAAGGAATCTGTTCAGTGACCTTCTCTCCATCACTGCTTCAAAGGTTTCCTGTTTGCAGCCAATGACAGAACCCGCCTTCCTGATCACCTTGTTCAGTCTGTTGGTGTCACTGACTGCAATGCTGCTTCCCCAGCAGACCACGGAGGAGAACAGGGTGCTGGCTACCACAGACTGGTAGAAGATCCCCAGCATCTTGCTGCACACATTGAATGACCTCAGCTTCCTTAGGAAGTAGAGTCTGCTGCAGGCCTTCTTGTACACAGCAGTGCTGTGGCTCCTCCAGCTCAGTCTGCTGTCGATAGTCACACCCAGATATTTATACTCCTCGACCGCTTCTACATCCTTGCCCAGGATGCAGAGGGGTTGTAAGACAGTCCTTTTCCTCCGGAAGTCGATCACCGTGTCCCTGGTCTTGTCCACATTGAGCAGCAGGTGATTCTCTCCAGCCCACTCCACAAATCCGTCCTTTAGCCTCCTGTACTCCTCCTCCTGTCCACCGCTTATACACCCCACAACCACATAGTCATCAGAGAATTTCTGTAGGTGACATGACTCTGAGTTTTGCTGAAAATCTGAGGTGTATAAGGTGAACAGAAATGGAGAGAGCACAGTGCCCTGTGGGACTCCCACACCACTCAGCACCACGTCAGACAGGACGCCGCCCAGTCGGACAAACTGTGGCCTGTCTGTCAGTTAGTCAGTGATCCAGGAGACAGTGGACGCACCAGCACCCATCAGCCTCAGCTTATCACCCAGTAAAGAAGGCCGGATGGTGTTAAAGGCACTGGAGAAATCAAAGAAGCTGATTCTCACCATGCCTCCACCACCATCCAGGTGTGAGTGAGTTCACTGCAGCAGATGGATGACAGCATCAGCCACCCCCAGACGCGGCCGGTAGGCAAACTGTAGGGGTCCAGAGAAGAGCTCACCACCGGTCTCACTTGAGCCAACACCAGCCTCTCCAGCACCTTCATCACATGAGAAGTGAGGGCAACTGGACGGAAATCCCCGGGGTGAGATGGTGAGGTCTTCTTAGGAACGGGGACCAGGCAGGAGGTCTTCCAGAGGAGGGGCACCTTCTCCAGTCTGAGGCTCAGGTTGAAGAGATGCTGGAGAACCGCAGACAGCTGGTGGGCACAGGTCCTCAAGGTACGAGGGCTGACGCCATCCGGGCCGGTTGCTTTGTGCTGGTTAAGTTTCTCCAGCTGCCTCTTCACCTGGCAGGCTGTTACAGTCAAACAGGAAGGGAGGGGGGTGGTGGTTGGACTGGGGGGAGGGGTGATGGACTGCGGGCCCAGTAGGTGTGGTGTAGAGGGGGGAGAAAGGTGAGGAGGTGTGGGGGGTTCATGAGGGGGGAGGTCAGATAGGTCAGATAGCGGGGGGGGGGGGGGGGGGGGGCGTGGTGGAGGTGGTGGTGGTGGGGGGGGGGCTGAGGCATTCAGAGAGCTAAACCTATTGAAAAAGGTGTTAAGCTTGTCAGCTCTGTCTTTGCTGCCTGTGATGGGTCTGCTTCTCCCCCCACATCCTGTGATCTTCTTCATTCCAGACCACACTGCTCTCATGTTATCCTGCTGGAGTTTGGATTCCAGCTTCCTCCTGTAGGAATCTCTCCCATTCCTCAGCTGACCCCGTAGTTGGTGCTGCACCCTCTTCAGCTCCTCCCGATCTCCAGACCTGAAGGCTCTCTTCTTCCTGTTCAGGAGGTTCTTCAGGTCACAGCTGATGCAGGGCTTGTTGTTGGGGAAGCATCGAACAGTTCGAGTAGAATGCAAATTAAATGCCTAAAACCGGAGTTTTCCACCACCAAATAAGGTTGCATGTCGCGGCTATGAATACTCAAACGAAGGCGGAAGAGAAGTTTGTGTAGTTGTTGGTTTACAGATAAATCTATGTTTTTGTGGTGCCTGCGGAGATACCCTGCCATGTTAAAATATGGGGGAATTACATCAGCCTTTATTTTGTCTGGACACCACTGGAAACACAAATTCATATGATAATTTAGAGTCTTTTAGGTCTGCGTAGCAGTACTTCCGCCTTCAGCGATACGGCTGCCGGTCCAAAGACAAAGCTAGTCCCTGGGAAAGTTTCGATGAACGGTCCTCCTTCGGACGCACCACTGAAGGCGGAAATGCCGATTCAAATTGAATTATGCGACTCTATTCGCAGAGTGGATGTTAAAATGACAATGCAATCCCCTCTTTTCATTTACGTTTGAAGTATGACACAGAATAAGCGGTTTTAAAGTAGAAAATGAAAAACCATCTTGAGGTATTTATTTTTCATTTTAATTTGGAGTCAACAAATGCAGATTCATTTTTAAAATGAAAATGCATAACTGGTATTGAATTTTATTTTTAATTCTGCCACACAAATGCTCCCATAAGTATGTTTTACAATAAAGAGCCTTTAATAGTAGCTTAAAATGATTAATGCATAGCAATGTTAGAAGAATTCCCCTACCTTGCTTTTACAAAACCCACCATGTAGCATATAACTAGTTTATGCTCAGCACTGGTCTTCCTACACTGCACTAGACTGTTGTTAGGCTCCAAGCAGAAATAGATGAGACTATCCTCTTGTCACAGGGTCGACCCGTTGCTGCTGAAGCTAAAATCGCCACAGGTCAAAACTTTCCCTCTGTGGCCAAGCCAGTGTGCTGATCTCTATTTAGAGCTAAAACTTTGAAACAACGTGAAAAATGAAAACTCTGACTCAGGCTATCAGGACACAGTGTGGTTTAAATATGTTTTCCAGGTCAAGCTACTACTCTTTTGACAGTAAAGAACTACTGTTTGAGCTTTTTTTAAAAGAATCATTCTAGATGAAAATGTCCTTGTATCAACTAGACCTAGATAAACAGTGTTTTTTTTTTATAACTTTATTTTTATTAGTTTTGTTAAACACAAATCTCAAACATCACAAAAAAAAAGAAAAAGGTCCAGTCTAGGTGCTTCATATGTCTATCTGTTATACAGTGTCCATTTTTTCCACTTTCAGTGTAATTGTGCCTCTTGTAGTTTCAGCCTGTATGTTATTATTTCCATTGAGTATATGTTGTTGATTGTTGAAGTCCATTGCTCCTTTGAAGGGATCTCCGTAGTGCCCCAGTTTCTGGTTATTGTTTTTTTGGCGGCTAGTGACATAACTTTAAATAAATATTTGTCACTTTGGTGGATTGAGTTTCCTGAAAACATGACCCCCTCAACATCTTTATTTTAATTCTAGCCGTTGGTTGTGAATATATTGTTTTTATTATTTCTACTGATTTGTTATTAAATCCCATTTTTTTCTAAGACTAAGAATAAAATTTTCCAATTAACGCAGTCAAAAGCTTTTTCAGCGTCAATACTTAAGAGAACTGTACTTCTATGTTCTCTTCAGGCTCTTTCAGTTATATGCAGGGTTCTCTTAATGTTATCGTGTGTCTGGCGACTTTTTATGAATCCTGTCTGGTCCTCATCAATAAGGTCAGATAGAAATGTGTTTATCCTGTTACAGACTATAGATCTATAGATTTTGTAATCTATATTTAGTATTGAAATAGGTCTATAATTGGCGCACAACTGCTTGTTTTTCCCTGGTTTTAAAAGAACTGAAATAATTGCTTCGGACCATGAAATAGGCATTTTATTATTTTGTAGGGTCCAGTTTAGAGAACTGTGTAATATTGGAGTCAGCTCATTTTTTAAAATTTTATACCATTCAGCTGGGAAGCCGTCACTGCCTGGCGATTTATTGTTTTTCAAAGAGCTTATGGTTTTTAATATTTCCTCTTTAGTAATTTCAGCTGTAAGTAATTTATTTTGATTTAATCCGATAAATGGCAGATCTATATTTTCCAGAAAGTTTTTTTTATCTTGGTCACAGGCTGAGGGAGGTTGGGAATATAATTTTTTTATAGTAGTTTATGAATATTCTTTCAATTTCCTCCGGATTATTTGTTACCTTATTGGTTTCGGGATCAATGACTTCATAGATTGTATTTAGCGTTTGTTGTTTTTTGATTCTTTTGGCTAGTAATTTTGTTGATTTAGGCCCAACATCCTGGTAGCTTTGTTTGGAATAAATCAGCTTTTTTTCTATTTCTTCCTCTAATGTGTGGTTGATTTGTTTTTTAACATTTTGTATTTGTTGATATATTTCTTTTGTATTTTTATTTATAAGCTGGTGTTCGAGTTCTTTTAATTCTACCGAGTATTCTTCATATTTTTGAATTCCTTTTTTCCGCAACCATGCTGTTTTCGCTATTAGTTTTCCTCTAAGTACTGCTTTAAGAGTATCCCACAGTACTGTAGGGTCTACAGCTCCATTGTCATTGTCATCCATATACTGTTTTATGTCGGTTTTTATGTCCTTTATAATTGTTTCATTATTCAAAATCCCAACGTTCAGTCTCCATGTTGTGTGTTTCTTCCTATTTGATATATTTAGTTTCATGTGCAGAATATTATGGTCAGACACATCTGCACACTCAATTTTACATTCTTCAACTCTATCAGATTTAAAGACAAAGAGATAATCTATTCGTGAATGTACTTTGTGACTTGTGGAGTAATGTGTATAATCTTTCTTATGGGGACGTAGGCTTCTCCACACATCAATTAATCCAAATTCTCCCATGGATAATTTAACAAATTTGGCAATTGTCTTTTTATGTTTGTGTTTACTAGTTGTGTCTAGTTTAAAGTTTGCGGCTACATTGAAGTCTCCTCCGCAGATTAGAATCCCCTCAGCTTCCACAGCGATGACATTAAACAGGAATTTAAAAAACTGTTTATCGCTTTCAGGTGGGGCGTATACATTTACTATTGTCAAAACTGCATCTCCCATTCGTCCTTTAACAACGATGTACTGCCCGTCCTTCCCCTTTATCACTTTATCAGTCTTAAATTGTGTTCTGTTTGATATCAGAATAGTACGGTGGCCCTGAAGTGCAAACCATTCAACAAATCACTCGATACAAAAACATTTTTAAGATCACAGCAACAATTTAAAAAGCGTATTACATTTTAGAAAACAAAACAAAATTTCAGAAACCAAAACATAAAAAAGAAAAAAAAGAAAAAAAGATTTCAGAAAACAAAATTAATTTCCAGGAAAAAAAAAGAAATATTACAAAATGAAAACATTTCAGAAAAAAAATTAATTTCCAGAAAACAAAATGAAATAAAAAAAATGAAAACATTTCAGAAAAACAAAATGAAATATTAAAAAATGAAAAACATTTCAGAAAAAAAATGAAATATTAAAAAAAGAAAATCATTTCAGAACACAGAATGAATTTCCAGAAAACAAAACGAAATCTTCAAAAATGAAAAACATTTCCAAACCGGAAGAAGCAGGTACTATGGGACAACGCTGATTGGATGATGATGTTTGTCAATCATTTGAACTGAAAAGTATTTTAAATGAAGCGATGACGGATTTTATCGTCCAAACAACAATGTACTATAATAATCCACGTATTTCCCATTTACATATTAAATCAAAAATGCAGCAAACAGATAATGAAGGTTTAAATTATTTTTTGAATATTTCGTCTGAAGCAGAACGGTCACCCGGAAGTAGTTTGTGTGGAAGACGTCCGTTCTGCAGGTAAACAAAGAAAGGGACGGTAAAACGTTAACATAAACGTTAATCTTTGAATATTTAGCGGATGTGATGACAGAACGCACGCAGAAATATCAACACCAACCAGGTTTACAAATGTTTCAAAATGTCGTGAGAGGATTCTGTCTAAAGCAGCAGCTGCGAAGAAACGGGTTTTAAAGACGGCGCACATCAGGAAATGCAGTCCCGCCATCCACAGATAAGGTATGGAGGCACATTTGTTTGATCTAATAAATGTAGCGTTAAACGTGATTTCTAGGTGGGTGTTTACAGACAGATCCAAGATCCTTCAGTCATACGTTAATGACAGGTTACCTCATCAGCTGGAGAGGGGGGGTCACGTGGGCAGGATTCTCAGACAGGTGTAGCAGCCGCATAAATCAGCAAAGCTGTCTGGTAAACTGCAGCAGTTTGTGTCTCAGAATAACATTTATGAATGCTTCTTATTCACACTATTAAGATCTGTGACTTTAGAGTGTGTCAGTGCACAGAAACATGACAGTAAATGACTGGATGTGCACATCATCAGACACGTCCAGGTGTGTAACTAAAGGTGGCAAAGTCTGTAGTGTAAAATAAATCTTTAAAAAAAACGTTTTAGTCTTTCAGGCAGAGGAGGAATACCAAATTGTTTTAGAATGTATTTTTTATAAGACTGAACTAATGTATTTTATTCTGAGTTTGGTGTTTTGACCCCTCCCTAATGAATTTCTGGTTTAACCCATTTTCTCCTCATTTTGATGAACTCAACTTTTTCCTGAATGAAAGATGAACGGCAGCCGATGTTTTTCTGTCAGGGATTTTTAATTTATTAATTTATCTCTGTCAGGGATTTCAATGGAGCTGGAGTCCAGTGCAGAGGAAGCTGCAAGCATGTACGAGCAGGAACTGGCGTCTCTTACCTGTACATCTTCCTCTGGATGTGATGCTGAGCAGCAATGTGGACAAAACTTCCCTGACATGACTCTTTTTGATATAGTTGTTAAGCACAAACAGACTTTCCCAGATGCATTTTTTCCTCTAATAAATGTGACTGACAGGTACGCTGAGTAAATGCTGATTGTAAGCGCAACATTTGATTGACTGCATGAAGAAGCCCATAAAGGAAAATCCACAACTGTTTCTTTGTTTCTGTTACTGAATAACATATTCATGTTAAGTTTTCAATAAATATACTGCATTGCTATGAAACAAATTTGTTTATTTTCATATCCATTATTACAATCCTCACGTCAGCATTCAGTTTTTTCATTGACAAAAATACATTTCTAAACAACAGCTTTGAAAATCAAACATCAACTTTGTTAATAAAGCTTTAAAACCTAAAATGGTAAACATGGAAAAACTCCTAAATGAAGCAAGCCTAATATGAACATTTTAAACTGGAGTTTTGCTTAAAGGAACATTAAGTTGTTTGGAGTTGTACAAGTGTTTGATGCGATTCCTCAGATGTGATTTCCAGATCATCAGCCCGACGCTAAAGCCAGGAATTGTGCTTTGTTTTTCACTCCCCACTGCATCATTTACAACAAATCAGGCTTATGCAGCAGGTTAAAGACTTTTTTTTAAAGGACCTGCAATTTAAAAAAAAATTAGATATTAAGGTTAAATAATATTTATTGATTACATTTCACATAAATCATGGTGACTTGCCTGTACACTGCACAATGATATGAATGACTTTAGTCTTCTTGTATTCCCATGTAGAGCTGCCATCTGTTCTTCTGCAGCTCAAACCTTTCTGGAACTTCGCTTTGAGTAACTTCACCTGCAGAAATATCACATGTTAATTCAATTAAGTATTTTATAAACTTTAAAGTTCATTCTTAAGTTTCAGTATATGTGTATATGCATGGTTCAAAAATATACAATGCACTTAAATATTATTTCCCATAAGAACTTGTTTACTGATTTCAGTATTAAAGTCGATTTTTAGCAACACTGGTGCCGTATAATTACTGTAATTACTGTTTAAATCACAGAATCAGGCTGGCTCGAACCTTTTGCTCTCATGTTGTCACCGAAAACGGGAACGGCTATCATGTGAAGACGGTTCGTCTCCATCGGGTTCTTTTTGCGCATGCGCAAGATAAAAAGAAATTATCTTTTCAAAGCAGCACTTTAACATCCTAAAATTAACATCCTTAGAGACATGTGACTGACAAAAGAAAAGATCACAGAATTGATTCTTACCTAAAGATGATTGACAGCGTGAACCTCGCAGCCGTAGACATTAGCGCACAGCGTTCAAAGTAAAAGTGCTCACAAACTACTTCCGGGTGACCGTGTCAGGCGAAATGTTAAAAAAATAATTTTAAAGTTCATTAACAGTTTGCTGCATTTTTTATTTGATATATAAATGGGAAATACGTGGATTATTATGATACATTGTTGTTTGGACGATAAAATCCGTCATCGCTTCATTTAAAATACTTTTCAGTTCAAATGATTGACAAAAATCATCATCCAATCAGCGTTGTCCCATAGTACCTGCATCTTCCGGTTTGGAAATGTTTTTCATTTTTGAAGATTTCGTTTTGATTTCTGGAAATTCATTCTGTGTTCTGAAATGTTTTTCATTTTTTAATATTTCATTTTTTTTTTCTGAAATGTTTTTCATTTTTTAATATTTCATTTTTTTTCTGGAATTTTTTTTTTTTCTGAAATGTTTTCATTTTTTAATATTTCTTTTTTTTCCTGGAAATTCATTTTGTTTTCTGAAATGTTTTTTTTTTTGTCATTTTTGTTTTTCAAGTTTTGGTTTCTGAAATTTTGTTTTGTTTTCTAAAATGTAATGCTGCTTTTTAAAAAAAAAATTTTTTTAAATTGTTGTGATCTTAAAAATGTTTTTGTATCGAGTGATTTGTTGAATGCTTTGCACTTCAGGGCCACCGTAGAATAGAGACTCTTCGTTTGCGACTTTGTTTGTATGAACTGTAATATTTATTTCTGAATTTCTCTGAGTTTCTCATGTTTTTGATCATTTAAATGGGTTTCTTGCAACAGAGCTAATTGTATATTTTCTTTTTTTAATTTTTGCAGAATTATCCCCCTGTTTTTTGGTGTGGTTAACCCATTCACATTTAGCGAGGCAATACTCAAACTACACATTATGTTTTATAGAAATCATTTCCATGCACCTAGACAGTGACCATCTCAAAAAAAATTGAAACTGTACAACCTGAACATAAAAAATAAATTCTGACTTCCACATGGAGAAAAGATTCATCTCTCCTCTCTTGTCCCCCGGGTGGGCAGGATGTCCTCATTCCAGATGGGGGTCTGCCTCTAGACACAAGTTCCTTCCAACGTTCCTTCCTCTTCAGTCTGTGAGCTCTGTCTCTGCATTTTTGTTTAAATCGGCTCCATTTGCAGATTCCATGTGGTTAATTCCTCTGGTATTCCTGGAGCCTCTCTTGTGCACGCCGCGCTGTCCCTCCGACCCGCTGCCATCCCTCTGCTGCTTGGGTCCGGTCCCCTGCTGCTTTCCCTGCTTGGAGTGTTGACATTGATCCCTCTCTTCTTGATGTCCTGTGCCGCTTCCATCGCGCTGTTATAGCTTTTGACGCCTTCTTTCTAATGAATCCTCAGCCTGGTGTATGGGGTTTGAAACCGGATTCCCTTCTCCTTCAAAACTTTTTTAATGTCAGAGTATGAGCGCCTTTTTTGTACTATTTCTGCTGGGTAGTCATGGTCAAACGGGATTAGCTGGTTGTCCACTCTTATTTTCTTTTGCCAGGCTTTCTTTAGGATTAATTCTTTATTTTGAAAACTCAGAAAATTGACCACTACCTGCCTCGGGGGCTGGCCTGCTTTGGGTTTCATCGGGGGCGTTCTGTGTGCGCGTTGCATCTGAAGATCAAAGTCTGCCGGTATGAGAAACATTTTTTTTTAAACAACTCATTCAGATAGATTAAAACTGAACCCCCTTTAACTTCTTCTGGTAACCCGAAGATTCTGATGTTGTTTCTCCGGGCTCTGGCTTCAGATTCCGTAACTTTGTCTTGCAGAAGTTGAATCTGTTTTTTCATTGTTTTTAGCTCCCTGTTAGCCTCCATGTTGCACTCCTCCAAAGTTGCGATATGTGTCTGGGCTTCAGCTAGGTCTGCTTTTTGACTTTCCAGCGTATTGTGGTGCTATTTGAACTGTCGGTCCATTTCTTGCCTGAGGGAAGATATTTCCTGTTTCAGTTCGTTCTTTGCCCCTCGCAGCTCTGTGTCCAAGTCATGGATCTGAGCGCTGATTTTTGCTAGCCAGTCTAGCATTAGCTTTGTGTCGCTGTGGCCTCGTTGGTTCTCGTTGTCCGAGTTATCTTCACTGGCTGCTTCTTCCATCTCATGCTCGCTATTTTCTGGTTCGGTCGGTTCGTTCACTTCTTTTTTTGTTCTTCTGCTTTTCCACAGTGTGTTTCCTCCACTCAAATCTTCTCTTCTGTTGTTTTTTTTCCCTATTTTGTGGAGTTTTTAATGAACGGAGTGCTGGAGCTTCATATTAAGCGTGTCTCCTCTATGCCGTCATACCGGAAGTCCATAAACAGTGTTTTTACTGTTTCCTGGTTACATTGACTTTAGGCCAATGGACAGATCCATTAATCCAAAGTCATACCCCAGTGAAATACATGGAAGTAAAGTGGGTTCAGGAAGTGTGCTGTATTTCAGCAGTAGTTATTAACTGTATTTATCCACAAGGAAAATTGTACTTAAAGCATTTCTTTATTTGAAAAAAAAAATCAAATTAAACATTTTGTGCAATAATAATAGTTTTATTTTTTTCTTACCATTTTGATCAGTATCTGAATGATGCAGTACTTACTTACATTGGCGTTACTCAAATATAGTCTTTTAAAGCAGAATGCTCGCATCAGAATATTATCAAAACTGGCTGTCTGAAAAACATTGCAGTGCACACGCTTCAAGACCATGTAATGAAAAGCTTGGGTGATACTGCTCCTTATCTTAACCTACACAGTGGTTATACCTCCCAGCAGTTTAAATATAGAAAAACGGATTTGTTGGTATAGCACATTTTTTATCAGTTTGCCTCCTAGCTAAACAACTGTCTTTGACTTCACATAAAAATAAAGCTGCTATTTACAGACAACACCAGGACTCTTCCTCAACATATGGATTTATTGAGACTGTTGTTCTGTTCTGTTGTCTGTTCCCCTGAAGGTGGCATGATCTGAGCCTGGGTTGAGTTCTCAATGTTATAATGGGATTCTATGGGAAAAGATGGCAATGTTGCTTTTATTGAAATTTTTACAAATCAGACACAACTTCTACAAATCAACAATTTTCCTTCACAGAATCCTTGTCAACTGAAAAAATAAATCTACTGTTTTCTGATTTTTTTAAAAACTAAATTTATTGTAGTAGTATTGCTGTGAACCATCATAAAATATTTCAATGGCGACATTTCATGCTTCTTAATATCAGAGAGCCCAATTTTACTCGGGTTTTTTTAAACTACCAAAATATCTTGAAGATAATTAAGAAAACAGAATAATTTATAATCATGCTCCAAGCAGGAGGCAGATGTGCATCTGTGGGATTCCTTTGTTTAGTAAACTCTGATAAGACAAAAAAAAAAGTATATGTGTGAGCTGGGGCTGACTCTTTGAAAGACAGCTTGTGTTTTTCCTGGAAGTCGGCACACACTCAATGCCAGGCTGAGCGAGAAACAGATGACAGAAAGTTAATCCTCTGAAATAATTTGGTCTGCAGTCTCTGAGTTTTTCTATTCTTTCTTTTCATAAAACAGTTCATTTAAATGCCTTTACGCCCTTTTGACAGGTAAATTAACAAGTCTAAATCCTTTTTTGTATTAGGTACAAGTTAGGGGACCATGTTTTGGTCTCCAGTTTAAAGTATTTGCAAAGAAACTCAGTGAAAGACCTTTAGTATGAAATGAGACATCTGGGGGACTGAGGTGCTGAATCAACAGAGCCTAAATATGTGTATGACTTTAGTGGTGGTGAGGGAAGGTGGATGGCATAATTTACAGGAGTTTCCTGTGCACAAACTGACTACTGAAGATGTTGTTCACCTTCTCGGCATATCCCTTCAGGGGTCTGCACAGCAAATCAGCTTTCACTGATCCGCACTTTTGGCTAGTCTGTGCTAATGTCCTTGGCCGTGGAACTGGCCTCTGACGGCTGGCCCCAGGCCATCTCACAGTTCCATCTGGATGAAGCCCATGTGCTACACTATTCAAACATGTAGTTGTAGCGTTAGATAAGCTTTTTCTTCTCTAAGAGTTATGGTACATCGCCTGTCCGTCCTGAGAGAGGATCTGTCCTTCATGTGGACATCCTTGAGGTTTCTTATTTGTTTCCTGGAATGTTTTTTTTTTTTCAAGAGTTTTTCCTTACGGAGAAGCAGTCTAAGGGCAGGGATGCCCAGTTTAGTATAGTTTAGCAATTACCTATAGAGTTTCATACTGTAACTAATTTTATGTTTTGTACAATTATCTGTGTAAAGCCCGTTGAGACAACTGTTAAGTAATACTGGGCTATATAAATAAATAAAATGGTATTGAACTGAATTTAGTTTGTCAGAGATTTTTACGCCGGATGCCCTTCCTGACACGAACTGTGTTTTACCCAGGCTGGGGACTGGCACAAGGAGTGCCAGACCCAGGCCCCTTGTGGCTAAATAGGTAGTGTGAAAGGTGTTGCCCAAGGACCCCCACTGGATTCAGGTTATCGTGGCCCCTTGGAAACAAACCCTGAATTCCCACACACCAGTCCTACCTATACACAGTCAACCGAGCCATCCAGACGCTGCACTGACTGAAGAAGACATCTTCACAATAAAAATTCCCTCAAGAAGTTACTTCAAATCCCCTTTCTGGATAGGGGGGGTTACCTACTGAGGCAAATAAATAAACATGTCAGAAACACAAACGAGATGGAATAAACTCCCAAAAGCCATGCCATACTCTTCCATTCACATTCTCTGTTTTAGGTGCAAAGACATAATTAGAGGTGGCATGAATGTTCTATATTGTTGTGCCGGCAGTTGGTACCTTAAACAACAGAAACTTGTAACCTAGGTTGACATCTGTTATTCCACAGTTTATAACTAAACTATGACAATGAAAAGATGTGAGTCATTTTATAGTTTTCTTTAACCTGTTTGGTGAATTTGAATATTTTAAAGATTGAGTTTTTTTATCTATCTGTCCAGTGGACTAAGGAAAAAGGGGAGAATAAAGTGTTTGTCATGGTGCCGCTGTCAGACTCCTCCCCCTCCCAGCTCTGCTCTGCTACTGACTCACAGCTGTGACCCATAACCTCATCAAGCCTCTGCTCTTCTTAAGGAGACCCAGCTCCAGCAATCATCGCCAGTCCGTTAACCCTGATGGTGCTTAGTCACGTTAAGATTTACGCCTGGCTCACCTTGTCTCGTACCTCGCTAATTGTGTCTTGTCTCCTCTGCCTCAGGTTTAATCTCAAGCCAAGAGAGTCACCAGAGTTTTACACCACCCCGAGCAGCAGCAGACTCACTGTTGCCACACTGACGCCTTGCATCCTCAAGAGCCACAGTTCCTGTGCTCCGCAAGAAACTCCAGCCACGCCACTCTCCAAGACCTCCAGCCTCGCCTCTCTCAAGAGCCTCAGCCACGCTCCTCTGGAACACCAACCACGCTTCACGCCAGGATCACCCACTCAGAACCACAGTCACGTTTGCCCATAGTCCTGCCTGGATCAGCTAAATAAATCTTTATTTACCTACAACTTACCTGCCTCTTCCTTCTGGGTTCCAGCACCTGGGTCCATCTCGTGTTCTGATCATGACAGAACGGACTGGCCCTAACCCCGACCCAGCTGACCCAGAAGGACTCCGCCTGGCAGTCAATCAGCAGGGTATCATGCTGGGACGTCAAGCCGACGCATTGACCCAAATGGCCTCCGCCCAGCAGGATTTATTTCGTCGTCTGGAAAGTATGACACAGACTCTGTTAGAATTAACGGGACAACAATCCAGCTCTGCAGCTCCAGCCCCACTTCCGCCTTCCGGCAACCTGACGGTTTCCGCTTCCGCCTCGACCCCGGAAAACTACCGATTACAACCGGAGCCGTTTCACGGTGACGTCGAAGCATGCGGGGGTTTCTTGTTACAGTGTCAACTGCTATTCCAACAGGCCCCCCGATTCTACCACTCGGATCACAGCAAAATAACACTAATTGTCAATTCCCTCAGGAGTAAAGCGCTACAGTGGGCCCAAGCCTTCCTGGCGGCCAATCCCATCTCTCATCTCCCGTTCGAAAGATTCATCGGTGAGTTCCGACTCGTTTTTGATCAACCTAGAAAGCAGGAAGAAGCCACAAGACGATTGCTGAGCCTCAAGCAACGCAATCGATCTGTCAGCGACCATGTGATAGATTTCCGGATCCTAGCAGTGGAGCCTGGATGGTCTGACCCGGCGCTTAGAGGTATTTTTTACCAGTCCTTAAATGATAACATAAAAGATCACTTGTGTTCTCAGCCCGAAGCTTCATCATTTGAAGAACTGGTTTCCGCTGCGCTACGTTCCGACACCCGCCTCAGAGAACGTCATCATGAACGTAACTCATTACCTCGCAAGCAGCCATCCGCTAATCTGTCTCCATTCACAGTCCATCTTGCTGAGTCTCCCCCACTCAGACCACGCGAACCACCAGTGGAGCCCATGCAGGTCGGCCATTCCAAGCTGTCTGCAGAGGAGCGGCAGAAGCGCAGAGATGAGGGGTTGTGTTTCTACTGCGGAAATCACGGTCATCAGGTTTCCCAGTGTCCGCTCCGTTTAAACTCCCGAACCCCCCGCTAGACGGCAGGCCGCGGGCGGGTAAGTTTATCGCTCCCACCTCCAAGGACTTTTGCTACATCCCTGTCAAGTTATGTTTTAAAACTGTGATTACCAAAACTCATGCTTTGATTGATTCGGGGGCCGAGCAAAGTCTTATTGATCTAGATCTGGTTAAATCACTCTCGTTGCCCATGGAATCCTTAGACACCCCCATAAAAGCTGCCGGTTTGGGGGGTCAGCATCTCTCGTTAATCACCCATCGTACTAAACCCCTTCAGCTCGTTACGTCTGGTAATCACCACGAGTACATTCAATTTTTTGTTACTCACGCTCCGCAAAACCCTGTAGTATTAGGCTACTCCTGGCTTAAAACCCACAATCCTCAATTTGACTGGGTCCACCAACGCGTTATAACCTGGAGTGCTTTCTGCCTTGCTAACTGTCTCCAGTCTGCTATACCCGCTATGTCACCCGCTGACATCGTAGTTGCTGAAAACATTGACCTCACATCTGTGCCCTCCTGTTATCATGATTTCAGAGCGGTCTTTAGCAAATCTAAGGCTAATTCTCTGCCGCCACATAGGCCTTATGATTGCGCCATAGAACTCCTCCAGGGGGCGACCTTGCCCAAAGGCCATCTGTTCAACCTGTCAGGTCCAGAGAAAGCTGCCATGGAGTCTTACATCCATGAAGCTCTTTCGTCCGGTCACATCCGCCCGTTGGTGCAGGTTTTTTCTTTGTTGAGAAAAAGGACAAAACGCTACGACCTTGTATTGATTACCGTGAGCTCAATCAAATCACGATCAAAGACAAATACTCTCTCCCTCTTATTAGTTCTGTGTTCGACTCTGTTCAAGGCGCTCAAATTTTCTCTAAACTCGACTTTCGCAACGCCTACCACTTAGTTCGCATGAAAGAGGGCGACGAATGGAAAACCGCATTTAATACTCCTCTGGGCCATTACGAATACCTGGTCATGCCCTTCGGCCTTACTAACGCCCCTGCGGTTTTCCAGAGACTCGTCAACGACGTCCTCCGGGATTTCATTAACCGGTTCATCTTCGTCTATCTCGACGATATTTTGATTTTCTCTCAGGACCCCATTCAGCATGAAAATCACGTTCGCCTAGTCCTATCCCGTCTCCTTGAAAATCAGCTTTTTGTTAAGGCTGAGAAATGTCTGTTCCATGCCTCCTCTATCCAGTTCCTCGGTTATATTCTCGAGGCAGGAAGCATCCGTCCAGACCCAGCGAAACTCGAAGCCGTCTCTCAGTGGGAACCACCTAAAACTTGCAAAAAGTTACAACAATTTCTTGGTTTTGCCAACTTCTATCGTAGATTCATAAGAAACTACAGTAGTATTGCAGCACCCCTCACTCAATTAACCTCCATCTCCAAACCCTATGAATGGAGTCCTGAGGCCCAGGCCGCTTTTGACACCCTCAAGTCTCTGTTTGTCACGGCTCCTATACTCATTCAACCTGACCCCACGAGACAGTTTATTGTTGAGGTTGATGCTTCAGACACTGGTGTCGGTGCTGTCCTCTCCCAAAGAGAACACACCTCTGGAAAACTCAAACCCTGCGCCTTCTTCTCCCGGAAGCTTTCTCCAGCAGAACGTAACTATGACGTAGGAAATTGGGAGCTGCTGGCCATCAAGTTGGCGCTGGAGGAGTGGCGACATTGGCTGGAGGGAGCTAGCCAACCATTCATTGTGTGGACCGACCATAAAAACCTGGCCTACTTAAGGTCTGCCAAGAGGTTAAATTCCCGTCAAGCTCGGTGGTGCCTTTTCTTTGACAGATTCAATTTTACCATTACCTACAGGCCGGGCAGTCGTAACACCAAGCCTGACGCCCTTTCCCGGAAATTCAGCTCTGACAACTCTCCCGCTACTACCACTATCATTCCCTCTACATGCATCGTGGGGAATCTAACCTGGGACATTGAGAACCGCGTCATGAATGCCCAAGGTGAGGAACCTAACCATGATCCCTGTCCTGACGGTATCCTCTACGTTCCCACCTCTCTCAGATCCGACGTTCTCTCCTGGGGTCACAATTCTCGTATCGCCTGTCATGGAGGAGTTTTCCGTACGCTCAATCTGATCCGGAAGAGGTTTTGCTGGCCCAACATGGTTGAGGGACGTGCGTGAGTACGTTGCCGCATGCACCACTTGTGCCCGATCCAAATCATCCAACTCACCCCCTTCAGGCCTACTTCGCCCATTACCCACTCCTCACAGACCCTAGTCCCACATTGCTGTGGACTTTGTTACCGGTTTACCTCCCTCTCTAGGCAATACAGTTATTTTCACTATTGTCGATCGTTTCTCCAAAGCAGTCCAGTTTATACCTCTTCCCCAGCTCCCTACCGCCACCGAGACTGCAGACCTCCTAGTTAACAGTGTTTTTCGCCACCATGGAATACCCGCTGACATCATCTCTGACAGGGGCCCACAATTCATATCCCAAGTATGGAAGGCTTTCTGTTCGGCTCTGGGCGCCACAGTCAGCCTTACCTCCGGTTACCACCCCCAATCTAATGGCCAAGCGGAACGGGCAAACCAAGAGCTGGAAGCGGCTCTTCGCTGCCTGGCAGCTCAAAATCCTGCTGACTGGGCCAAGTATCTAGTTTGGATTGAATATGCCCATAACTCCCACACTTCATCAGCCACTGGGATCTCCCCATTTGAAGCCTCTCTTGGGTACTCACCACCTCTGTTCCCTTCTCAGGAGCTCGATTTGGCAGTGCCCTCGGTCCAACACCATCTCCAGCGCTGCCGACGTGTGTGGAATCAGACCAGGGCTGCTCTCCTCCGCACCAAGGAGAGCAACTGCCGCGCTGCCAATCGTCACAGGGTGGTGGGACCCACGTATCAGGTTGGACAGAAGGTGTGGCTTTCCTCTAAAAACATTCCTCTACAATCCACTTCTCGCAAGCTGGCTCCCAGGTTCATCGGCCCATACGTCATCGACCGCATCGTCAATCCTTCCTGCGTCCGTCTTCGCCTCCCTGCGGCCCTCAAGGTTCCCCCTACGTTCCACGTTTCTCATCTCAAGCCTGTTCTGGACAGCCCTTTGTGCCCGCCGTCCGTCTCCCCTCCACCCACCAGTATCATCGATGGCGCTCCGGCGTTCACTGTGTCCCGCATCTTGGATATTCGTCGTCGTGGCCGTGGTCACCAGTATGTGGTGGATTGGGGAGGGTACGGTCCTGAGGAACGCTCCTGGGTCTCCCGTTCCCTCATCCTCGACCCTTCCCTCATCACGGACTTCTACCGTGCCCACCCTGATCGGCGTCCGGGACCGCCTGGAGGCGGTCGTTGAGGGGGGGATACTGTCATGGTGCCGCTGTCAGACTCCTCCCCCTCCCAGCTCTGCTCTGCTCCTGACTCACAGCTGTGACCCATCACCTCATCAAGCCTCTGCTCTTCTTAAGGAGACCCAGCTCCAGCAATCATCGCCAGTCCGTTAACCCTGATGGTGCTTAGTCACGTTAAGATTTACGCCTGGCTCATCTTGTCTCGTACCTCGCTAATTGTGTCTTGTCTCCTCTGCCTCAGGTTTAATCTCAAGCCAAGAGAGTCACCAGAGTTTTACACCACCCCGAGCAGCAGCAGACTCACTGTTGCCACACTGACGCCTTGCATCCTCAAGAGCCACAGTTCCTGTGCTCCGCAAGAAACTCCAGCCACGCCACTCTCCAAGACCTCCAGCCTCGCCTCTCTCAAGAGCCTCAGCCACGCAACCCCTCTGGAACACCAACCACGCTTCACGCCAGGATCACCCACTCAGAACCACAGTCACGTTTGCCCATAGTCCTGCCTGGATCAGCTAAATAAATCTTTATTTACCTACAACTTACCTGCCTCTTCCTTCTGGGTTACAGCACCTGGGTCCATCTCGTGTTCTGATCATGACAGTGTTGCCAGTTTGAGGAGTTTGAGAACTGCTTCTCAAAAGAAGTTAACATTATTACTGACACAGTGTTTGTGAGCAGCAATGTGATTTATGAGGTGATATTATAGTATTATAAAAAAGAGTGGGAAAAACTCCAGCTATTACCAGCCTCATATTCCAGAGTTGGACCCTGAGATCACCAGGTGTTTATCTGCACTGCCTCGTCAAAAAAGGTGTGGTTTGACATTCAGCTATGTTTAGTCTCAAAGGGAGGTCAGGATATTTTTCAGGATCCATAGGGACAAGGAAGGCGCTGAATATGACCGCCTAGCGCATAATCCAGACACTACAGTTATAGAGGTCCATACAAGCAGTTATATTCAATAGGCCCGGTATCCCCTGTGCCGAGTAAAAAGTTTAAAAAGTACATCTCTTAATGTTCCATGGCTGCAAAATTTTTTTATCTGCATCCAGAGTTTTTTTTTTTTTCCAATGTTTCTGTTGACATTGATCAGTTTATGTTGATGTTTTTAAGTTTGTTTGTTTAACATAACCGAAATAAATGTTTCTATCAGACTGCTCCATCACCATGGCATCTGGTGTTTGGTACTCCAGGAAACTGGTGGGTGTCCACTACCTGGGAGATATGCCAGAAAAAAATCAGTGAAGAGGTCTGTAAAGTGCTAATAATATGGGTTTGACGATTGATAATGAATTCATTTATCCAGCAACAACTATCTGTCAGGGGCAAGATTTTAATCAAATCAAATCCAATCAACCTATACCGTTAAACATTTGTTTCAAAATAAAAATAATCAATTATAATGGATCTTGGAAAATAGCATTTGAATTATAGTTTCGTTTACTGTAACATGCAAACTGCTTAGCGCCATCACAGCAGACAACACACATGTTGCTGTTGTTCATCTTTCAGTATTTCCCTTCAGGGGTCATCACAGCAAATTAGCTTTCACTGGTTTGCACAGGTGGTTTGGCAGAAAGTTTTACGCCAGATGCCCTTCCTCACATAACTGTATTTTATCTGGGCTGGGAGAGCCAGACTTGGGCCTCCTTGTGGCCACATAGGCAGTAGTGTGAAGGGTCTTGCCCAAGGACACAGCACACTGGATGAAGCTCATCCCGCCTCCTTGGAAGCGAATCCTGATTTCACATGTGCCAGTCCTGCACTTAACCAACTGACCCATACAGCCACTGAACCAAACATGTGACGTCATCAAAAACTGATCATCCATCATTCCAGTCCAATGTGTGGAAACACTTTGAATTTAGCAAAGACATGTGACCATCCAGTGTCACCAAGAGCCGACTTTTTTCACTGTGAGAGTCAAAGAGCCACACCACACATTGACCTGCAAAGACGTACACACACAAACACGCAATTAAAAGCGTATTATTTTCCATAAAACACTCCTCTCCCTACAATACAACAGCAAGTATTGTACATGTGTTTATTTCAAGGAAAGTGTTCACCCTCCATACACTCATCAAATGCAGCTTAGCCAGAGTTAACACAGCAACTACCCTGGAGGTCAGATACCCCCTCCACACACACAGGCACCTCTCTCTCATCTCACACACACCCACACTCTCTATCTCTCTTTTCTCTGCCTCTCTCTGACACACACAACTACTCAGTGACGTGCAGTGAGGTTGATGGCTGATGAGCCACTGACTCCTCTGAAGTCAGATTTATGATGATAAAAACTGAATATTTCACCGTTTATCCAACAGTATTTAACTGATAATTCTTTGTATCTCAACATTCCTCTTTCAATGACCCTCACACCAACAAATACACAAACATCTGGACAGAGTATCCTTCTTCTGTATAAGTAATTCATATTCACAATAAACACATTAAATGCATTACATTTCAGTTGGGTGAAACTTAAATTAGTTTTTATCTTGATTAGAATATTTTGCTTTTTTATGTTTTTTATTTAATATTTAATGACTGACTTTTTGCACAAAATACTTGTGATTGATGAAATGTTAATACATTTCAATGGCTCAGCTTATTTATCAACGTGACAGGAAAACAAGCAATGCGTGGCCGACTAACTGGCTGCGTTATTGACCTGTTCACACCCCTCCCGATCAGATTCAGAACCAGTTCAGTTGAACACAGCCGAATAGCATGGATCTCACTTCTGCTGACAGCCTGGTTTTACTGGTTTTACACCCAAGATTTCCCACTTCCCACGATCCTTAGGGGCTGAAGGCGGGGCTAACCCCCGGGCCAGTTGAAGCCTCTCTGATCAGTTCCTTTACGTGAGTGTCGGTCAGAACGGACAGATGTCTTGATTTCACGTGTTTCAGGGTAATAAACAGAGACTGGCAGACATATATCGAGGAGAACATCGACAGTAGCTTGAGAGCAGCTCTTTTTTCTCTCACAGGGGTATTTCTCCTTTCTCCAAAACTTAACAAAGAGATTTCAGCTCAATCATCTCCGGTTGTCTCGCTGCCTCATCAGTGACAAGCGGGGATCTCTGGCAGTCAGTCTCTGCATTAAAGGATCGCGTATGTGTCGGGAGCAGCAGAGTACATGATTTGAGTGTGGTTTAAGAGGGAAAAAACTATGAAATGAAGCACAGTATATAGAAAATATAATGAGACGCAAAGAGCCGTGCGCTCATTGGCCGAGAGCCGCGTGTTCGCCACTAGAAGGTTCTAAGAATGTTCCCTTTGGATTCTTTGGATGTGGAAAAACAACAGTGGTGAACTTTAGGAAACTAACATGTGAATGGATTTGACATTCATTCTAGTTTACTGGTTTGTTTCATTTCCACTTGATGATCTGGAAGAAATTCAGGAATCCGGAAAACTTCACTGTTCAGGAGCAGGAATTTCTGTCTGAGTCTGACTGCTGGAAGTTTTGGATAAAGCTGTCCTGGATCCATTTTAGCTCAGTGAAACGGATCCAATCGGATCACTCAAAATGAACCAATATTACCATGAATCGGATCGGCAACCACAGATTACGCTATGAATGTATTTTTTGTGAAAATGAATTGTTACACCAGTCCTGTTTAAAATATCCAACCTCTGTTGTGCTCTCGTTATTAACCTGTGTGTTAGTTTATTATTTTTAGTAGATCTGTCATGTACGGTGGCCCAGAAGGGTCACAACACAACACATTAACTTTATACACAACACACTAACTTTACACACAACACATTAACTTTACACACAACACACTAACTTTACACACAACACACTAACTTTACACACAACACACTAACTTTACACACAACACATTAACTTTACACACAACACACTAACTTTACACACAACACACTAACTTTACACACAACACACTAACTTTACACACAACAGATTAACTTTACACACAACACATTAACTTTACACACAACACATTAACTTAACACACAACACATTAACTCACAACACAATAACTCACAACACAACACATTAACTCACAACACAACACATTAACTCATGGCCCAGAAGGGTCACAACACAACACATTAACTTACCTCACAACACATTAACTCACAACGGAAGTAAAGCAGCAATTGAAGTGCTTTTATTCTGAAATTTCTACTGGGCTGAGCAGCTAACTACCTAACAGAAAGTAATGTCACAGTGAGCTGTGGAGGGAGCTGCACGCCCGCTCCTCTCCTCTCCTTTTTTCCGCTCTGTCCTCTCACACAGGCACGTGCAGTCCCCAACACACACGCACACACAGGACGGAGCGGAAAAAAGGAGAGGAGAGGAGCGCGCGTGCAGCGACAGAGGGGGGTGTCAGAGCGGAGGGAGGAGTGTGTGTTCATATTGTGTGTGTCTAGAGGAAGGAGAACCGTAGTAAAGACAAAGTTTCTGGCAACACTGCTGCTAGCTTCTCTTGTAGCAATAACATGCTCCCTCCAGCTGAGTGTCCTTCCTCTTAACCCTATCATTTCTGATCACTTTATGATTACCTTCCAGTTTACATTAGAACATCCTTCTGCGCCAGTGAATAAGAAACAGCTTAGAAGAAGCTTATCTGACCGTTCTGTGTCTGAGTTTAAACTCACAGTTCAACCAGTACTTAGTAACATTCTGAGAAAATACTCTGAGACCAGCTCCCATAGCATCAGTCCTAGTATAAATTTGTTAATGTTTGTTAATGAGATTAGAGCATGACATACGGATCAGAGGATCTGCCCTCCAGTGGTTTAAATCCTATTTATCCGATAGGTACCAGTTTGTTAATGTAAATGGACATTCCTCTCAGTGCACTCAAGTAAGCTACGGAGTCCCACAGGGCTCAGTTCTCTGACCCATCATGTTTATGCTTTATATGCTACCTTTAGGAAACATAATCCGGAAACACAGCATTACTTTTCACTGTTATGCGGATGATACGCAGTTGTATTTATCCAATAAACCTGACCAGAATGACCACACTGCAAAAACACGTTAATTCAAAAATAATGTGTCAAAAAATAAGTACTACAAAGTATAAAAATTATTTGTCCATGCAGCAAGTCATTTTTACTTGACAAGAATTCTTGAAATAAGACAACAAAATCTAGAAACACGAAATTCCACACAAGGGCTTAAAAAGGGTTTAAAAATGGCTTAAAGACTATATAGAATGACTTAAAATTGAATAATATCCATCCCCAAAATAAGTGTTTTTTGCTAGTTCTAAAGAAACGGAAATTAAAATAAGATATTATAAAAAGTTGGCCCGTCTTAATCCTCAAAGCTTAAAACTAGAGCTTAATCTTAAGATTAATATATTTTATCTTTTCAAAACAATAACAATGAATGCCAGTCCAACTTTTTAACTTTTATTGAAGTTTAAAATAACGCTCAAAATTTAACAAAAAAATGTGTGCCTTCTTCTTGCCATCTGAAAATACGTTTCAGCACTTACAGTGTAAACAAAAATAGCATAGCTTTTCTGCATTTCTCTTTGTCCAACAAAATAAAAAAGACATAAAAATGTATGATAATGCCAAAAAATAAAGTGGCATATTGAATGTTTCCAGCAGAATGCTGAAAACAGCCAAAAACAGTTTGACTAGAACAGTCAAAATGGCAAAAGTGAATTACTGCTCAATTCGGCTCCATCCTTCTTGTAAAAACTAGTGGCATCTTTGTTTTGAATGGCATCAAGCTGGTTGCTCCATCGAAGAGGAGCACTGGGGAAGACAAAGTTCGCTTCTCATATTAGATCTCGGGGTTGCCTTGCTAAAATAACAGACAGAATGAATGTTCAGGGTGTGAAAAACAATTAAAAAAAAGCAGTATTTTAATGAACTAATCGAGATTATTGTTATATTATTGTCAAACATTAGAAAATTTTTGACAATAATATTGACTTTGCCAGTGAAAGATACTAAAACAGATTTGTTGTTGTAAATTAAAGAAAATACAATCGAATTGATAATATGTAGAAAAACAACTTTGGATGTCATGAAATTATGTGTCATGGCTAACGTAACGGGCAGACCCAGACGCTGGAACCTGGAGGAAACCTAGGGTTGCGGCTGGAGTCGGAAGTTTTCCGAACCGCCGGAGGACCCGGATGCGGAAGTATCTGAGCCGTTGGTGGATGCACGGGAAGCGGCAGCTGCGGCGTGAGAAAATTGTCCAGTTAATTCATGAAGTTTCTGCGTCATACCATCCAGGCGAAGAAACAGTTCCCCTTGAGCAGCGGTCATTTGGGAGAGAGCTTCAGCTTGGCGTCCGAGCAAAATACCCTGCTGGGTAACGGTGAGTCTCAGGCCTTCCGGGTCAGCTGGGTCGGGAGTTTGGCCAGTTCGTTCTGTCATGGCTAACGTAACGGGCAGACCCAGACGCTGGAACCCGGAAGAAACACAGGGTGAGTTTGTGGATGAGAGAAAGACGTTTTAATATTGATTCTTGGTTAGTAGACGGATCCTGGCGGAGCTGTGGCGTCCCTGGGGAATCCGATGGCGGGGATGATTCTGTTCGGCGGCCCGTGGCGTCACTGGTATAAATGACCGTAAGGAGGCAGAGGCTCGTGGTGAAACAGGAGGTTTTCTGTGGCTAGGATCCGAGGGGAGGATGACTGCTGCAACCACTCGTGGTGAATGAATCCTGGAGACAAACGGAGAGCAAGGCTTAGAGAGAAGCAAAACAAGGACTGTGGCTGTGAACGTGGCGACCAAGCTATGCACCATAGAGGAGCAATGAACTGGCGTCGAATCCTGATCCTGGATCTCCTTATGAAGGCCGGCTGAAGATGAGGTGAGTGGAAGCAGCTGAGTCTAATCAGGAGTCAAGCAGAGAGGGGAGGGGGAGGAGTCTGACAGAGGCACCATGACAGTACCCCCCCCCTCAACGACCACCTCCAGGCGGTCCAGGGCGGCGATCTGGGTGGGCCCGGTAGAAGTCCCTAATGAGCGAGGGATCCAAGCTGAGGGAGCGGGAGATCCAAGAGCGCTCCTCCGGACCGTAACCCTCCCAGTCGACCAGGAACTGGAATCCGCGACCCCTACGCCGGACATCCAAAACCCGGCTGACAGTATAGGCAGGAGCGCCGTCGATGACCCGGGCGGGCGGTGGGGAAGTGGACGGCGGGCACAGAGGACTGTCCATAACAGGCTTGATCTGAGAGACATGAAATGAAGGATGTACCTTGAGGGCCTTGGGTAGCCGTAGACGGACACAGGTGGGATTGACAATCTTGTCGATGACATAGGGTCCGATGAACCGAGGAGTCAGTTTACGAAACGAGGCTTGAATGGGGATATTGCGTGTCGAGAGCCAGACCCTCTGCCCAGGCTGGTAGTCGGGTCCCACCACCCTGCGACGATCGGCGATGCGGCAGTGGCTCTCCTTGGTGCGGAGGAGAGCTGCCCTATTCTGGTGCCAGACGCGTTGACAGCGCTGGAGATGGTGTTGGACTGAGGGCACTGCCAGATCGAGTTCCTGTGACGGAAACAGAGGTGGTGAGTACCCTAGGGCGGCCTCGTACGGGGAGATCCCAGTAGCGGTGGAGGGATGGGTATTGTGGGCATACTCAATCCAAACCAGATACTGGGACCAGTCCTGTTGGTTCTGCGCCGCCAGACAACACAAGGCTGCCTCCAATTCCTGGTTCGCTCTCTCTGCTTGGCCGTTGGATTGGGGGTGATAGCCAGATGAGAGACTGACCGTGGCCCCCAAGGCCGAACAGAAGGCCTTCCAGACTTGGGAAACAAACTGAGGACCAAGGTCAGAGACAATGTCTGTGGGGATTCCATGGTGGCGGAAAACATGATTGACTATGACGTCGGCAGTCTCTGTGGCAGTGGGCAGTTGAGGCAATGGTATGAAATGCGCCATCTTAGAAAACCGGTTAATGACTGTGAAAATGATGGTGTTACCTTGTGATGGGGGTAAACCAGTGACAAAGTCTATAGCTAGATGTGACCAAGGGCGCTTGGGCGTGGGCAGAGGATGAAGGAGGCCGGCCGGAGCAGAAGACGACGATTTAGAACGGGCACATGTGGTACAGGCAGAGATGTATTCTCGTACATCCTTACTCATGGACGGCCAGAAGAACCTCCTCCGGATGAGGTGGAGTGTGCGATGGACCCCTCCATGACATGCCACTCGGGAAGAATGTCCCCAGGAAATGACGTCTGAACGGAGCGAAGGTGGAACGAACAACATGCCCCTGGGAACGGGAGGAGGATTAGGTACCTCACCTTGGGCTTGTAACACCTTAGACTCCACATCCCAGGTCAGGTTGCCGATGACACAGGTGGGAGGTAGAATGGTGGTGGTGGTGTCCTGTTCAGCGGGACTGTACTTCCGGGAGAGTGCGTCGGGCTTAATGTTGCGGGAACCTGGCCTGTAAGTGATCGTGAAACGGAAACGGTCAAAAAAGAGGCACCAACGAGCTTGTCTGGAGTTCAGTCTTTTGGCTGTTCTGAGGTATTCCAAGTTATTGTGATCTGTCCAGACGATGAAAGGTTGTTCTGCTCCCTCTAACCAGTGACGCCACTCTTCCAGGGCCTGTTTGATAGCCAGCAGCTCTCGGTTGCCCACATCATGATTCTGCTCTGCTGGAGAAAGTTTGCGTGAATAAAAGGCACATGGCTTGAGTTTTTCAGAGCCCTTTTCTTTCTGGGATAATACAGCTCCTACCCCAGAATCAGAGGCGTCCACTTCTACTATGAATTGGCGTGTAGGATCTGGTTGGATCAAAATGGGAGCAGAAATAAACAGTTCTTTGAGCTTAGAGAAGGCTAGTTGAGCCTCGGGTGTCCATTGAAAAGGGTGATTGGTGGAGGTTAACTGAGTGAGCGGGGCGGCGGTACTGCTGAAGTTCCGGATGAAGCGTCTGTAAAAATTCGCAAATCCGAGGAACTGCTGTAACTTTTTGCGATTCTCGGGAGGCTCCCAGTTCTTAACTGCCTCAATCTTAGCGGGATCTGGACGAATGCGGCCAGCCTCGATGATGTAATCGAGAAATTGAACTGTCTCGACGTGGAATTCACATTTTTCCTGTTTGACCTACAGCTGATTTTCCAGAAGTCTCTTGAGAACCAGACGGACGTGATGCTCGTGTTGGGTTTGATTGCGTGAATAAATCAGGATGTCATCCAGATAAATAAACACGAAACGGTTGAGGACGTCCCTGAGGATGTCATTGACCATCCTTTGAAAGACAGCGGGTGCGTTCCTAAGATCTAATTTGGTGAAAATCCGAGCGTCTTGAATGGAGTCGAAAACTGACGAGATGAGGGGGAGAGAGTATTTGTCTTTTATAGTAATTTGATTTAATTCTCGATAGTCTATGCAGGGACGAAGAGTTTTGTCCTTCTTCTCCACAAAAAAGAAACCGGCCCCTACAGGAAAAGAGGATGGTCTGATGTGACCCAGAGACAGGGCTTCCTGGACATAATTTTCCATTGCCAGTTTTTCGGGGCCAGACAGGTTGAATAAATGCCCCTTGGGCAAGGTGGCTCCAGGAAGCAGATTAATAGCGCAGTCATATGGACGGTGGGGCGGAAGAGCGCTAGCCTTAACTTTACAAAAAACATTCCGTAGATCATGGTAACATGAAGGAACTTTGGAAAGGTAAATTTCGCTCTGGTCATTGTGAGTGTAGACGGATGAGGCAGGAACGGCTGAAAGAAGACAATTGGCTAGGCAGAATGGGCTCCAATTGTTTATCGTTCTAAACGCCCAGTTAAACTGTGGGTTGTGCTGTTTTAACCAGGAGTAGCCCAAAACTATGGGAGTATGAGTGGATTGCGTGATAAGGAGTTGGATGGTTTCTCTGTGGTTACCTGAGGTGACGAGTAGTAATGGCTTGGTGCGCTGGGTTATACGTGAGAGGTGTTGACCTCCCAGGCCAGAGGCTTCAATGGGCACATCCAGAGGTTCTGTGGGAATGGACAATTGTTTAACCAGATGTTGATCAATGAGACTCTGCTCCGCCCCAGAGTCTACTAAAGCACTTAGCTCGAAAACATGGGTCTGAAAACAGATTTTGAAAGGAAGGAGTAAGAAATTACTGTCAGAGTTCTTACTGGATTGGTCTCCCCGCGAACTGATTTTTATCGGGGGGGGGGGGGGGGGGGGGGGTCCTGTAGTTTAAACGGAGAGGACAGGTGTGGACATGATGGCCTTGGTTGCCACAATAAAAACAGGACCCCTCCTCTCGACGTTTGCGGCGTTCCTCTTCTGTGAGTTTAGAATGTCCTATTTGCATGGGGTTCTTCAGGAGGCTTTTGTATTATAAAGTTTTCAGTAAGAAGAGGGGAATCGGGCGAGGGAATCGTGAGTGGACAGTGGTTAATATTGTGCATGGTTGGGGGCCTTTGGCGTTCGCGTAAACGTAGGTCCGAACGCAGAGCTGCAGTAACCAATTCCTCGAATGTACGTGGTTCAGGTTGTGAACAGAGATGGTCTTTGATTGTTTCATTTAACGATTGATAAAAAATGCCTTTAAGTGCGAGATCGGGCCATCCTGCTTCGACGGCTAGGATGCGGAAATCAATCACGTGGTCACTGACCAAGCGGTTGTGTTGTTTTAAATTGAGCAGCCGCCGGGTGGCCTCCTCCTGCTTACGGGGTTGATCAAAAATAAGCCTGAATTCATTGATGAAGCGATCGTATGAAACATGAGTAATGGGATTAGCCGAAACAAAAGCTTGAGCCCAATGAAGTGCCTTATTTCTGAGGGAGTTTATTATCAACGTGATTTTACTATGATCAGTTCGGTAGTACCTGGGGGCCTGTTGAAAAATTAACTGGCACTGTAGAAGGAACCCTCCGCAGGCTTCTACGTCACCCATGAATGGTTGCGGCTGGAGTCGGAAGTTTTCCGAACCGCCGGAGGACCCGGATGCGGAAGTATCTGAGCCGTTGGTGGATGCACGGGAAGCGGCAGCTGCGGCGTGAGAAAATTGTCCAGTTAATTCATGAAGTTTCTGCGTCATACCATCCAGGCGAAGAAACAGTTCCCCTTTAGCAGCGGTCATTTGGGAGAGAGCTTCAGCTTGGCGTCCGAGCAAAATACCCTGCTGGGTAACGGTGAGTCTCAGGCCTTCCGGGTCAGCTGGGTCGGGAGTTTGGCCAGTTCGTTCTGTCATGGCTAACGTAACGGGCAGACCCAGACGCTGGAACCCGGAAGAAACACAGGGTGAGTTTGTGGATGAGAGAAAGAGGTTTTAATATTGATTCTTGGTTAGTAGACGGATCCTGGCGGAGCTGTGGCGTCCCTGGGGAATCCGATGGCGGGGATGATTCTGTTCGGCGGCCCGTGGCGTCACTGGTATAAATGACCGTAAGGAGGCAGAGGCTCGTGGTGAAACAGGAGGTTTTCTGTGGCTAGGATCCGAGGGGAGGATGACTGCTGCAACCACTCGTGGTGAATGAATCCTGGAGACAAACGGAGAGCAAGGCTTAGAGAGAAGCAAAACAAGGACTGTGGCTATGAACGTGGCGACCAAGCTATGCACCATAGAGGAGCAACGAACTGGCTTTGAATCCTGATCCTGGATCTCCTTATGAAGGCCGGCTGAAGATGAGGTGAGTGGAAGCAGCTGAGTCTAATCAGGAGTCAAGCAGAGAGGGGAGGGGGAGGAGTCTAACAGAGGCACCATGACATTATGTAAATTCAATGTAAGGGTGGGGAGCCATAGGCAAGCACAAGGGTTAACCTTACTATTAATATGTTTGAATTACATTTAATAACAATTAGTTGTTAGTAGGCTGCTGGAAGTTTGAAGTTGGGGAAAGTATGGTGCACTGGGGTTCTGTCCTCTATTCTCATCTACTTCTCCTCTCCTCTATTCTTGATCATGTATTTATCATTTTGTCCTCCATGTCTCCGTTTGGTCCGTCCTGGGGGAGGATCCCTCCTTCGTGTGGACACCCCTGAGGTTTCTTTTTTGTTTTTCGGAATCTGTTTTGTGTAGGGGTTTTTCCTGACCGCAAAGGAGGGTCTAAGGGCAGGGATGTCCAGTTTAGTTTAGTCTGTTTAGTTTTTTTTAGTCATTACCTTGTGAATTTTTATGTGTTTATTATTTTAAGCTAATTATAGCTTACCGGTATGAAGCCCATTGAGACGACTTTTGTTGTAAATATTGGGCTATATAAATAAATGCAATTAAATTCAATTCTGTTAACTTAACCCCCTCTTTGTCCGTCTTTCTTTTGTCCCCTTACCCCTACCCCCCATATCCCTCTCTCTTCCTCCCTCCCTTTCTTTTCTGTCCGGTCCAATAAAAAACTAATACAGAATTAATCAATTTAAATGAAGTTTTGCCTAAATCACAAAAGGGATTTATACAAATACACAACTTGTGAGTGAGAAGATTCATAACCCCCTATTGTAACAGTAAAATATGTCCAACAAAGGAGGCCTTCAGCTGTTGCTCAGAACAAGTCGAAATAACTAAAATAAATGACAATAAGGAATAGATGCCCGTGTGCAGTGGTAGAGACATGAGCGCGCAGGAGCAGAGAAGCCCTCGAAGTGTCTGCATTGTCAGCATTCGATGTGTAAGTAGAATTAGATCCTTCAGACACACAAGGTGTATATTTGCATAAACCCTCTTTGTATTTGAGGCTAAACTTTATTTATATTAATTATGTTTGTAAACATTTTTTTGGACCAAATGGAAAAAAAGAACTTTGGGGACAAGGGTCCAAAAGAAAGGGGAGAAAAAGGGCCAGAACCCTTGTGCTATCCTATGGGGTCAAGATGACCATTGACGTGTTATTCCTACCATTGACTAAAAATTTAAATGAAAAAGCAATCCTCCAAAATGCTTTTTCCTTTTCTACTTCAACATTGCTTATCCCTTGTGCTATCTTAGATGACCCCACCCTTCCATTGACGTGTTCTCCCTACCATGACAAAGGTGGATAAAGGTGGAAAGATTTCATGTAATCCATGGACACCAGTGAAGATCACAAATCATTGAAGAAAAAAGGTTCAGAGCTCTGTCTAGTGGGTCTAGATGACCCAAATCCCAATGCTAAAGTGCCTAGGATAGCACAAGGGTTAAAGAAGTTGGAGGAAAATAAGTAGGAAGGGGTAGAATCACAAAGCAACAAGTTGCTGGGGGTTTATTCCCATTCCAGGCAGGTGTAGATGTTAATCAAAAGGACGGGGTCTGTCTATACACACTCAAATGTGTAAACACAACAATAACAACAAAACACAACAATTTCTGAATCACCATGTTTGCGTATTTCATTTTATACTTGGTTTCATTATGTGTTTTATGTGGAGGGAATAAAAAAACAAGACATATCTTTGTTTTATTTGATGTTCCTATGACGGCTTGCCTCAATTATTTCTCCTCAGTTATGTGTTTTTTTTCTAACTTCTGGCTGTGAAAGTGGATCACCAGCTATTCACCTGAGGATATTACCAATCTTCACTTACTGCTCAGTAAGTTGACAGTAGAAAAAAAGCCCATTCTGGGTTCTCTTGGATACAGTCAAGCTCAGTCACAAACAATATCAACAGAACAGCCAGGAAGGTCTTTCTGCACACAGAGGGGGAGGCACCAATCTTTTGACTGCATCTCTTTGATGGATGAGAGGATGACTGAGATGGATAATTATTTACATGGAGCAGAAGACTTAAATCCAGTAAAGGCTTAATTGTATCCCTCATTGTAATGTTGCTGGACTAAGTATTGTAGTTGTGCCCCTTTAATGGTGAATCCATTACAGTTTTCAGAGGATTATTTTCATGCGAAAGACATTCATACGGTTTTGAACCAACCTGCTGTCTCCTTTCTATGTTTCTGTTAATGACATCACATGACAATATGGAGTCAAAAGGCGAGGTCCACGACTTGTCAGTGATGTTTAGCCACAGCTGCATTGATGTAGCATGTGGCACTGCACTGATATGGTAATGCTTTATGTGTTTGTCTTTACACTCATATTTTGTCTGGAAGGAGGGTAACAACAAATGCATGAGACAAGAACAGCATCAGGAAAATGGGTCACAGCTGCAAGATGTTGAAAGCACAATTTTGCCCCCCAGTGGCACGCAGACTCAGTGCAGAAGAGAATGTGTCATTATCATAACCTTCAGGGTGCTGAGAAATAGAGGCAGTGTTTATGATATATTAAAACATGTGGGTTTAAATTTGAACAAACATTTCTTATGCTGATAACGTTTAATGTGTAAATTGTTAGGAGAATTTTGTTTTGATGCTTTATTTTTACCATAGTGAGTCATTTTCAAGCTGCTATGATGATGACTCATATTAAATTCATTTGGCATTCCCTCTCAGAAGCTGCTGTAAAACCCACACAGCCTTATTGTTCATTTCAGCGGAGAGAAGACAGGTTTTATCACATTCTCACAGGTTATCAGGCTTTGTTTAAAAGCATTTACCCCAGGCTGGGTTGTACACTGGTATCTACTGGGATAAATTTCCCAGTGCTAAGCATCCAGAATTCCCTTCTCCAGACTAAGATTTAGCAGGCTTTCTCAATGATAAGAGAAACAGAGTTATTTTTGGTGTGTAACACATCAAGCTGCCTTGATATTCTGTCATTGAAATTAATTCCTGCTGGAGGCAACCTCCCTGTCTATCACGACTATAGCTAAATATAGCGCAAAGCCAAGACAAGCAACACACTCAGAGATTTCAATGTTTAAACAGTCAACACACAACTGGCTAACAAATACAAGCATTCTGGCTGGTTGGTTTGATAGTTAACATTACCAAATCCTTTTTATTTATTTATTTATTTATTTATTTTTTTTTTTTTTTAACTTGTCCTGTCCAACAGCTGGGCAGACAGATGAGAGCTGAGGGCCTCTTGTGTTGGACATATTTTACTTTAACAACAGGGGTTATTAATCTTCAGACAAACCAAAGGTATGTCTGAATAAACCCCTTTTGTAATTGAGGCCAAACTTTATTAATTTCAATCATGTCTGAAAATCTTTGGTGTTGGACCGGACGGAAAAGGAAAGAGGGGAAGAAGAGAGAGGGACGTTAGAGAGAGCGGGGGTAGGGGGTGATAATAGGAGGGGAAGGGGGATAAGACCATGAAGCAGCATAAAGCAACAAGTTTACTGGTTGTTAATCATTATGGTAAGGTTTAAATGCAAAAAAAAAAAAAAAAAAAGGGCGGAGCCTGTCCACACACACACTCAAATGTTATAAACACACCTGTTAGTTGCAAAAATGTCCACCTGTCGACATGTACACAAAACAGATAGTGTTCACACGCATACTTATGCCTTAAAATCAACTAGTGTGAAATATTTCAGTCATTCAGTCTGTTGAGCCAACACCTGTGCTCAGGTGAGTGTTTATGTTCTTCTAAAATGGATGGTGGAACGTGAAAAGAAGGAGGGAGAGTGCCCAGCCAACCCCACCCCAAGACCCCCACCGCACCAGCAGCGGCAGCCGGAATCCCCCCAACGCCACACGGGAACCGGCAGGGAACAACCGCCGCCCGGGCGACCAAGCCCGCAACCCAGGCCAGGGCCAGCAGGGCCGCCGCAAGGCCCCCAGAGCCAGAGAGCAGGGAGGCACGGAGGGAAAGAGGGCGCCGCCCCAGCCCAACCAGGAGAGCAGCCCCCCCGCCGCGCCGGGAGAACCCAACGCAGGGCCCCACCGGAGAAGGACGCCCACAGCCCCAGACGAGCACCCCACCACCACCCAGGAGTTCCGGGCATCCCCCCGCCCCAACCCCAGGTACGAGCCAGGACCCCCCAAGGGAGACCCACTCCGCACTCCAGGCAGCCATCCGCCCGGCCCACGGTTGGTCCAGGGAGGAGCGAGGCAGGGGCCCGCCGCCCCCGCCCAGGAGGGGGGAACCCCGGGGAAAAAAGAGGGCCCACAAGGGGTGTTGTAAATATGGCCCGACCAGGCTCGGCCACAGTTGGAAATTTGGCGGGGCCCAGCACTCAGGAGCAAGGACCAGAACCCACCCCCCAGGGACACGAACACCCCCGGCTCAGATGTAATGTGAACCCCCCCACCGCGCGGAGAGAGCACCGCCAGGCCCAGGAAGCCGGCACCCCGGGGACACAGCCGCCGTTGCAAAGGGGCCCGTACCCCCCACCATGGAAGAGGCAGGGGACAGATTGTCCTAGGTCCCACCTTCCTTGCAAAATGTGTGTGCGTGTATGTGTGTTTGAGAGAGTGTGTGTGTGCATGTGTGTGTATTTATGTTGGGATGTATATATTGAGGGGGGAGGGGTGTGTGTACTAAGGGGGGTGCGGTTAAAATTGGCGGGTAGGGCACTAAGGGGACATCTCCTGATTACTCACAGTGACGTCCCCTCACCCTCCCCACCAAGGGGCCCTAAATGTCTAAGGTGCGGTTAAAATTGGTGGGTAGGGTGCTAGGAGGACATCCGCTGCTTGCTGGCAGTGATGTCCAAGCACCCCCCCTACCAAGGGCCCTACATGTCTAAGGTGCAAATAAAACCGAAAGAGGGGGGGCCCACTCCATACGGCAACCACAGGAGGGGGGCCACTGCCTAGTAAACCCCCCCCCAAGGCTCATCGCAGGCTAAGCCCCCCACCCCCTCACCCTATTATGAGGTTATATGAGGAACGGGGTAAGTTGGGGACAGATGATAGACTGTCCCCCGGTGGTCAAACAGCCGTTTCACCCCCCCTCAAAAACAAACTTAGTTAAATAAGAAACGAAAACAACATCTGGTCCTTGAAATGAAATGGTAATTAAACATTTTTTTAATAAAAGGTTGCATCTTGACATTGCAGAACATCACTCCTTATATTTTACATAATGTATTCTACCCATGAAATGTCTACAGTATAAATCTTTCTTAAGCAATGTAAATATGGCTTTTATTTAGAAAAACAAAATAAAATTCATCTAAAAATCAAATCTAAGTATTGCCTTGTTTCTCAGAAGGACACCTTTTCAGGAAGATTGTGGATCAATACATCTCAATTGCATTCCAGTTTAAATATATAAGGATTTTGGTATTGGTAATATTATTAATTTGTAAATAATCAATTACAAACTGTCCTAAGAGTAAATTCTGTCATGGCTACAGAACACTTTTCGAACCCAGATGCTGGAACCCAGAAGAAACACAGCGGGAGGCGAGCGTGGCAGGTAAGAGATTTAATTCGAGGAGCAGAGAGCAGAGCGTGAGCAGGACTGGATGTCGGTTCCAAACTGGAGACAGAGGTTAGCAGCGTCACTGGTGGATTTCTCCGTAGGCAGATGCTGGCGAAGGTTGGGATCCTTGAGGTGGCAGAGGCTCGTGGTGGGACCGCAGGGGAGGACAGATTGGCGAGACCGGCTGGAAGCTGATTCAGGCGACCACTCGTGGTACTGGATTCCATCAGGGGCAACGGACTGGCGAAGACTGATGATCCTGTGGCTCCTTATGAAGGCGGATGAGGTGATGAGGTAAGTGGTCGCAGGTGTTGAGAATCAGCAGCCAAGCGGAGAGGAGAGGGGGAGGAGGCCGACAGAGGCACCATGTCAGTACCCCCCCCTCAACGACCGCCTCCAGGCGGTCAAGGGCGGCGATCAGGGTGGGCACGGTAGAAATCCTCAATGAGAGAGGGGTCCAAAATAAACGAGCGGGGAATCCATGAGCGCTCCTCCGGACCGTAGCCCACCCAGTCGACCAGGAACTGGAATCCACGACCCCTCCGACGGACGTCCAAAATCCGGCTGACGTCATAGGCCGGAGCGCCGTCGATGACCCGGGCGGGCGGTGGGGAAGTGGACGGCGGGCACAGAGGACTGTCCTGGACTGGCTTGATCTGGGAGATGTGAAACGACGGGTGGACCTTCAGGGCTTTGGGCAAACGAAGACGGACACAGGTAGGGTTGATGAGTTTGTCTATGACGTAAGGACCGATGAATCGGGGAGCCAGTTTCTTGGAAGATGCCTGAATGGGGATATTGCGAGTAGAGAGCCAAACCCTCTGACCTGGTTGATAGTCGGGTCCCACCACCCTGCGACGGTTGGCGATCCGGCAGTTGCTCTCCTTGGTGCGGAGGAGAGCGGCCTTCGTCTGAGTCCAGACGGGTTGACAACGCTGGAGGTGATGTTGGACGGAAGGCACTGCCAGATCCAACTCCTGGGATGGAAACAGAGGTGGTGAGTACCCTAGGGCGGCCTCAAAAGGAGAGATCCCGGTGGCAGATGAAGGATGAGTGTTATGGGCGTACTCTATCCATACCAGGAAGGTGGACCAGTCCTTTTCATTCTGTGCCGCCAGACAGCGGAGAACTGCCTCCAGCTCCTGGTTCGCTCTCTCCGCTTGGCCATTTGACTGGGGATGATAACCAGACGAGAGACTGACCGTGGCCCCCAAGGCCGAGCAGAAAGCCTTCCACACTTGTGACGTGAATTGAGGGCCACGGTCGGAGACAATGTCCATAGGGATGCCATGGTGGCGAAAAACGTGTTTGACCATCAGATCAGCAGTTTCAGTGGCCGTGGGGAGTTGAGGAAGGGGAATGAAGTGAGCCATTTTCGAAAAACGATCAATAACAGTGAGGACAGTAGTGTTACCGTGTGACGGGGGAAGACCGGTGACGAAATCCATGGCAAGATGGGACCAGGGTCGATTGGGAGTGGGGAGAGGATGAAGCAGACCTGCAGGAGCAGAGGATGAGGATTTCGATCGGGCGCACGTGGAGCAGGCAGCGACATACTCCCGCACGTCCTTTTCCATGGCAGGCCAATGGAACCTTTTGCGGATGAGGTTCAGAGTCCGGTGAACCCCCCCATGGCAAGCCAAGCGGGAAGTATGCCCCCAGGTAATGACCTCGGACCGGAGATCAGCAGGAACGAACAAGGTACCCCTGGGGACAGGAGGGTGGTTACTATTGTCCCTCAGGGCTTGGAGTACCTTGTTCTCGATGTCCCACGTGAGGGCTCCGATGACGCAGGTGGGGGGAAGGATAGTGGCTGGGGCGCGTTCAGATGGGCTGTACTTTCGGGACAGGGCGTCAGGCTTGACATTTCGGGATCCGGGTCTGTAGGTGATTACAAAATTAAAGCGGTCAAAAAAGAGACACCAACGAGCTTGCCTGGAGTTGATCCGTTTGGCTGAGCGGAGATAGGCCAGGTTCTTGTGATCGGTCCAGACGATGAATGGCTGTTCTGCTCCCTCCAACCAGTGACGCCACTCCTCCAAAGCTAGCTTGATGGCAAGTAGTTCTCGGTTGCCGACATCGTAGTTCTGTTCCGCCGGTGATAATTTGCGGGAGAAGAAGGCACAAGGTTTCATTTTGCCTGTAGAGTCCTCCTTTTGGGAGAGGACGGCCCCCACACCGGTATCAGAAGCGTCGACCTCGACGATGAATTGGCGAGATGGGTCCGGTTGGATAAGGATGGGTGCGGAAACGAACAGTTCCTTCAATTTATCAAAGGCTTGTTGGGCTTCAGTGGACCAGACAAAGGGGTGAGAAGTAGAAGTAAGGCGCGTGAGGGGAGAAGCTATGCTGCTGTAATTACGGATAAAGCGCCTGTAAAAATTGGCGAAGCCTAAAAACTGTTGAAGTTTTTTCCGATTGTCTGGAGGAGCCCAGTTGGTGACGGCCTCCAACTTAGCAGGATCAGGTCGGATGCAACCAGCCTCAATGATATAGCCGAGAAACTGAACGGTTGAAACATGAAACTCGCATTTCTCAAATTTTACAAAAAGCTGGTTTTCCAATAATCTCTCCAGCACTAGACGTACGTGGTGTTCATGTTGGGCCTGATCCTGAGAGTAGATGAGAATGTCATCTAAGTATACGAAGACGAACCGATTAAGGAAATCACGTAGTATGTCGTTAACTAACCTCTGGAAGACTGCAGGGGCGTTGGTGAGGCCAAAAGGCATGACCAAATATTCATAGTGGCCTAAGGGGGTTTTGAATGCAGTCTTCCATTCGTCGCCTTCTTTGATGCGAACCAAATGGTACGCATTGCGGAGGTCTAATTTAGTGAAGATTCGAGCTTGTTGAACGGAGTCAAAAACGGATGTGATTAGTGGCAGGGAGTATTTATCTTTGACTGTGATCTGATTAAGTTCGCGGTAATCGATACAAGGCCTGAGTGTCTTATCTTTTTTCTCCACGAAGAAAAATCCAGCCCCCACAGGGGAGGAGGAGGGTCGTATGTGCCCTAGTGAAAGCGCTTCCTGGATGTACTGTTCCATGGCGTTTCTTTCGGGGCCCGACAGGTTGAATAGCCGCCCCTTAGGTAAAGGAGCACCAGGAAGGAGGGTAATAGCGCAATCGTAAGGTCTATGCGGGGGAAGGGCGCTAGCCTTCGTTTTACTGAAAACCGCTTTTAAGTCGTGGTAACATGATGGAATGGAAGCAAGATCTACCGAGACGGGACTCTCTGTATCAATGGGACACACACGAGGAACCGCGGACAGTAAACAGTTAGCGAGACAGTACGAACTCCATTGAGTGACAGATCCTTGAGCCCAGTTAAATTGGGGATTGTGTAACTTAAGCCAGGAGAACCCTAACACTATGGGAGTATGCGCGGACTGGGTGATGTAAAACTGAACTGATTCCCTATGGTTATCTGACGTGACGAGTAGAATGGGCTTGGTACGGTGGGTGATACGGGACAGGTGTTGTCCCCCGAGGCCAGAAGCTTCAATGGGGGTTTCTAGGGGCTCTGTGGGGATAGACAAGTGGTTAACTACATGAAAGTCAATAAGACTCTGTTCCGCCCCAGAATCTACGAGGGCCCGAAGATCATGAACTTGGAGATCGAGGCATAACTTGACAGGTAAATACATAAATTCTTTACCAGAACTTGTGGCAGATAACTCCCCTCGCGGCCTGTCGTCTAGCGAGGGGCTTGGGAGTTTAAACGTACTGGGCACCCCGAGACTAAATGGCCTTTAGCCCCACAGTAGAAACAGGCTCCAGCTTCGCGTCTTTTGCGCCGCTCCTCTTCTGATAGCCTTGAGTGACCGATCTGCATGGGTTCATCCATAGTCTTGGAGGGGACAGGACATTCAGCATACGGGCCTGGATCGATCGGTGGAGCGTGGACTGACTTAGTTGGATGACGTGGAGGCGGATGATTCCGTTCTTTTTGGCGTTCACGTATCCTAACGTCTGACCTGAGAGCGGCGGCAACTAACTCCTCAAAGGATCGTGCTTCCGGTTGAGAACAAAGGTGGTCTTTAATTTGTTCATTTAAGGACTGGTAGAAAACACCTTTGAGGGCCAGATCGGGCCAGCCAGCTTCAACCGCTAGAATGCGGAAATCGATGACGTGATCGCTAACAGGACGGCTCCGCTGTTTGAGTGCAAGCAGCCGCCGGGTCGCCTCTTCCCGTTTATGAGGTTGGTCGAATATCAGGCGGAATTCGCCGAGGAAACGCTCATAAGACAGGTGAGAGATGGGATTGGCAGAGAGAAAGGCTTGGGCCCACTGGAGAGCTTTCCTTCGTAGAGAATTGACGATGAGTGTGATCTTACTGTGGTCGGTCTGATAGAATCGGGGAGCTTGTTGACATATTAACTGGCACTGCAGCAAAAATCCTCCGCAGGCTTCCACATCCCCGAAGAAAGGTTCCGGTTGGAGTCGGATGTTTTCAGCAGGCGGACAGGAAACGGAAATAGGGTTGTTGCCGGAAGATGTTAGGCATGAACCTGGGGAAATATTGGCATGGAGGTCTGTTAGCTTAGTAATGCTTTGTGTATTCCTTTTTACCCGTGTAAGCAAATCCTCTTGAATGGTCGTGATCCGAGTTATGGTACTGTAGAGGAGTTCCAATAAGGTTCCTTGTTGGGAAACGGCTAATCTGAGTCCTTCTGGGTCAGCTGGGTCGGGGTTATGGCCAGTCCGTTCTGTCATGGCTACAGAACACTTTTCGAACCCAGATGCTGGAACCCAGAAGAAACACAGCGGGAGGCGAGCGTGGCAGGTAAGAGATTTAATTCGAGGAGCAGAGAGCAGAGCGTGAGCAGGACTGGATGTCGGTTCCAAACTGGAGACAGAGGTTAGCAGCGTCACTGGTGGATTTCTCCGTAGGCAGATGCTGGCGAAGGTTGGGATCCTTGAGGTGGCAGAGGCTCGTGGTGGGACCGCAGGGGAGGACAGATTGGCGAGACCGGCTGGAAGCTGATTCAGGCGACCACTCGTGGTACTGGATTCCATCAGGGGCAACGGACTGGCGAAGACTGATGATCCTGTGGCTCCTTATGAAGGCGGATGAGGTGATGAGGTAAGTGGTCGCAGGTGTTGAGAATCAGCAGCCAAGCGGAGAGGAGAGGGGGAGGAGGCCGACAGAGGCACCATGTCAAATTCTGTCGTTTAAAAAAGAAAAAAAAATTCTGGGTCAACACAAACAAAGATTGGTCAGTGATGAAGATTAGAAATTCCTGCTGCTTAAAAAGTTGCGGTTTCTGGTAGTAATTTTTAAAAGAAGACCAATAGTATTTTGTCACGGTGCCTCGGTCGGTTGCCTCCCCCCTCCCAACTCTGCTCATTGGAACCAGCTGCTTCACATCATCTCATCACCTGCTGTCCTTCTTATGGAGATCCATCCCAGCATTCGACGCCAGTTCGTTATACACTCTCCGGTGCTTACGTCTGGCTCAAAGTTAAGTTACGCCAATTCAAGTCTAAGCCTTGAACTTACCTCTTTGTGCTCCTTCAGGTCTTCTTCACCACAGGTGCAGCTGGTATCCTGTTCTCTCCTCGTCTCCTCCGCTCAGGGCACGAAGTCCTCCTCCAAGACGTTCTTGCATGAAGCTCTGGTTTCCATGCCACATACTCACCTCTGGTCCACGCTGTTTTCCTGAACTCTGGGATTGTGAATCCATTAAACTCTTTCGATTGATCTCCTAGCCTGAGTTTACTTCCGGGTTCCAGCATCTGGGTCTGCCTTGTCATCGTCATTATGACAGTATTTGGTACCTTGGGGGAAAGCTTTCTTTTATTAGCAATAAACATTGATGTTTTCTTTTGAGTATGGACCATGTTTGGCCTGAAAATATTTCCCTTTTTCGTATTGATAATTGCTTTTCAGCATGCTTAAGTAACTGGAGTTTAATACAAGTTACAGCATGATGTGACCTTAACAAACTGTAATAAACTGAAAATAGGAAACTGAAATCAAAATACTTTAGTGGAAAAGGAGCTGAAATTTAATCTACACATCTGCTGCTCTCTGCTTGTTTTACCTGACATCCTGTCTATCAAAACTCAGATCCTTTTTTTTTCTAAATCCCTGCAACTCAACAGTAATAAAACTGAACGTCTCCTTGTTGGGACTAAATTCAAAATTCAACGTCCTTACCCTTTCTCTTGGTAACCTTTTGGTTCCCTCCTCCCAAGTAAAGGGTTGTTGTCCAGGACCAGGGGTCCTCACACTTTTTCAGAATGTGAGCTACATTTAAGATGACAAGCTCAAATGTGCGGCCGTGGTGCAGAGGTAGGGCGGTCGACCCATGATCATAAGATTGCAGGTTCGATTCCCGCCTTTCACGGCCATGAGTCGAAGTGTCCTTGGGCAAGACACTGAACCCCACCTTGCCTCTGGTGGTAGGCGGGCGCCTGTGTTTGGCAGCGGAGCCGCCACCAGTGTGTGAATGTGTGTGAGAATGTGTGTGTGACTGGGTGAATGGGTCTGTGACTGTAAAGCGCTTTGTCCTTGTAGGAAGAAAGGCGCTATACAAGTATACGCCATTTACCATTTACCATTTACCAAAAGATTTTCAGGAATGAGAGGTCTGACGTCTTTCCAGGTATCTGTTGTAGCCACTCCTCCAGCTTGGGGGTTACTGCCCCGAGTGCTCCAATTACCACAGGCACCACTGTCACCTTCACTTTCCAGGCTTTCTCCAGTTCTTCTCTGAGTCCCTGGTATTACTTCAGTTTCTCATGTTCCTTCTTCCTGATGTTTCCATCTCTTGGCACTGCCACATCCACCACAACGGCTTTCCTCTGTTCTTTATCCACCACTACAATGTCTGGTTGGTTCCCCATTACCATCCTATCAGTCTGGATCTGGAAGTCCCACAGGATCTTTGCCCTCGGATTCTCTACCATCTTCGGAGGTGTTTCCCATTTTGACCTTGGGGTTTCCAGTTCATATTCTGCACACATGTTCCTGTATATTATTCCAGCCACTTGATTGTGGCGCTGCATGTATGCTTTCCCTGCCAGCATCTTACACCCCACAGTTATGTGCTGGATTGTTTCAGGTGCCTCTTTGCACAGCCTACACCTTGGGTCTTGTCTAGTGTAGTAGATCTGGTGCTCAGGGCTTGTTCCTGAGCTACCAGGATTACTGCTTTAGTGCTGTCCTGTAGAACAGCCCTTTCTAGCCATTGGTAGGACTTCTTGATATCAGCCACTTCAGTTATGGTCCGGTGGTAGATCCCATGCAGGGGTTTGTCCTCCCATGAGGATCTGTCCTCAAGCACTGTATCCTCTTTTCTCAGTTGCCTGAGACATTCACTGAGCACACTGTCATTTGAATGAATGAAAAAAACTTTATTAATCCCAACAAGGAGAAACTCAGTTCCAGTACATCTCGATGAAGAAGGTCAGACAAACAGCACAGGATACACACACACATCTCGAGAGGTTACTGAGGTCAATGCAGCCGAGCGCCTTAGATGACCTGCGCCGGCGCACCTTTGTATAGCATGCAGATGGACCACGAAGAGGGCCGGGGGTTGGGTTTGGTGACAAAAAAAAGTCGTATCCCTACACTGCGTACAATGTGTTGATACAAGAAAAAAACTACACCGTTTAAACACAAATAGCACATATTCAGACAAAGACACAGTACATGAGGCTCAGGGGGGAAACGGTGGTGGACGGGAGTGGGGGGGCCCCCCATGAGTCTGTCCATCAGGTGCAGGTCCGTGAGCCAGGCACATCTTCCGGGCAGCACACAGAGGAGGTAGGGAGGGGGTTGGGAAGCCGAGGACAAGCAGGGAGGGGGCGAGTTGCAGTTATCAACCCTCAAGAACAGCTGCAGTAGTCCACTCTGTAGAAGCGGCTTTGTTTTGGTGGAACCAAGGACAGTTGTCCATAGCTCCTTCGGGGAGTCTTTGGGGCCTTGAGCTTGATGTACTCATGGATCTTGGATGTTTCATCCTGGATAGTGGCTTCTACGCTCACTAGTCCTTCGCCTCCTTCCTTGCAGCTAGCATACTTTCTCAGGGTGCTGGATTTGGGATGGAACCCTCCATGCATGGTGAGGAGCTTTTGTATCTTAATATCCGTGGTATGTATCTCTTCCTTTGGCCATCTTATTATTCCTGCAGGGTATCTGATAACTGGCAGTGCGTAGCTGTTTATTGCCCGGGTCTTGTTCTTGCCATTGAGCTGGCTTCTCAGGACTTGCCTTACTCGTTGGAGGTATTTAGCTGCTGCAGCTTTCCTTGTTGCCTGCTCCAGGTTGCCATTTGCTTGCGGAATTCCAAGGTCCTTGTAACTGTCCTCAATGTCTGCTATTGTTCTTTCTGGGAGTGAGACCCCTCCTTTGTGGACTACCTTGCCTCTCTTTGTCACCATCCGGCTGCATTTCTCGAGCCCGAATGACATCCCAATGTCAGTACTGTAGATCCTGGTGGTGTGGATCAAGGAGTCACTGTCACGCTACATCTTAGCATATAGCTTGATATCATCCATGTAGAGGAGGTGACTGATGTTGGCCCCATTTCTGAGTCGGTATCCATAACTTCTCCGCAGACTGTTGGAATTTTATATGGACTTGTTAATCCACCCGCTTTCATAGCTAGCGCTAGCCCAGTGCTAGCTCCGGGCCCCTTCCTCCACTCTTCAGCTCTCTAAATTCTCTCTAGGCTCTTCTGTGGAACTCAGCAAGCAGCTGATAGGTAACAAAGCCTCCACCTGCACTCTGGACCCGTTGTTAAAGGTTGCTGTCCCATCATCTCCCCACTCATCACAACAATAATTAACTCTTCAGTCTCCTCTGGTACCATGCCCCAGTCTCTAAAGCTGGCAGCTATCCTGAAAAAACCTGGTCTTGACTCAGACAAAATTGCAAATTTCCGCCCCATCTCCAACCTGCCATTTCTGGCCAAAATACTTGAAGGAGTGGTTGCCTACTAGCTCAAATCCCATCTAAACTCAAATAATCTGTTTGAACCCTTTCAATCTGGTTTTTGGCAACAACACAGCACTGAAACAGTTATTAATTCATTCATCTTCTGCCGTTTATTCCTTTTGGGGTCACAGGGCTGCTGGAGTCTATCCCAGCCACTTGTGGGCCAAGGCAGGGGACAGGACAGTTCGCCAGTCTGTCGCACTGCACCAATGAAACAGCTCTGCTCAAAGTTTCCAATGACATCCTTCTCCCCTCTGACTCTGTCTCAACATCACCGGCTCTGCTCTGTCCTGGCTTCAGTCCTGCCTCACCAACCGTCAACAGTTTATAAAAGGAAACAACTGCTCATCCTCCACTGCTCCTCTGTTGCAAGGTGTTCTCCAAGGTTCGGTGCTTGGTCCACTCCTGTTCATCCTTTACCTCGTTCCCCTTGGCAACATCATCTGTCAACATGGTCTAAATTTTCACTGTTGACAGATGATGCACAACTATACATCTCCACCAAATCAATCAGCTCCACAACTCACTTCACACTTAATGTCTAACAGACATCAATACATGGCTTGAACACAACTTTTAACAATCACAAAATCCATTCCAAATTTTCAGTTAAACTTCAACAACACCAAACTTTCTCCATCACCAGTCATCCGTAACCTTGGCATTCTCTTTGACAATTATCTATCATGTGAACAGCATGTCAACCAAATAACCTGATCTGCTTGTTTGCACCTGAAACACATTGCCCTCTCTTTTTCTGCTCCTGAAACCCTCATTCATGCTTTTATTACCTCAAGGGTAGATTAATGCAAAAGCATACTGTGACAGGGTTCTTCTTAGCAGTGAATAAATAAATTCCTCTAAAATACGATGGCCAAGCCAGCAGACTCCAAATTTCAAACAATGGGATTTTATTGATCCCAAAACAATAATCAAAGAAATAATTCAACTGATTCTGGGAGAGCCTGTTGCCACCACTGCAACCAAAACTGCTCTTTCACAAACGGGTTCACCCATTTCAAAGTTCACCCCTCGTAAAGGCTTAGCCCGTCCCATAGGCCAATTAACCAAACACTTCTTTAAAACAAATTCTTGACTTGCAACCTGGAAGATTCTTATACATAACTCCCAAATTACAAATATTTGATCAAAAAAGATGGTAACAATTGAAATACAGAAATTGGATTGAAACAAAATCAATTAGACAGAAAGGGAAACAAAGCAAAAAACAATTCTGATATGTAAAGTCACTTCCTGTTTCCTGTGGATATGAATGCTGACATGTAAAATGCTCTGGTTTGGCTGTGTGTGGAGGGAAACTCAGATGGTGAGCAAGATTCTGTTTAAAACCAAGCGTGCACCCTTTGAATAAAAAAAGAAAAGAAATGTGAATGATTTGTTTGCCTGGGTGTTTGCATGTGTCCGGTGTCAGTAAACTGCTACCGGGATGGAAGAAAAGAGACAAAACAACAATTGAAGCTGGTGTTGCTGTCCAGCAACCCGTGATGCTACATCGCCACACATACTTTATGGTACATCCTCCAAAATTAAGAGATAAGCTGCAATACATTCAGAACTCTGCTGTCCGTCTGCTCACACACACCTGCTCTGGTGAACACATCACCCCCGTCCTCCAGAACCTTCACTGGCTCCCCATTCCTCAGTGTATCAAAGTGTGCTCATTACTTCGATCTTGATCGAACGGTCGATCTTCAAAGACATGAGGGTAGCTCGCAGGCCAGCAAAGATAAATAACCAACAACATAAAAAAGGACTTCTAAAAAAATCTGTCAGCGAATCAAAATCCTCACCGAAAAATAACTTGATTGACATGCAAACAGACAATCGAACGTTCTCTGATACATACATCAATGTTTCTATCATCAGAAAGTTGCCCCGCGGCATGTCAAGTCCCTGGCAGAAGACTACTCCGGAAGACTGGAGTGTTTCGCCCCATGAGTCTCCTCCTGCTCCGTAGTCCCCCTAGGTTTACAGGAGAGCATGACATATGATAGTTTTGTAAAAAACGCCTCATCTTTTAATACATAAGTAGTTTTGTGTACTCTTACTGTGTAGCATTTCAATTATCAGTACATAAACAATGTAATGTATTAATACTTTATAATACTATGTTTCTTAAACAATATTTTAGTCTCAAAATATCATATATATATATATATATATATATATATATATATGATATATATGATATATATATATATATATATAGATAGAAATATCATATATATATATATATATAAAACCGGCTGGGTAGCTCGGTTGGTAAGGTGCAGGACTGTCATGCAGGAAACCCGGGTTCGATTCCCAGGGCTGAATGAACAATTAATGGCAATGAAAATGGGGCAATTACCATGACAATAGAAATGGGGCAATTACCATAACAATGACGGGCAATTAACATCACCCAGTGAGGGTCCTTGGGCAAGACCCTTAACACTACCGCCTACCTCACAACATGAGAGACAATGAACCACATGTCATGCCGGCTCAGACGTCGCCCGGCCAAACAAGGTCTGCGTCAGGTGCTGAGGGACCAGAGCACCCTGATGAAAAGTGGGCTACTGGAACAAGACGGAAATGGACTAGATGTGAGAACAAGGTTCTGTTAGAATGCTACTACTCAAGTAATCCCACCCAGAGGGGTTACATGCAGAGAATGTGGAATAAATGGATGCTTCAAAACCCACAATCAGGGCTAACTGCCAAACAACTGGTAGCCCAGTGCTCTAACATCCACAAACGGCAACTCCTATCACAACTTGAGATTGAAGCAATACAATACAATGCCACGGGAGAGCCAGAACAACAGGTCAGAGAGGAGGTTATACCACACTCCCACCCTGAGATTGGGTACACAGCCCCAACAACCACAATTACGCTGAGCGAGGCAGCAACTGACCTGAAAGACAAGATCATGTCTACAATGAACACTAGGCAACCCCGACACCAACTACAACGGTTAAGTGACGTACCTGAAAGTCTACTGGAAACTGTGAATGAAGCATTGAGGGCAATTCTTACCACAACCATCACAGAAACCAATGAACTGGTTTACACTTCAGCAGCAGTGATCCTTGAGATGCTTGGCTATAAGAGCAACCATGGAAGAAAACAGTACCCACCATGGAAGCAACGGTTAGAGGCCAAAATCAAGGCAACTCGGAAGGATGTGAGTAAGCTGACAGAGGCTCAAAGAGGTACAATGAGAAAGCAAGTACCTAAGAGATACAGCCAGATGTCCAAACCTGAAGCACTGGAAACTGCCAAACAAAGGCTCCTAGCCTTGAGCAGCCGCCTAAAGAGGTACACAAGAGACAATGAAGCCAGATGAATAAACAGGCTCTTCGCAACTCAACCTGCAAAAGTGTACACTCAGTGGCAGGGTCAAAACAGCCGAGCAGACCCACCAAGGCTGGAAACTGAACAGTACTGGAAAGGTATATGGTAGAAAGAGACAGCACATAACAGCAATGCCCAGTGGCTGGTCTCTCTGAGAAAAGAACATAGCAACCTCCCTGAACAGAATCCAGTATCCATCACAGTGGCAGGCATCCGAGAAAGAGTCTCAGGTATGAAGAACTGGACAGCACTGACATGATACATGCCTACTGGCTAAAGAAGCTTACCGCACTCCACGAGCGCCTGGCAGCACAAATGAACCAGATGCTAAGAGATGGGACTCACCCCGAATGGCTAACGGAAGGGCGAACGATCCTGATCCAGAAGGATCCCTCAAAGGGTGCAATCCCATCCAACTACTGGCCAATAACCTGTCTGTCCACAACATGGAACCTCATGTCAGGCATCATTGCAACCAAGATAAACAGGCACATGGATCAATTCATGAGTAACACACAGAAGGGCATTGGTAGAGACTCCAGAGGAGCCAAACACCTACTCCTGGTCGACAGAACAGTCGCCCAAGACTGCAAGTCACGACACACCAACCTGTGCACAGCCTGGATTGATTACAAGAAGGCCTATGACTCAATGCCACACACATGGATCACTGAATGCTTGGAGCTGTACAACATCAACAGGACTCTAAGAGCCTTCATAGGAAACTCGATGAAGCTGTGGAAAACCACCCTTGAAGCCAATGGGAAGCCACTTGCACAAGTGTCCATCAAATGTGGGATATACCAAGGTGTTGCTCTGTCCCCACTGCTGTTCTGCATAGGTCTGAACCCCCTCAGCCAAATAATCAACAAGACTGGCTATGGATACCGACTCAGAAATGGGGCCAACATCAGTCACCTCCTCTACATGGATGACATCAAGCTATATGCTAAAAGCGAGCGTGACATTGACTCCCTGATCCACACCACCAGGATCTACAGTACTGACATTGGGATGTCATTCGGGCTCGAGAAATGCAGCCGGATGGTGACAAAAAGAGGCAAGGTAGTCCACACAGGAGGGGTCTCACTCCCAGAAGGAACAATAACAGACATCGAGGACAGTTACAAGTACCTTGGAATTCCCCAGGCAAATGGCAACCTGGAGCAGGCAACAAGGAAAGCTGCAGCAGCTAAATACCTCCAACGAGTAAGGCAAGTCCTGAGAAGCCAGCTCAATGGCAAAAATAAGACCCGGGCAATAAACAGCTACGCACTGCCAGTTATCAGATACCCTGCAGGAATAATAAGATGGCCAAAGGAAGAGATACAGACCACGGATGTTAAAACACGAAAGCTCCTCACCATGCATGGAGGGTTCCATCCCAAATCCAGCACACTGAGACTGTATGCTAGCCGCAAGGAAGAGGCCGAGGACTAGTGAGTGTAGAAGCCACTATCCAGGATGAAACATCCAAGATGCATGAGTACATCAAGCTCAAGGCCCCAAATGACAGTGTGCTCAGTGAATGTCTCAGGCAATGGAGAGCAGAGGACACAGTGCTGGAGGACAGATCATCATGGGAGGACAAACCCCTGCATGGGATGTACCACCGGACCATAACTGAAGTGGCTGATATCAAGAAGTCTTACCAATGGCTAGAAAGGGCTGGCCTACAGGACAGCACTGAAGCGCTCATCCTGGCAGCTCAGGAACAAGCCCTGAGCACCAGAGCGATAGATTTTTAGAACACACAAATGAACTTTTAACTGCTGAAATTCCATGACTCAGTTAAATATGAAATTGCACAAATTCTTTCCAAGGCATTCAATGAAGTCTTGCCAATTAATACAAAACTTATTTCTAGTCAAAGAGAAGACCCAGAATGTGAGGGGCGACAGAACTTTCAAATGACCAATAGTATAAACAGCCTGAAGAAGATGTCGGGTGTCTGTGTCAGGGCTTAAACTATGGAAAAGTCAGGGTAATGAACACAAGCAATGTCAAAGCATTCATATTTTCAGAGCACTTGTCACAGTATAGTGTGAATTGAACTAATGACAATGTATGTGATCGATGTGTGGAAGTGCCAGATTTGCAACAATGTTAAGAATGGTGGTGATGACAAAAATGTGAATTTTTTTATCATTATTATCGTCTTTCGTTTTAACAATGATATATTGACACAGATAAATTATGAGAATGTATTGTAAAACCAGCAGTCAAAGTAAAAGGCAGGGCTTGACTAAGCCACGCTTTCTGCCCGCTATCTGACCAACATGCCCAAATTTAGTTAATTTTGGTTAGTTTTGTTTTTTATGTTATGTTGTCAAGATGTTTTTCTTTATTTTCAATTGTGTCATTGTTGAGTTAGTATTGGCATGTCGGAAAAATCAAATCAAAAATCAAAGCTTTGCAAAGATCTACTAAATTTGATAAAATGTGTGCAACACAAACAATAACTCATAAATACTAACAACTTAGCAACGTTTGCTGCTTGTCTAAGTAGGGTTTAATGCATTTTTTTTGCAGAATTCATTAAAATGGAGCAAAGATGACAAAGATTGGTATTTTAAACTCAAACATGTTACTGCATGTGTTAATAAAAATATTTTTCATTAATGAATGAAGTTTGTTCATACCGTGGAGACAGTAATGACGAAATAGTTTCTAGGTCACAAATTTACAAAGATCTACATGTAGGTCTTCTGTATGAACCTTTAGATCAGGGGTCGGGAACCTATGGCTCGCGAGCCATATATGGCTCTTTTAATGATCACATGTGGCTCGCAGACAAATCTTTAATTATAGTTTTTTTTTTTCATTAGACCAGTCCTTCTCGGGCGCGATGCGATGTCAGAGGCGCGCAGTAGTAGCAGTGCTTAGAGAGAGAAATCTGCGCCAGCGCTATCAGTTACTATTATCTATTATTTCACAGAGTTTGTACCAGCTGGAAACCTGTGAATTGACGTGCCTAAAACTGCGCGCTCCCGTCTCTGAGAAAGAGTGCGCAGATGCGGGGACGGGATGTGTGAGGGAGAAAGCAGAGGGTGGGGCTGAGGTGTTGTGGGGACCGGCAGCAGGTGAATCGCGCAGGGATTGTAAAAACGTAAAACCCGCTGCCCGTCACTCACTGCAGCGTGTGAGTGTGTGTTTGTCTCCCCGTCTACATGTGAGCAGTCTTTGTCACATCTACAGAACATTCAGACCTACGATGACGTTTAAAGCCTCAACGCCTGCATGAAGCAGAAACTCACCACGTATCAACCAGACTAGACCATCAGCAAAACTACCACGAGAAATACTCATCATTTATTAGCAACAGAATAACAATGTTATTAAAAAGAATCCACAGACTTATTGTACTTTAAAAATGTTGAAATTAAATCAAATGCACACATGCATTTGTATATTTAGTTTTAAACATATTGTCACGGACTGAGTTGGATGGCTGTTGGGCCGCGTTGAAAGTTCTGGAGTTCATTGAACGCGTCAAGCAGAGATCTGATTGGCTCTCAGTTCTGTCGCTCAGCCTGTTGTTAGGTAGTTTGGACCAATAGGGTTCAGCTATGGGCCGAATAAGGGAAATGGGAGGGCTGGAGCGGGAGCAGGTGAATATAAAGTTGGGAGAAGCGCTCTCGTGTCGGCGGGAGAGATTCAGGAGTTGCTGAATTAATTGTACGGCGTTCGTTGCGGTCTGCAGTAACCTGAATAAAGAACCTTAAAAGAGGTTAAGTCTCCGTGCCTCAGTGTGGGGAAGGGACACTACATTATTGTATGGCTCTTTCGAAATTACATTTCAAAATATGTGGCATTTATGGCTCTCTTGGCCAAAAAGGTTCCCGACCCCTGCTTTAGATGAACCATCGTTTAGTGCACATAATCAACAACATTCTTAAATCTAAGCAAATATTTAAATGACATATTTATGACATATTTCCATATGTCATATGGCAGCATTCCAAAATGTGAAAAACCTTTCATGTTTTGTCTTTTTAAAAAGGATTATGTTTTGCCATTATGAAAAACCTATTTGATTTAAAATCCATAATAATGGTCAATGTTTTATTTTACATATTTTTTATATTTCTTTAAAGAGTGCTTTAATGGAGTGGAAGTATATCACTAAATAAAACAGATTGAAGAGGAGAAAGGAATGTAAATGTTCATGTTAAGGTAGGGTAAAAGACAAAAAAATATTAAGTGACTGTTGTTGACACCTCATCACCGGCAGACCTTCATAAGGAAATCCATCCCAGCATTCTACGCCAGTCCGTTACACTCTCTCTGGTGCCTACGCCTGGTCTCAAGTTAAGTTTCGTTTTTGCCAAGTCAAGTCACGCACTTACCTTGCCTTGTTCTAGGCCTTCAGGTCTGTTTCTCCACGGGTACCACTGGTTCCTCCACGCCTCAAGCCGCTCAAGCCACGCAGCCCTCCTCGCTGCACTCAGGATCGCTCGCCACTGCGCCACTACGCTTATTTCTTGGATTTGTAATAGTGATTAAATCTACAACCAAGTTCCTGAGTCTGAGTTTTCTTCCGGGTTTCAGCAACTGGGTCTGTTACGTCATCGACACCATGACAAATAGGTGTACACACGACTTTGAAAATACAATTTGAAAGGGGAATGGAAAAAGCTTATGCTTATAAGAATCCAATACCCCTCTCAACAACACTTGTAACAACAAAACAAGATTAACAATTTGACATTATAATGCTAACATATGACAAACATATGGCAAAGACAGACACGCCCAAATACTCCGACCACACACCACACCCCCTATAAAAAAGGAAGAAGGAAACGAGATGCCTCAGCTGAAAAAAAAACAAGAACAAAAAAACCAGACCAACAAAATGTGTGAATACATACAGTATAAACATGTTCTTCTTTTTTTCCTTTCGATAGCTCCTTTTTTGTAAAAACAGCTCAAGCTGCTGTACAGATAAACAAACAAGCTTACAAAAGCACCAATCCCCACACATGCAATAAAATAATAAACTAAGCCCTTCATAATAAAATACACAAAAACAAACAGAAATAAAAGGGAAATGATTATAAAAAGCTAAAGAAGAGAGAACCCAGAAGGTGCCGTCCGCTCTGTCCTCCTGTAGCCCAGGGTGTTTTTAACTATTGTGTGGATGTAGAGAGGCAGTAATCCTGCGTAAGATTAATAAACAGAAATGTATGAACAGTGCTGCCTCCTAGTGGAGAGAGAAAGTCATCTTACTCCTTTTTACAGATCACAACTATGCCTTGCAGTTGGTTATAAACTGCCAAGAGAAATGGTAAATGCTGTCAAGTGTTTGAAGACGTGCGGAAGAGGCATTCATATAAAAATATCACCATAATCTAGCACAAAGTTGCTCATTTTAATACTAGGCTCTTGGTAAAAAGCTATAATTGAATTATTTCTAAAGCAGCTTTTTCGATAAGCTTAAGATATGTTTAGGAGATAAACATTCTACTGTAACACCGTGTTAATTATTTAACTATTTTCAAAATGTTTAACTCTAAAGAGTATGAGGACCTATCTAAACTCCTAAAAAAGTGCTAACATGGAATCAGTGGGAGTTGATTTTAATTCTGCACTTTTTGCTGCATAGACTCTTTCAAAACTCTGTTGTACATAATAATTTGGAAAAGTGCATTATGTTTTTTATTTAAAAAAAAAAGTTATTATTTGGAGGTTTGCCTGTCTTTAAATGTATGCTTACTTTCATTTGAATGGACTATTTAGAAAAATCACAGACAAATATACATATACTTCAAAGAAAACTTGAAGAAATATATACGGAAGAAAATTTGTGACCTGCGGTGAGAGTTGTGGCTGGTGAGGTACTGACTCTTTTAGTCCGATTTGTGAATGTCATAAAGAACAACATATATCTCACACAGGTCTAAATTTTACTGCAAAGGAACTCTATACGTCTCTTCTTCTGAGCAAAGATCTCAGTGACTTTAGCATAAAAGTCCTCCTGATCTTCTCTTAGTTTTAAAAGTCGTTGTCGATTATTAAATTGATTAGAATCTTATAAATTCCATTTCAGCACATATTAGACAACACATTTACTTTATTATTTGTGTACATTTTATGAAGGGCCAGTAAGATGACAGGTGAGTCAATGCCTAACCTGCCTCCCCAGACTGCATGTCACACATATTTACACTCACTGGCCACTTTATTAGGCACACCTGTCCAACAGCTCGTTAACACAGATTTCTAATCAGCCAATCACATGGCAGCAACTCAATACATTTAGACATGTAGACATAGTCCAGACGATCTGCTCTAGTTCAAACTGAGCATCAGAATGAGGAGGAAAGGTGATTGAAGGGATGGTTGTTTGTTGGTTGGTTTGCATATTTCAGAAACTGCTGATCTACTGGGATTTTCACCCACAACCATCTCAAGGGTTTACAGAAAATGGTCCAAAAAGAGAAAATATCCAGTGATCAGCAGGTAAGATCCCTTCTGTGTGGAATACATTGCCTTTTTTTGTCACCATTCAACTGCATTTCTCAACATGCCAATATCAGGACTGTCAACCCCTTGATGTGATCCATAATTAGGAGGTGACAGATAGTGGCCCCATTCCTGAGTTAATATCCATAACCACTCTTGTTGATTATTTGGCCGAGGGGTGAAGACCCATGCCGAACAGCAATGTGGAGCTTATTGATATATGCCAAATTTGAAGGACACCAGTGGCTAACCACTAGCATATCTTTCTAAAAATACATCTTTACTCATGTTCCAAGGATTTTTCTATTTTGAAATTGTGTCTAGAAATTGGGTTTGGCATTTACATCAGTTCTTAATGGAATCTGTTTCTGGGATGCATATTTTGATTTTTCTGTACAGTGGGTCAGAAAAGTATACAGTCAGCCACCAATGGTGCAAGTTCTCCCACTTAAAAAGATAAGAGAAGGCTGTAATTTTCATCATAGGTATCCTCATCTATGAGACAAAATTAGAAAAAAATCTAGGAAATAACATTATCTGATTTCTAAAGAATGTATTTGTAAATGGTGGAAAATAAGTTTTTGGTCTCCTACAAACAAGGAAGATTTCTGTCTCTCACAGACCTGTAGCTTCTTCTGTAGAGGATCCTCTGTCCTCCACCTGTATTAATAACTCCTGTTTGAACTGGTTATCTATATAAAAGACACCTGTCCACAACCTCAAACAGTCACACTCCAAACTCCACTATGGCCAAGACCAAAGATCTGTCTAAGGACACCAGAAACCAAACTGTTGACCTGCACCAGACTGGAAGACTGAATCTGCAACAGGTAAGCATATTGGTGTGAAGAAATCAACTGTGGGAGCAATTATTAGGAAATGGAAGACACACAAGACCACTGATGATCTCCCTCCATCTGGGGCTCCCCCCAAGATCTCACCCTGTGACATCAAAATTTTCACAAGAATGGTGAGCAAAAATCCAAGAACCACACGGGGGACCTAGTGAATGACCTGCAGAGAGCTGGGGCCAAAGTAACAAAGGCTACCATCAGTGAGACACTACACCACCAGGGACTCAAACCCTGCAGGGCCAGACGTGTCCCCCTGCTAAAGCCAGTACATGTGCAGGCCCGTCTAAAGTCTGCTAGAGAGCATTTGGATGATCCAGAAGAGGATTGGGAGAATGTCCTATGATCAGATGAAATCACAATAGAACATTTTGGTAAGAACTCTCCTGGTCTGGTTTGGAGGAGAAAGAATGCTGAGCTGCATCCAAAGAACAACATGTATCATCGGATTTTTGAGTGAAAACCTCCTTCCATCAGAATACGGCATCAAAGATTTAACTTGGCTGGATCTTTCAGCATGAAAACAATCCCAAACGCACTGCCCGAGTAATGAAGGAGTGGCTTCGAAGGAATGGCCTAGACAAGCTCCAGATCTCAACCCCAGAAGAAAATCTTTGGAAGGAGTTGAAAGTCTGTGTTGCCCAGCTACAGACCCGAAACATCACTACTCTAGAGGAAGAATGTGCCAAAATACCAGCAACAGAAAACATTTGACTGCTGTGATTGAAGAGTATATAGCAAAGTATTGAGTTGAACTTCTGTTAGTGACAATATTTTTATTTTCCTTTATAATCAAACAATGTTTCTCATTTTGTTTCTCATAGTTGAGGTATATCTATAATGTAAATTACAGGCCTCTCTCATCTTTGTAAGTGGGGGAACTTGCACCATCTGTGGCTGACTGATTACTTTTTTGCCCCACTGTATACATCAGAGGCCCAAGACAAAAAACTGAACCAAAAAAGAATTGTTCTGACAAAAGAGTTTCTGAGAAAATTTCGAGGGTATTATTTTACCTGGTGAGAAACATTCATTTTTAGGGTATATTTTACAAAATCTTCTCAGCTTTGTTGACACTACTAAAAGCAAAAGGGTAATGAGATTAAAATTTACCCAATGGAATTATTTTTTCTTGCTGCCCAAAATAATTGATCAATTTCTAAACAATTTAAATGTATAATGACTTCAACCCTTCCAAGTAGTTTTTTATCAGTGTGCCCTCTCTAGACTGTATCTGAACCTTAATGTTTCCTAGAACAAATCATGTGGTTTGGCAAGAAAGGACGTTCAATATCTTCACTCTAGATGGCACTCCTCTAGACATGGTCACAGAGTATAAATATCTTGGAATCTGGATAGACAATGCTTTTTCTCTGTCCACATTGACTATTTGCAGTGAAAGGTTGAGTCGAAATTAGGATTTGTTTTTTTTTTTACTTGTCCTGTCCAACAGCTGGGCAAACAGATGAGAGATGAAGGCCTCTTGTGTTGGACATATTTTACTTTAACAACAGCGGTTCTGAATTTTTTGACAAACCAGGGGTATGTCTGAATAAACCCCTTTTGTAATTGAGGCCACACTTTAATCATTTTAATAGTTTTTGAAAATCTTTTGTGTTGGACCAGACGGAAAAGGAAAGGAGGGAAGAAGAGAGAGGGATGTTAGAAAAGGGGGGGATAGGAGGGTGATCATATGAGGCCCCCCCCCCCCCCCCTCATATGATCACCCTCCTATAAGGGGTAAAACCATGAAGCAGCATAAAGCAACAAGCGATTGGGTGTTTATCATTACGGTAAAGTTCAGATGTAATACAAATCTCAAAGGGCGAGGCCTGTCCACACACAGACTCAAATGTTATAAACACACCTGTTAGCTGCAAAAATGTCCACATGTCAACATGTACACAAAACAGATAGTGTTCACACACGCATACTTATGCCTTCAAACCAACTAGTGTGAAATATGTTATTCAATCAATCATGCAAACTATTAGTGCAAAGGTGAGCTAACACCTGTGCTCAATTGAGTGTTTATGTTCTTCTAAAATGGATGGTGGAATGTGAAAAGAGGGAGGGGGAGTGACCAGCCATCCCCACACCAAGACCCCCGCCGCAGCAGCCACAGCAGCCAGAAGCCCCCAACGCCACGCGGCAGCAGGCAGAGAACAACCACCCCCCGGGTGATCATGTCCGCCACCCAGGCCAGGGCCAGCAGGACCGCCATGAGGCCCCCAGAGCCAGAGAGCAGGGAGGCATGGGGGGAAAGAGAGTGCCGCCCCAGCCCAATCAGGAGAGCAGCCCCCCGCAGCGACAGGAGGGCCCAATACCGGGCCCCACCCGAGAGGGGTGCCCACAGCCCCAGACGAGCACCCCATCTCCACCCAGGGGTTCTGGGTATCCCCCCGCCCCAACCCCAGGTACGAGCCAGGACCCCCCAAGGGAGACCCGCTCCGCGTTCCAGGCAGCCTTCCACCAGGCCCACGTTTGGTCCAGAAAGGAGCAGGACAGGGGCCAGCCGCCCCCGCCCAGGAGGGGGGCACCCCAGGGAGAAGGGTGCCCACACCACAAGGGTTGTTGTAGACATGGCCCGACCAGGCTCGGCCACAGTTGAAAGTTTGGCGAGGCCCAGCACCCGGGGGCAAGGACCAGAACCCACCCCACAGGGACACAGACACCCCCGGCTCAGGTGTGATATGATCCCCGGCTTCTGGCCTTGCCAGAAGGCTCAGGGATCCCTCTCCCTGCGTGGAGAGAGCACCACCGGGCCCAGGAAACCGGCACCCAGGGGACACAGCCGCCGTTGCCAAGGGCCCAGTACCCCCTACCAGGGATGGGGTAGCGGACAGATGGTCCAAGGTCCCACCTTCCTTGCGAAATGAGTGTGTGTGTGTGTGTGTGTGTGTTAGTGAGTAGTGAGGGTGTGTGTGTGCATGTGTGTGTGTTTATGTTGGAATGTATATTTTGAGGGGGGAAGGGTGTGTGTACAAAGGGGGTGCAGTTAAAATTGGCGGGTACGGCACTGAGGGGACATATCCTGATTACTCACAGTGATGTCCCATCACCCTCCCCACCAAGGGGCCCTAAATATCTAAGGTGCAGTTAAAATTGGCAGGTAGTGCGCTAAAAGGACATCTGCTGCTTGCTGGAAGTGATGTTCAAGCACCCCCTCTACCAAGGGCCCTACATGTTTAAGGTGCAAATAAAACCGAGAGATTGGGTGCCCATTCCATACCGCAACCATGGGAGGGGGACCACTGCCAAGTAGCTCTTCCCCAAGGCGCAATGCAGGCTAAATCCCCCACCCCCTCACCCTAATATGAGATTATATGAGGAAGGGGACAGCTGGTAGACATTAGGATTTTTTTAATATAATTTCTCACTTACTTACTCCGTGAAAAAAAACATTAGTTCAAGCTGACCAACGACGGCGTGTTTGATTATGGCAATGTCATTTATAGATCAGCTAATAAACATTTGCTAAAAAAATTGTATCCTCTTCATTATTCTGCCATTTGACTTATAAACAAACGCTCTCTTCAAAACTCACCACTGTTCCCTCTATCCTTCACTAAATTGGACTTCCTTAGTCACTCGACGTAAAATTCACTGGTTGCTGTTAATTTACAAAACTCTCCTTGGCCTGTCTGCTCCTTATTTTAACCAGGATTTGCACACTCAATCCCCCATGTACAACACCCGGTCTGCAAAACTGATTCTGTTACCAGTCCCTAAATCAGACTCCTCATCGGGTTCTTTCTCATTTCAGGCTGCAGCACGCAGATACTGGAATAATTTACAACAACAACAAAAAAACTTAGAATGGACAGTTTTATTTCAAAGACAGTTTTTAAAAGGAATCGTATTGACCCTTGTAAAAGTTTCTGTAGCTTAGTTTTATGATGCTAATGATTTTAATAATTTTATTATTTTAAGTATTTTAATGATCGTCTGTGTGACTGCTGTTTTATCCTGATTTCTGTTATATGTGTCTCCTGTAACCCTTTTTTTTTCTTAAAAGGTCTTGTCTTTTGCCAGGCCACAGATGAAAATAACAGCTTTTTTTTTTTACATTTTTTAATCCCATGCTCTAGAAAGTAAAAGAGGAGCTGTTAAGGATGGAGCAAAACAACCTCATTAAAAGCGTAAAAAAACCGACAGAATGGTACAGGCAAAGCCAGGATCTGTGTTGACCTAACTAAACTCAACAAGTTGGTGAAAAGAGAGCGGTACATCCTACCAACGTCAGATGAGATAACGTCTAAGTTGAGTGGTGCAACGGTGTTTTCATCTCTGGATGCGGCAAGCGGGTTCTGGCAGATTCCCCTGCACCCAGATAGCAGCGAGTTAACAACACGTATAACACCATTTTCACTCCCTTCACTAGCAACGTTCGGACAACCTCTTTTAGATCTCCTTAGAACGAAAAATGCATGGACCTGGGGTCCTTCACAACAGTCAGCATTAGAAAACATCAAAGTCATGTTAACAACAGCCCCGGTGCTCACCTTCTATGGTGTAACAAAGCAGATGGCACTTTCCGCAGATGCCAGCAGCTATGGGCTAGGCGCTGTACTACTCCAGCTTCATGGAGAGGAGTGGAGGCCAGTTGCCTACTGCTCCCGTCGCCTATCAGAGGCTGAGACTAAATATGCTCAAATCGAGAAAGAATGTCTAGCCAGCGTGTGGTCCTGTTAGAAGTTCGATAAGTACTTGCGCGGTTTGGATCAATTCAGGCTAGAGACCGACCACAGACACTTAGTGCCCCTGGTGAACAGCCGTAGCTTAGATGAGATTTTTCTGAGATGTCAGCGCCTTCTCGTGCGGCTTATGAGGTACAACCCAGAGGCTGTCTACGTACCAGGCAAAACCCTCGTCGTTGCAGACACCCTGTCACGTTGTCCTCAGGCACCTACCAGAGAAACCACAGATATGCAAAGTGAGATTGAATGTTATTTAGCCACGGTAGTACAAAGCATTCCTGCCTCTCAGAGTCGAATAGACAGCATTAGAGCAGCCACAGCCAAAGACAGTGAACTACAAACTGTCATCGAACTTGTAAGAAAAGGCTGGCCAGAATACAAAGGAAACGTTCCTGTAAATGTCCGAGCTTACATGAAAGTTAAAAATGAGCTGGCAGATTTCATCCCATCATGTCAAGAGATTGCCTTCAAACTCTGGCATGAAAAGGGCTTGGACCAACTAGCCAAACTCTATGGTGGGAATGCATTGGAATCCTTCGATATTCTCTGGCCCCGTCCCACTTTTTCCGGTACTTGCAGATCAAACATTACATACCAAAAACAAAACACACCCCTAAACTAAAATTTCTAGAACGCATTCTTACACAACCCCAACCTACAAGATTTATCACCCACATTTATAGAAATGTTTCTTCTAGCATTACCCATTCTACAGATGAACTCAAAAGACAGTGGCAGACTGACTTAGGAGAAGAAATAAGTGACAATGAGTGGACCCATCTGATAGAGAACACGCTAAAACTCCTAACTTCAAATTTACATAGAGAAACACAATTTAAATTAAAGCTACAAGTAGCATTTAGCGGGCCCGAGCACGTGCGACCGCCTGGCACGAGCGACCGCCCCGTGAGCAACGCCCTGCTCGAGCCATTCTCGTCGTTCTTTCTTGTCCATTCTTGAGCTCCAAGCTAATGTTAATATGAAAGCAGCCTGTGGGGGGTGTGGGAGGGGGGGACTGTAATCTGTTGCCTTAAGGGACAAAGACTTTTGCATATAGCATGAACGAGTGAGTGAATGAACAATGCCCTGCTCGAGCCGTTTTGTGTCGTTCTTCCTTCTGCATTCTGGCGCTGCAAGCTACATTTAACATGACAGCAGCCTTTCGGCGGAAGGTGGGGGTGGGGGGGGGGGGCTGTAATCTTTTTCCTTGAAGGACTGATATTTTTGCATATATTGTGAAAAAAAATTCAAACAAAGCTTTGTTTAGTCCTGCTCATTTTCTCATCCAGAAGGCCTTTTCAGATTAAAAAGTTGTCAATCAAGCAATGATGATAATCATTAACACTGTACCTAAAGATGTGAAAAATAGAAGTGATCTAATTTCCACTACAATGTCTCGACATGTGTCAGCTATGTTTGATAACTTGGCCGATCAGGTGGACCGGGATCTTGCAAAGCGCATGTTGTTTTGCATCCAGTTTGAAGAATCTCTAGACAGCAGCAGTGCAGCGCAGCTGTGTGTTTGTTTGTTTTTTTTTGTTTTTCTTTACATCAAGAGAAGAACTCTTGACAGAACTGCCCTTACAAACAAATATAGGAGGAGTTGAAATGTATTACACGGTAAAGAAGTTTTTGTGCAGAAAAAGGTACCATTAGAAAAGCTGGTAGCAGTGACTGCAGACAGGGCTCCTGCTATGATCAATAGACAAACAGGTTTCATCACTCACTGTAAAGCTGACCCAGACTTTCCAAAATGTCTGCATTACTGCTGCTTCATTCACCAGTAGGCCTTAAGTGTAAAAGTGATTGGCTCTGGACACTAAGTTGGAGATATGTAGGAGGCATCTCATTCTGAAATCTCAGCCTCGTGATACAAACGGCTGATTTTTTATGAATTTTTAATTATCTGACTACAACGCAATCAACAACTTCCTGTTTGGCGGTGGCTTGCGCAGGCACCGTCAAATATACACCCATGAAACTTTACACGATGAGAGAAGACCCTTGTGAGTATCTCCTGTTGTAATTTTATGAACATCGGACAAAGCACTGAGAAAATACAGGGCAGAATGTGCCCCATGCAATAACTAGGTGGCGCTATAGAGCTCGTCCAAACTTGTCATATCCATGGGTTCAGAATTGAAGCTTCATCATATCCATTTATTTTCAGTGAGATCGGACAAGGAATGTGCACGTGAGAGCAACATTTGTGTGCATGGCGAGACGCCCAACTTTGCCGCTCTGTCACGACCACAGCCCCGCTTTGAAAGATATGGCTTTTTATCAGAGTAAACTTCAATGGCTTTTCAACAGGTGGATGTCATTTTGAGGTGTGTTTGCTCATCCTAGTTGGAGCAGTGATGCTCCAAGTAAAACATGTCATTTCCTGTTGCCAGCTGGTGGGGCTACACTTTTTCCGGATTCTTACACGGCCAATGTGTTCAGTGTCAGACTACAATCATGCACATCAATTTTGGATCAGATTAGATTATGCATGGTTGAGTAATGGCTATTTTTCTTTTCATGGCGTGTTTTCGAAACAACCTCCAATTTTGACGTGCCGCCATGGTCACAAACAACCGTAAAAACTTAAAAGCGTCGCAATTTAACATCGGACATGTGTTTAGTTTACAAAACCAAAGTTTGGAGTCATTATTCACAAATCTCTAGGAGGAGTTCGTTCTAAAAGGAGGCCTGCAAATGACCAAAATACAGCAAAAATGACATATTGACACCAATATAGCAGACTTCCTGTGCAACTGACAGCTTGGTACCAGGAGACTTTTTTGTAGTTTTGCATCTGATGAACATGTCCTGTAAATATCAAGCTTGTATGTTAAAGAACATGGCGGGGCTCGCGAAGACAAACATTGTAGGTGGCGCTATTGAGCCGTTTTTATGCACCCATGCGAGTGCTGTATATCTAAAATGGAGATATGTAAGAGGCATCTTATTCTGAAATCTCAGCGTCGTGATACAAACGGCTGATTTTTTATGAATTTTTAATTATCTGACTGCAACGCAATCAACCACTTCCTGTTTGGTGGTGGCTTGCGCAATCATTGTCAGGTGTAAACCCATGAAACTTTAAACGATGAGAGAAAACCCTTGTGAGTATCTCCTGTTGTAATTTTATGAACATCGGACAAAGCACTGAGAAAATACAGGGCAGAATGTGCCCCATGCAATAACTAGGTGGCGCTATAGAGCTCGTCCAAACTTGTCATATCCATGGGTTCAGAATTGAAGCTTCATCATATCCATTTATTTTCAGTGAGATCGGACAAGGAATGTGCACGTGAGAGCAACATTTGTGTGCATGGCGAGACGCCCAACTTCGCCGCTCTGTCACGACCACACCCCCGCTTTGAAAGATTTGGTTTTTTATCAGAGTAAACTTCAATGGATTTTTAACAGGTGGACGTCATTTTGAGGTGCGTTTGCTCATCTTACTTGGAGCAGTGATGCTCCAAGTAAGACATGTCATTTCCTGTTGCCAACAGGTGGCGCTACACTTATTCCATATTTTTCCACTGCAGATTTGTTCAGAGTCAGACTACAATCATGCACATAAATTTTGGATCAGATTAGATTATGCATGGCTGAGTTATGGCCATTCTTCTTTTCATGGCGTGTTTTCGAAACGACCTCCAATTTTGACGCGCAGCCACGGTCACAAACAACCGTAAAAACTTAAAAGCTTCGCAATTTAACATCGGACATGTGTTTAGTTTACAAAACCAAAGTTTGGAGTCATTATTCACAAATCTCTAGGAGGAGTTCGTTCTAGAACGAGGCCTGCAAATGACCAAAATACACCAAAAATGACATATTGACACCAATATAGCAGACTTCCTGTGCAACTGACAGCTTGGTACCAAGAGACTTTTTTGTAGGTTTTCAACTGATGAACATGTCCTGTAAATATCAAGCTTGTATGTTAAAGAACATGGCGGGGCTCGCGAAAACAAAGATTGTAGGTGGCGCTATTGAGCCGTTTTTGTGCACCCGTGCAAGTGCTGTATATCTAAGTTGAATATATGTATGGGGGAATTTCATTCTGAAATCTCAGCCTCGTCAGAAAAACGGCTGATTTTTTATGAATTTTTAATTATCTGACTGCAACGCAATCAACCACTTCCTGTTTGGCGGTGGCTTGTGCAGGCACCGTCAGGTGTACACCCATGAAACTTTAGACGATGAGAGAAAACCCTTGTGAGTATCTCCTGTTTTAATTTTATGAACATCGGACAAAGCACAGAGAAAAGACAGGTCAGAATGTGACATAAAATGTATTTGTCAATATCTAGGTGGCGCTATAGAGCTCGTCCAAGATTGTCATATCCATTGGTTCAGAATGGAAGCCTCATCACCTCCATCGAATTTCAGTGAGATTGGACAAGGAATGTGCACGTGAGAGCAACTTTTGTGTGCACGGCGAGGCGCCCAACTTCGCCGCTCTGTCACGACCACACCCCCGCATTGAAAGTTATGGCTTTTTATCAGAGTAAACTTCAATGGCTTTTCAACAGGTGGACATCATTTTGAGGTTTGTCGGCTCATCCTACTTGGAGCAGTGATGCTCCAAGTCAAACATGTCATTTCCTCTTGCCAGCAGGTGGCGCTACACTTTTTCCAGATTCTTTCACTGCAGATGTGTTCAGAGTCAGACTAAAATCATGCATATCAATTTTGGATCAGATTGGATTATACATGGCTGAGTAATGGCCATTTTCCGTTTCATGGCGTGTTTTCGAAATGACCTCCAAGTTCGACGCGCCGCCACGGTCACAAACATCCTTAATACTTTTAAAGCTTCGCAATTTAACATCAGACATGGGTCTAGTTTACAAAACCAAAGTTTGGAGTCATTATTCATAAATCTCTAGGAGGAGTTCGTTCTAGAAGGAGGCCTACAAATGTCCAAAATAGAAGCAAAAATGACATATTGACACCAATATAGCAGACTTCCTGTGCGACTGACAGCTTGGTACCAAGAGACTTTTTTGTAGGTTTCCATCTGATGAACATGTCCTGAAAAAATCAAGCTTGTATGTTAAAGCATATGCGGGGGCTCGGGACAAATTTCACTGTAGGTGGCGCTGTCGAGCCGTTTTTGTGCGCCCATGCCAATCTCCTGTAAAATACGAAATTTTTCGCGACTCCTGATGTGTGTGCCAAATTTGGTGAGTTTTGGGGTATGTTAAAGGCCTCAAAAAGGCGACTCTTCCGTCGGAAGAAAAAGAATAATAATAATTAAAGCTACAAGTAACATTTAGCGGGCCCGAGCACGTGCGACCGCCTGGCACGAGCGACCGCCCCGTGAGCAACGCCCTGCTCGAGCCATTCTCGTCGTTCTTTCTTGTCCATTCTGGAGCTCCAAGCTAATGTTAATATGACAGCAGCCTGTGGGGGGTGTGGGAGGGGGGGACTGTAATCTGTTGCCTTAAGGGACAAAGACTTTTGCATATTGCGTGAAAAAAATTCTTAAATTTAAGCCTTATCAGATTCAGAAACAAACAATGATGATAATTGCTATCACTGTCCCTAAGGATGAGAACAATAGAACTCATCTAATTTCCACTACAATGTCTAGATGAGTGTCAGCTATGTCTGATAACTTGTCAATTAGCTGGACCGGGATCTTGCAAAGTGCAGGTGGTTTAACGTCCAGTGTGATGAGTCTGTGGACGGCAACAGTACAGCATAGCTTTTGGTTTCCACAAGAGAAGAACTCCTGACACATGTACCCTAACTGACAACTACAAGAGGAATTGAAATGTATAACACGGTGAAGGAGTTTTTGTGCAGAAAAAGGTACAATTAGAAAAGCTGGTGGCCATGCCTGCAGACGAGGCTCCTGCTATGATCAATAGACAAACAGGTTTCATAACTCATTGTAAAGCTGACCCAGACTTTCCAAAATGTCTGCATTACTGCTGCTTCATTCACCAGTAGGCCTTATTTGTAGAAGTGATTGGCTCTGGACACATAATGACTCCTATTGTGAAAATAATAGACAACCTCAGCTGTTTTTTTTGGTGCTGATATCCTAAACAGAAGTTATGATAAAAATATTTGTTTGAGTCAAAATGTCCAAAAAGTTGCTTTCAGTCAAATAGGGTGATTAAGGTGGTTAAATGTTTCTCGTAGCCCCTATAGTGGTGCTTATCAAACCTGGAGCTTTGTAAGACGCATCTAACTCTGATATGGTTTTTTATCAGAGTAAACTTCAATTGCTTTTCAACAGGTGGACGTCATTTTGAGGTGTGTCGGCTCATCCAACTTGGAGCAGTGATGCTCCAAGTCAAACATGTCATTTCCTGTTGCCAGCAGGTGGCGCTACACCTGTTCCGGATTCTTCCACTGCAGATGTGTTAAGAGTCAGACTACAATCATGCACATCACGTTTGGATCAAATTGGATTATGCATGGCTGAGTAATGGCCATTTTCCTTTTCATGGCGTGATTTCGAAACGACCTCCAATTTTGACGCGCCGCCACAGTCACAAACAACCGTAAAAATGTAAAAGCTTCACAATTTAAGATTGGACATGTGTTTAGTTTACAAAACAATAGTCTGGAGTCATTATTCACAAATCTCTAGGAGGAGGAGTTCTAGAACGAGGCCTGCAAATGACCAAAATACAGCAAAAATGACATATTGACATCAATATAGCAGACTTCCTGTGCGACTGACAGCTTGGTACCAAGAGACTTTTTTGTAGGTTTTAATCTGATGAACATGTCCTATAAAATTCAAGCTTGTATGTTAAAGAACACGGCGGGGCTCGCGAAAACAAAGATTGTAGGTGGCGCTATTGAGCCGTTTTTGTGCACCCATGCGAGTGCTGTATATCTAAGTTGGAGATATGTAAGAGGCATCTCATTATGAAATCTCAGCCTCGTGATACAAACGGCTGATTTTTTATGAATTTTTAATTATCTGACTGCAACGCAATCAACCACTTCCTGTTTGGCGGTGGCTTGTGCAGGCACCGTCAGATGTACAGCCATGAAACTTGAGATGATGAGAGAAGAGCCTTCTGAGTATCTCCAGTTTTAATTTCATGCACATCGGAATAAGCACATAGAAAATACAGGGCAGAATGTGCCCTATGCAATAACTAGGTGGCGCTATAGAGCTCGTCCAAAGTTGTCATATCCATGGGTTCAGAATGGAAGCTTCATCATATCCATTGAAATTCAGTGAGATTGGACAAGGAATGTGCACATGAGAGCAACATTTGTGTGCATGGCGAGACGCCCAACTTTGCCGCTCTGTCATGACCACACCCCTGCGTTGAAAGATATGTTTTTTATCAGAGTAAACTTCAATGGTTTTTCAACAGGTGGACGTCATTTTGAGGTGTGTTTGCTCATCCTACTTGGAGCAGTGATGCTCCAACTAAAACATGTCATTTCCTGTTCCCAACAGGTGGCGCTACACCTGTTTCGGATTTTTCCACTGCAGATGTGTTCAAAGTCAGACTACAATCATGCACAACAAATTTGGATCAGATTAGATTATTTATGGCTGAGTAATGGCCATTTTTCTTTTCATGGCGTGATTTCGAAACGACCTCAAATTTTGACGCGCCGCCACGGTCACAAACAACCGTAAAAACTTAAAAGCTTCGCAATTTAATATTGGACATGTGTTTAGTTTACAAAACCAAAGTTTGGAGTCATTGTTCAAAAATCTGTAGGAGGAGTTCGTTCTAGAACGAGACCTGCAAATGACCAAAATTCAGCAAAAATGACATATTGACATCAATATAGCAGACTTCCTGTGCAACTGACAGCTTGGTACCAAGAGACTTTTTTGTAGGTCTCCATCTGATGAACATGTCCTGTAAAAATCAAGCTTGTATGTTAAAGAACATGGCGGGGCTCTCAAAAACAAACATGGTAGGTGGCGCTATTGAGCTGTTTTTGTTCACCCATGCAAGTGCTGTATATATAAGTTGGAGATATGTATGGAGGCATCTCATTCTGAAATCTCAGCCTCGTGATACAAACGGCTGATTTTTTATGAATTTTTAATTATCTGACTGCAACGCCATCAACCACTTCCTGTTTGGTGGTGGCTTGCGCAGGCACCGTCAGGTGTACACCCATGAAACTTTAGACGATGAGAGAAGACCCTTATGAGTATCTCCTGTTGTAATTGTATGAACGTCGGACAAAGGACAGAGAAAAGATAGGTCAGAATGTGACATAAAATGTATTTGTCAATATCTAGGTGGCGCTGTGGAGTTCGTCCAAGATTGTCATATCCATTGGTTCAGAATGGAAGCCTCATTACCTCCATTGAATTTCAGTGAGATTGGACAAGGAATGTGCACGTGAGAGCAACTTTTGTGTGCACGGCGAGACGCCCAACTAAGCCGCTCTGTCACGACCACACCCCTGCGTTGAAAGTTATGGCTTTTTATCAGAGTAAACTTCAATGGCTTTTCAACAGGTGGACATCATTTTGAGGTGTGTCGGCTCATCCTACTTGGAGCACTGATGCTCCAAGTCAAACATGTCATTTCCTGCTGCCAGCAGGTGGCGCTACACTTGTTCCAGATTCTTCCACTGCAGATGTGTTCAAAGTCAGACTACAATCATGCATATCAACTTTGGATCAGATTGGATTTTGCATGGCTGAGTAATGGCCATTTTTCTTTTCATGGCGTGTTTTTTCAAAATGACCTCCAAGTTCGACGCGCCGCCACGGTCACAAACAACCGTAATATCTTTAAAGCTTCGCAATTTAACATCGGACATGGGTGTAGTTTACAAAACCAAAGTTTGGAGTCATTATTCATAAATCTCTAGGAGGAGTTCGTTCTAGAAGGAGGCCTACAAATGTCCAAAATAGAGCAAAAATGACATATTGACACCAATATAGCAGACTTCCTGTGCGACTGACAGCTTGGTACCAAGAGACTTTTTTGTAGGTTTCCATCTGATGAACATGTCCTGAAAAAATCAAGCTTGTATGTCAAAGCATATGCGGGGGCTCGGGACAAATGTCACTGTAGGTGGCGCTGTCGAGCCGTTTTTGTGCGCCCATGCCAATCTCCTGTAAAATACGAAATTTTTCGCGACTCCTGATGTGTGTGCCAAATTTGGTGAGTTTTGGGGTATGTTAAAGGCCTCAAAAAGGCGACTCTTCCGTCGGAAGAAAAAGAATAATAATTAAAGCTACAAGTAGCATTTAGCGGGCCCGAGCACGTGCCACCGCCTGGCACGAGCGACCGCCCCGTGAGCAACGCCCTGCTCGAGCCATTCTCATTGTTTTTTCTTGTCCATTCTGGAGCTCCAAGCTAATGTTAATATGACAGCAGCCTGTGTGTGTGGGGGGGGGGGGGGTAGACTGCAATCTGTTGCCTTAAAGGACAAAGACTTATGCATATAGCATGAAAAAAATTCTTAAATCTAAGCCTCGTTTAGACCTGCTCATTTTCTCATCAAGTAGAAGAAGGTTTTATCAGATTAAGAAACAAGCATCAGATTAAGAAACAAGAAACAAGCAACAGATTACAGCCCCCCCCCCCCCCCCCAGCCTGGGGGGGGGGGGGGGGGGGCTGTAATCTGTTGCCTTAAGGGACAAAGACTTTTGCATATAGCATGAAAAAAATTCAAGCAATGATGATAATTGCTATCACTGTCCCCAAGGATGAGAACAATAGAACTCATTCAATTTCCACTACAATGTCTAGATGAGTGTCAGCTATGTCTGATAACTTGGCGAATTAGCTGGACCGGGATCTTGCAAAGTGCAGGTGGTTAACGTCCAGTGTGATGAGTCTGTGGACGGCAACAGTACAGCATAGCTTTTGGTTTCCACAAGAGAAGAACTCCTGACACATCTGCCCTAACAGACAACTACAAGAGGAGTTGAAATGTATAACATGGTGAAGGAGTTTTTGTGCAGAAAAAGGTACCATTAGAAAAGCTAGTAGCCATACCTTCAGACGGGGCTCCTGCTATGATTGACCGACAAACAGGTTTCATCACTCACTATAAGCTGTAAAGCTGACCCAGACTTTCCAAAATGTCTGCATTACTGCTGCGTCATTCACCAGTAGGCCTTATGTGCAGAAGTGATTGGCTCTGGACACATAATGACTCCTATTGTGAAAATCATAAAAAACCTCAGCTGCAAATCAAAACAGAACAGGATTTTTAAGGTGCTATTGGTGGAGATATCTGCTGAATATGGTGAATATGAATATGGTGAATCTGAACTTGTATTCTTGACTGACATTACTGGAAAACTAAACCACTTGATCTGCGAGCTGCAAGACATTGGCAAAACTATATTTTTTTATTGACCAGCCTGCCTGAGCCAGTGTTTTTCTTGTGGGGATCTTTTCTGCCAGTGCTTGCCAGCTTGGTCAGTGGATGTTGCTGCAGTTGTCTCCCTTGCTGGGACAGCTGGAGTTAAACATAGCAGCCTCACGGCTGTGAAGTGGACCCCGTTGCTTTCCCAGTCTGGATGGGCACTGTGGTGATGTTCCAATGTTCAGGCTGGCTCCTGGTATGAAGAGATTCCCAATTACCATTTCCTAACCGCAGAGCCAAGGATGTGTTTACATGTTTAGGTCAAAAATGTGATGAACAGCTTCATGTTGTCTATTGATGTAAGTTTAAACCTAAACATGCCACCCTGTTATTAATCCAGTTGATATGGTTCTCCATCTGTGTCTAGGTGATAGAAAAGCATTTTTTTATATTTAGAGCTCCAAGCAAACAAACAGTTGTCTATATAAAAGAGCTTTTACAATTGTGCACTTTTAGCAGGTCTCTGAATACATGTGACCAATGTATAATGGATTTTCACAGACTTTGTTTAAAACTGAAGGTGACAGAGACTTTGGAGAAGTGGCTACATTATTCTGGACTTCTTTGTTTCATCCACAGAAGAGTAAAATATGTGATTGATTTTGAAAAGCTGCTGAAAAATGTATCTTTTTAAAATTGCAATTTCTAATTTGGGTTTTACATTTTGTGTTCCATTTTTTGTGATTTTATTAGAAAGATTTGTTATTTATTTGGTGTTTAAAGGTGGTACATATTGTATATACACAATCTTCTTAGAGACATTTGCTATATGTTGTGTTTGTTGTCATTGTAGTTTAATTTTATTGGATGTATAGAAAGGAAATGTAGTTGCAGCATTGATTAAAAAAGCATAAAAGAGACATTTACTGTCTGATGTTACATCTGTAGGAGTGTACTGAGGCTGGGTTTTGTTTTGGAGCACATTCATATGTTTTGTTTGTAAAAAAAAAAAAAAAAAAGATAAAATATAAAGTTAATTGTATTTTGGATGAATAAAAAAGCAATGATTAGTGCTAAGGATGTATAAAAGACAAACAAAACAAAGGAAATTGCTGTATTTTAGTGTTGAACTAGGCTTTCTAACTGTTCTACTTTCTGTCTGCCACTCCTGGCTAATTTACATGTGAGCACACAGCCGGGGGTTGGGGGGGGGGGGGGGTTGGGGGGGGGGGCTAACTCCCCTACTGCAGCAGGGGAGACTGATGAAAAGCTTGAGGATGTAAGATTGAATAAATAAAATCCTAGAGTTGACCAGTTCATTTTATAAATGTAAGTATTTTTTATTTTGGTGCTGATAAACTAAACAGAAGTTATGATAAAAATATTTGCTTGAGTCAAAATGTCCAAAAATTTGCTTTTAGCACAATAGGGTGATTAAGGTGGTTAAATGTTTCTCCTACGTATAGTGCTGCTTTTCAAACGTGGAGCTTTGTAGGACGCATCTAATTCTGAAATCTCAGCTTCCTGAGACAAACGGCTGATTTCCTATAAAGCTTGATTATATGACTGCAACGGAATCGACCACTTCCTGTTTGGCAGTGCCTTACGCAGGCACCGTCAGATGTAGAGCCATGAAACTTGAGATGATGAGAGAAGAGCCTTCTGAGTATCTCCAGTTTTAATTTCATGCACATCGGAAAAAGCACATAGAAAATACAGGGCAGAATGTGCCCCATGCAATAACTAGGTGGCGCTATAGAGCTCGTCCAAAGTTGTCATATCCATGGGTTCAGAATGGAAGCTTCATCATATCCATTGAAATTCAGTGAGATTGGACAAGGAATGTGCACATGAGAGCAACATTTGTGTGCATGGCGAGACGCCCAACTTTGCCGCTCTGTCAAGACCACACCCCTGCGTTGAAAGATATGTTTTTTATCAGAGTAAACTTCAATGGTTTTTCAACAAGTGGACGTCATTTTGAGGTGTGTCGGCTCATCCTACTGGGAGCAGTGATGCTCCAAGTAAAACATGTCATTTCCTGTTGCCAACAGGTGGCGCTACACCTGTTTCGGATTTTTCGACTGCAGATGTGTTCAAAGTCAGACTACAATCATGCACAACAAATTTGGATCAGATTAGATTATTTATGGCTGAGTAATGGCCATTTTTCTTTTCATGGCGTGATTTCGAAACGACCTCAAATTTTGACGCGCCGCCACGGTCACAAACAACAGTAAAAACTTAAAAGCTTCGCAATTTAATATTGGACATGTGTTTAGTTTACAAAACCAAAGTTTGGAGTCATTGTTCAAAAATCTCTAGGAGGAGTTCGTTCTAGAACGAGGCCTGCAAATGACCAAAATACAGCAAAAATGACATATTGACATCAATATAGGAGACTTCCTGTGCCACTGACAGCTTGGTACCAAGAGACTTTTTTGTAGGTCTCCATCTGATGAACATGTCCTGTAAAGATCAAGCTTGTATGTTAAAGAACATGGCGGGGCTCTCAAAAACAAACATGGTAGGTGGCGCTATTAAGCCGTTTTTGTTCACCCATGCAAGTGCTGTATATCTAAGTTGGAGATATTTATGAGGCATCTCATTCTGAAATCTCAGCCTCGTGATACAAACAGCTGATTTTTTATGAATTTTTAATTATCTGACTGCAACGCAATCAACCACTTCCTGTTTGGTGGTGGCTTGCGCAGGCACCGTCAGGTGTACACCCATGAAACTTTAGACGATGAGAGAAGACCCTTATAAGTATCTCCTGCTGTAATTTTATGAATGTCGGACAAAGCACAGAGAAAAGATAGGTCAGAATGTGACATAAAATATATTGGTCAATATCTAGGTGGCGCTATGGAGTTCGTCCAAGATTGTCATATCCATTGGTTCAGAATGGAAGCCTCATCACCTCTATTGAATTTCAGTGAGATTGGACAAGGAATGTGCACGTGAGAGCAACATTTGTGTGCATGGCGAGACGCCCAACTTTGCCGCTCTGTCACGACCACACCCCTGCATTGAAAGTTATGGCTTTTTATCAGAGTAAACTTCAATGGCTTTTCAACAGGTGGACATCATTTTGAGGTGTGTCGGCTCATCCTACTCGGAGCAGTGATGCTCCAAGTAAAACATGTCATTTCCTTTTGCCAGCAGGTGGCGCTACACCTGTTCTGGATTTTTCAACTTCTGATGTGGTCAAAGTCAGACTACAATCATGCCTATCAATTTTGGATCAGATTGGATTTTGCATGGCCGAGTAATGGCCATTTTTCTTTTCATGGCGTGTTTTCAAAATGACCTCCATTTTCGACGCGCCGCCACGGTCACAAACATCCGTAAAAACTTAAAAGCTTCGCAATTTAACATCGGACATGTGTCTAGTTTACACAACCAAAGTTTGAAGTCATTACTCCAAAATCTCTAGGAGGAGTTCGTTCTAGAGCGAGGCCTGCAAATGTCCAAAATGAAGCAAAAATGACATATTGACCTCAATATATCAGACTTCCTGTGCGAGTGACAGGTGGGTCCTTTCAGACTTTTTTGTAAGTCTCCATCTGAAGAACATGCCCTGTAAAAATCAAGCTTGTACGTTAAAGCGTATGCGGGGCGTCGGGACAAAAGTCACTGTAGGTGGCGCTATCGAGCCGTTTTTGTGCGCCCATGCCAATCTCCTATAAAATACGAAATTTTTCGCGACTCCTGATGTGTGTGCCAAATTTGGTGAGTTTTGGGGTATGTTAAAGGCCTCAAAAAGGCGACTCTTCCGGTAGAATAATAATAATAATTAAAGCTACAAGTAGCATTTAGCGGGCCCGAGCACGTGCGACCGCATGGCACGAGCGACCGCCCCGTGAGCAACGCCCTGCTCGAGCCATTCTCGTCGTTTTTTCTTGTCCATTCTGGAGCTCCCAGCTATTGTTAATACGACAGCAGCCTGGGGGGGGGGGGGGGGGGGGGGCTGTAATCTGTTGCCTTAAGGGACAAAGACTTTTGCATATAGCATGAAAAAAATTCAAGCAATGATGATAATTGCTATCACTGTCCCTAAGGATGAGAACAATAGAACTCATTCAATTTCCACTACAATGTCTAGATGAGTGTCAGCTATGTCTGATAACTTGGCCAATTAGCTGGACCGGGATCTTGCAAAGTGCAGGTGGTTAACGTCCAGTGTGATGAGTCTGTGGACGGCAACAGTACAGCATAGCTTTTGGTTTCCACAAGAGAAGAACTCCTGACACATCTGCCCTAACAGACAACTACAAGAGGAGTTGAAATGTATAACACGGTGAAGGAGTTTTTGTGCAGAAAAAGGTACAATTAGAAAAGCTGGTAGCAGTGACTGCAGATGGGACTCCTGCTATGATCAATAGACAAACAGGTTTCATCACTCACTGTAAAGCTGACCCAGACTTTCCAAAATGTCTGCATTACTGCTGCGTCATTCACCAGCAGGCCTTATGTGCAGAAGTGATTGGCTCTGGACATATAATGACTCTTATTCTGAAAATCGTAAACAACCTCAGCTGCAAAGCAAAACAGCACAGGATTTTTAAGGTGCTATTGGAGGAGATGTCTGTTGAATATGGTGAATATGAATATGGTGAATCTGAACTTGCATTCTTGACTGACATTACTGGAAAACTAAACCACTTGATCTGCGAGCTGCAAGACAATGGCAAAACTATTTTTTTTTGACCAGCCTGCCTGAGCCAGTGTTTTTCTTGTGGGGATCTTTTCTGCCAGGGCTTGTCAGCTTGGTCAGTGGATGTTGCTGCAGTTGTCTCCCTTGCTGGGACAGCTGGAGTTAAACACAGCAGCTCACGGCTCTGAAGTGGACCCCGTTGCTGTCCCAGTCTGGATGGGCACTGTGGCGATGTTCCAATGGCCAGGCTGGCTCCTGGTATAAAGAGATTCCCAAATACCATTTCCTAACCGCAGAGCCAAGGATGTGTTTACATGTTTAGGTCAAAAATGTGATGGACAGCTTCATGTTGTCTAAACATGCCACCCTGTTATTAATCCAGTTGATATGGTTCTCCATCTGTGTCTAGGTGATAGAAAAGCATTTTTTTTATATTTAGAGCTCTAAGCAAACAAACAGTTGTCTATATAAAAGAGCTTTTACAATTGTGCACTTTTAGCAGGTCTCTGAGTTCATGTGACCAATGTATGGTGGATTTTCACAGACCTTGTTTAAAACTGAAGGTGAGAGAGACTTAGAGAAATGGCTTCATTGTTCTGGAGTTCTTTGTTTCATCCACAGAAGAGTAGAATTGGTGATTGATTTTGAAAAGCTGCTGAAAAAAGTATCTTTTTCAAATTGCAATTTCTAACTTGGGTTTTACATTTTGTGTTCCATTTTTTGTGCTTTAATTGGGAAGCATTTGTTATTTGTTTGGTGTTTTTAAGGTTCTGCAAATATACATATCATTTTTTAGAGACATTTGTTATCAGTTGTGTTTGTTGATTTGTAGTTTAATTTCATTGGATGTATAGATGTCGTGTGGGGGGGAGGCTCGAGAGCAGGTAGGACCCAGGCGCAGAGACGGGAGGCAAACGGGTTCAGGGCAAGTGGGTTTATTTAACTAACAAAAAGCGCTGCAGAGCAGGATGACAAAACTAAAAACGAAAACTTACTGTGGCATGGCAAGGGACATGGACGCCAGACAAGAAGACGTGATCAACATGAGCAGAAGTTAATGGACCAGCACAGGAGGAAGGCAGAGACAAGACTTATATACAGACAGGGCAGACAAGACACAGGTGAACACGATTAGGGCAGATGGGGACCAAAGGAAGTAAAACTCAAGAAACATGACAAGACAGGAAACCTTTCAAAATAAAACAGGAAACAGAACCAAACAAGACAGAACAAGAACTAAAGCGAAAAAAAAGACAACAAACTGAAACCATGACAATAGAAAGGAAAACAAGTTCAAACATTGATTATAAAAAAGGATATAAGAGATAAAAAAAAAAGAAAAAGGAAAAGAAAAAAGATAAAATATTGATTTAATTGCATTTTGAATGAATAAAAAACAATGATTAATAGAATCAGAATCAGAATCAGGAATCAGAAAAAGTTTTATTGCCAGGTTCAGTAGAGCGCACTTTACAAAACGAGGAATTTGACTTGGTGTATAGTGCAATTAAGAATAAGTTAAAAATTAAGTTAACAACAACAACACACTATATACAGTAGAGTAAGGTGAATTAAAGTGGGAGCACAGATGGGCTGGGATGGTGGGGCCTGTAAGTGGCACCGACAGTCCTTTGGTGGGCGGGGGGGGAGGGGGGGTCACCTGGGGGAGTTGGGGTTCTGTTCAGCAGGCTGGCTGCAGTGGGGAAGAAGCTGTTCTTGTGGCGCGAGGTCCTGGTCCTGATGGACCGGAGCCTCTTGCCAGAAGGGAGGGGCGGAAAGAGATTATGTCCTGGATGAGAGGGGTTGGCTACAATCCTGGCTGCCCGCCTCCAGGTCCTGGAGATGTGCAGCTCCTGGAGAGACGGGAGGTGGCAGCCGATCACCTTCTCTGCTGAGTGGATGACGCGTTGCAGCTTGGCCTTGTCTCTGGCCGTGGCCGCAGCGAACCAGACTGTGATGGAGGACGTGAGGGTGGATTCCATGATGGCGGTGTAAAAGTCTACCAGCATCTTTTCAGGGAGGTGAAACTTCTTCAGCTGCCTCAGGAAGTACATCCTCTGGTGGACCTTCTTAGTGATGGAGCTGATGTTCTGCTCCCACTTGAGGTCCTGGCTGATGATGGTTCCCAGGAAGCAGAAGGACTCCACAGAGGTCACCGGGGAGTCACAGAGGATGACAGGGGGGAGGGGGGCTGGGGCCTTCCTGAAGTCCACTGTCATCTCCACTGTCTTCAGAGCATTAAGCTCCAGGTTGTTAGCGCTGCACTATGACACCAGTTTGGCTATTTAACTCCTGTAGGCCGACTCATCTCCGTCAGAGATGAGGCCGATGAGTGTGGTGTCGTCAGCAAACTTCAGGAGATTGACAGACAGGTGACCAGCTGTGCAGCTGTTTGTGTACAGGGAGAGTAACAGGGGTGAAAGGACACAGCCCTGGGGGGATCCGGTGCTTGTGGTCCGAGTATCTGAGACGAGCTTCCCCAGCCTCACATACTGCTGTCTGTCCGTCAGGAAGTCTGTGATCCACCTGCAGGTGGAGTCAGGCACATTCATCTTGGAGAGTTTTTAATACTAAAGATGTATGAAAGACATACCGAAAAAATATGTCTTTCAGTGTTTAACTGGCTGTCTTTGGATTATGCATGCCTGAATAATGGCCATTCTTACTCCTCATCTCTCTGTTCACTGCTTGCTAATTTACATAGCAGGGGTCCCAGCAGGAGGGGGCGGGGTTGTAACACGACTCCTTCAGCAGAGCCAGGCTGAGAGAGGCTTTGACATGTAAGATGTTAGATGTTAGAATGCCAGATGTTAGAATGACCAGTTCATTTTATATCTATGAAAATATTCAGGTAGCTATGGGACATGTTTAGCTATAGGTCTGTGAAAATTGGTGTCGATTGTTGAAACATAAGTTACCATAAAAAAATGTTTGTTTGGAGTCTAGACAGATTTAACACAGGTTTTTGGATGAAAAAGGATTTTTTATAAATCATCTGTTACACTTTTAAGTCTGAAAAAAATATGGAAGGCAGCAAACACAGATCCCTACCGTTTTTAATTTTTTTGTGCTGATATTTGAAAGATAAGTTATGCAAAAAAATAGGTGTTTGTAGTTTTGCCTAAAAAGACGTTTTCGGACCTTTTTGGATGAAATGATGTCTAAAAGTTCACCTGTAACTTCAATAATTCTGAATTTTTTTAGGAAGCAGTAGCACATAAATGCCTATGAAAGTTGAATTCTTGGTGCTGATAACCTAAACAGAATTTATGCTAAAAATCTTTGTTCAGTCCAAAATTTCATTAAAAAAATCAAGTGATGAAGTTTCTCGTAGACCCTATAGTGTTACATATCAAAACTGGAGGTTATTAAAGGCATCTAATTCTGAAATCTCAGCTTCCTGAGACAAACGGCGGATTTATAATAAATTTCTATTATTTGGGTGCACATAATCGACCACTTCCTGTTACGCAGGCACCGTCAGGTGTACACCCATGAAACTTTACATGATGAGAGAGGACCCTTCTGAGTATCTCCAGTTTTAATTTCATGCACATCGGACAAAGCAAAGAGAAAATACAGGGCAGAATGTGCCCAATGCAATAACTAGGTGGCGCTATAGAGCTCGTCCAAGATTGTCATATCCATTGGTTCAGAATGGAAGCTTCATCACCTCTATTGAATTTCAGTGAGATTGGACAAGGAATGTGCACGTGAGAGCAACTTTTGTCTGCATGGCGAGACGCCCAACTTCACCGCTCTGTCACGACCACACCTCTGCATTGAAAGTTATGGCTTTTTATCAGAGTAAACTTCAATGGCTTTTCAACAGGTGGACATCATTTTGAGGTGTGTCGGCTCATCCTACTCGGAGCAGTGATGCTCCAAGTAAAACATGTCATTTCCTGTTGCCAGCAGGTGGCGCTACACCTATTCCAGATTCTTCCACTGCAGATGTGTTCAGAGTCAGACTACAATCATGCACATCAATTTTGGATCAGATTGGATTATGCATGGCTGAGTAATGGCCATTTTTCTTTTCATGGCGTGTTTTCGAAACGACCTCCAATTTTGACGCGCCGCCATGGTCACAAACATCCATAAAAACTTAAAAGCTTTGCAATTTAACATCGGACATGTGTCTAGTTTACAAAACCAAAGTTTGGAGTCATTACTCTCAAATCTCTAGGAGGAGTTCGTTCTAGAGCGAGGCCTGCAAATGACCAAAATACAGCAAAAATGACATATTGTCATCAAAATATCAGACTTCCTGTGCGACTGACAGCTTGGTCCCAAGAGACTTTTTTGTAGGTTTCTATCTGATGAACATGCCCTGTTAAAATCAGCTTTGTACTATAAAGCATATGGAGGTGCTCGCGAAAACAAATTTTGCAGGTGGCGCTATCGAGCCATTTTTGTTTACCTATGCCGTTCTCCTATAAAATATGAAATTTTTCGCGACTCCTGATGTGTATACAAAATTTGGTGAGTTTTGGGGTATGTTAAAGGCCTCAAAAAGGCGACGGAAAAGTCGGAATAATAATAATAATAATAATAATAATAATAATTAAAGCTACAAGTAGCATTTAGCGGGCCCGAGCACGTGCGACCGCATGGCACGAGCGACCGCCCCGTGAGCAACGCCCTGCTCGAGCCATTCTCGTCGTTTTTTCTTGTCCATTCTGGAGCTCCAAGCTATTGTTAATACGACAGCAGCCTGGGGGGGGGGGGGGGGGGGGGGCTGTAATCTGTTGCCTTAAGGGACAAAGACTTTTGCATATAGCATGAAAAAAATTCAAGCAATGATGATAATTGCTATCACTGTCCCCAAGGATGAGAACAATAGAACTCATTCAATTTCCACTACAATGTCTAGATGAGTGTCAGCTATGTCTGATAACTTGGCCAATTAGCTGGACCGGGATCTTGCAAAGTGCAGGTGGTTAACGTCCAGTGTGATGAGTCTGTGGACGGCAACAGTACAGCATAGCTTTTGGTTTCCACAAGAGAAGAACTCCTGACACATCTGCCCTAACAGACAACTACAAGAGGAGTTGAAATGTATAACACGGTGAAGGAGTTTTTGTGCAGAAAAAGGTACCATTAGAAAAGCTGGTAGCAGTGACTGCAGATGGGACTCCTGCTATGATCAATAGACAAACAGGTTTCATCACTCACTGTAAAGCTGACCCAGACTTTCCAAAATGTCTGCATTACTGCTGCGTCATTCACCAGCAGGCCTTATGTGCAGAAGTGATTGGCTCTGGACATATAATGACTCTTATTCTGAAAATCGTAAACAACCTCAGCTGCAAAGCAAAACAGCACAGGATTTTTAAGGTGCTATTGGAGGAGATGTCTGTTGAATATGGTGAATATGAACATTGTGAATCTGAACTTGCATTCTTGACTGACATTACTGGAAAACTAAACCACTTGATCTGCGAGCTGCAAGACATTGGCAAAACTATTTTTTTTTTGACCAGCCTGCCTGAGCCAGTGTTTTTCTTGTGGGGATCTTTTCTGCCAGGGCTTGTCAGCTTGGTCAGTGGATGTTGCTGCAGTTGTCTACCTTGCTGGGACAGCTGGAGTTAAACACAGCAGCTCACGGCTCTGAAGTGGACCCCGTTGCTGTCCCAGTCTGGATGGGCACTGTGGCGATGTTCCAATGGCCAGACTGGCTCCTGGTATAAAGAGATTCCCAAATACCATTTCCTAACCGCAGAGCCAAGGATGTGTTTACATGTTTAGGTCAAAAATGTGATGGACAGCTTCATGTTGTCTAAACATGCCACCCTGTTATTAATCCAGTTGATATGGTTCTCCATCTGTGTCTAGGTGATAGAAAAGCATTTTTTTTTATATTTAGAGCTCTAAGCAAACAAACAGTTGTCTATATAAAAGAGCTTTTACAATTGTGCACTTTTAGCAGGTCTCTGAGTTCATGTGACCAATGTATGGTGGATTTTCACAGACCTTGTTTAAAACTGAAGGTGAGAGAGACTTAGAGAAATGGCTTCATTATTCTGGAGTTCTTTGTTTCATCCACAGAAGAGTAGAATTGGTGATTGATTTTGAAAAGCTGCTGAAAAAAGTATCTTTTTCAAATTGCAATTTCTAACTTGGGTTTTACATTTTGTGTTCCATTTTTTGTGCTTTAATTGGGAAGCATTTGTTATTTGTTTGGTGTTTTTAAGGTTCTGCAAATATACACATCATTTTTTAGAGACATTTGTTATCAGTTGTGTTTGTTGATTTGTAGTTTAATTTCATTGGATGTATAGATGTCGTGTGGGGGGGAGGCTCGAGAGCAGGTAGGACCCAGGCGCAGAGACGGGAGGCAAACGGGTTCAGGGCAAGTGGGTTTATTTAACTAACAAAAAGCGCTGCAGAGCAGGATGACAAAACTAAAAACAAAAACTTACTGTGGCATGGCAAGGGACATGGACGCCAGACAAGAAGACGTGATCAACATGAGCAGAAGTTAATGGACCAGCACAGGAGGAAGGCAGAGACAAGACTTATATACAGACAGGGCAGACAAGACACAGGTGAACACGATTAGGGCAGATGGGGACCAAAGGAAGTAAAACTCAAGAAACATGACAAGACAGGAAACCTTTCAAAATAAAACAGGAAACAGAACCAAACAAGACAGAACAAGAACTAAAGCGAAAAAAAAGACAACAAACTGAAACCATGACAATAGAAAGGAAAAGAAGTTCAAACATTGATTATAAAAAAGGATATAAGAGATAAAAAAAAAAAGAAAAAGGAAAAGAAAAAAGATAAAATATTGATTTAATTGCATTTTGAATGAATAAAAAACAATGATTAATAGAATCAGAATCAGAATCAGGAATCAGAAAAAGTTTTATTGCCAGGTTCAGTAGAGCGCACTTTACAAAACGAGGAATTTGACTTGGTGTATAGTGCAATTAAGAATAAGTTAAAAATTAAGTTAACAACAACAACACACTATATACAGTAGAGTAAGGTGAATTAAAGTGGGAGCACAGATGGGCTGGGATGGTGGGGCCTGTAAGTGGCACCGACAGTCCTTTGGTGGGCGGGGGGGGAGGGGGGGTCACCTGGGGGAGTTGGGGTTCTGTTCAGCAGGCTGGCTGCAGTGGGGAAGAAGCTGTTCTTGTGGCGCGAGGTCCTGGTCCTGATGGACCGGAGCCTCTTGCCAGAAGGGAGGGGCCGAAAGAGATTATGTCCTGGATGAGAGGGGTTGGCTACAATCCTGGCTGCCCGCCTCCAGGTCCTGGAGATGTGCAGCTCCTGGAGAGACGGGAGGTGGCAGCCGATCACCTTCTCTGCTGAGTGGATGACGCGTTGCAGCTTGGCCTTGTCTCTGGCCGTGGCCGCAGCGAACCAGACTGTGATGGAGGACGTGAGGGTGGATTCGATGATGGCGGTGTAAAAGTCTAACAGCATCTTTTCAGGGAGGTGAAACTTCTTCAGCTGCCTCAGGAAGTACATCCTCTGCTGGACCTTCTTAGTGATGGAGCTGATGTTCTGCTCCCACTTGAGGTCCTGGCTGATGATGGTTCCCAGGAAGCAGAAGGACTCCACAGAGGTCACCGGGGAGTCACAGAGGATGACAGGGGGGAGGGGGGCTGGGGCCTTCCTGAAGTCCACTGTCATCTCCACTGTCTTCAGAGCATTAAGCTCCAGGTTGTTAGCGCTGCACTATGACACCAGCCTGGCTATTTCACTCCTGTAGGCCGACTCATCTCCGTCAGAGATGAGGCCGATGAGTGTGGTGTCGTCAGCAAACTTCAGGAGTTTGACAGACAGGTGACCAGCTGTGCAGCTGTTTGTGTACAGGGAGAGTAACAGGGGTGAAAGGACACAGCCCTGGGGGGATCCGGTGCTTGTGGTCCGAGTATCTGAGACGAGCTTCCCCAGCCTCACATACTGCTGTCTGTCCGTCAGGAAGTCTGTGATCCACCTGCAGGTGGAGTCAGGCACATTCATCTTGGAGAGTTTTTAATACTAAAGATGTATGAAAGACATACCGAAAAAATATGTCTTTCAGTGTTTAACTGGCTGTCTTTGGATTATGCATGCCTGAGTAATGGCCATTCTTACTCCTCATCTCTCTGTTCACTGCTTGCTAATTTACATAGCAGGGGTCCCAGCAGGAGGGGGCGGGGTTGTAACACGACTCCTTCAGCAGAGCCAGGCTGAGAGAGGCTTTGACATGTAAGATGTTAGATGTTAGAATGCTAGATGTTAGAATGACCAGTTCATTTTATATCTATGAAAATATTCAGGGAGCTATGGGACATCTTCAGCTATAGGTCTGTGAAAATTGGGGTCGATTGTTGAAACATAAGTTACCATAAAAAAATGTTTGTTTGGAGTCTAGAAAGATTTAACACAGGTTTTTGGATGAAAAAGGATTTTTTATAAATCATCTGTTACACTTTTAAGTCTGAAAAAAATATGGAAGGCAGCAAACACAGATCCCTACCGTTTTTAATTTTTTTGTGCTGATATTTGAAAGATAAGTTATGCAAAAAAATAGGTGTTTGCAGTTTTGCCTAAAAAGACGTTTTCGGACCTTTTTGGATCAAATGTTGTCTAAAAGTTCACCTGTAACTTCAATCATTCTGAATTTTTTTAGGAAAACTAAACCACTTCAACTGTGATCTGCAAGGCAATGGTAAAACTATATTTTTTATGGAACAGCCTGCAGTGTTTCTTGTGGGGATCTTTTCTGCCAGGGCTTGCCGGCTTGGTCGGTGGTTGTTGCTGTTACCAATCCAGTTGATATGGTTCTCCATCTGTGTCTAAGTGATATAATCAGAATCAGAATCGTTTATTGTCATTGTACATGGGGATACAATGAAATTGCAGCAGCCTTGGAGTGAAGGAGTTACATAAAATAAAAATAAAAATAGAATAGAAAAAGAAATACTGTATTTACAACTCTTAACAAAAAATGAACAATATGGACAGAAACTGTTAAATATTAAATATTTGTGAATAAAATAGAAAGGAATTACATGAGTTGCTGTGAGCACAGCTTAATAAATATCAAGTTATTGCACAGTGACCCGGTTAGACAGTCAGGATATTGCACGCATTGTAGTAAAATTAGAGTGAGGTGTGGTTGGTGGACGTATGTGCATTCCGTATGATAATTGCCTATGGAAAAAAGCTGTTTCTTAGTCTGTTTGTCCTGGTTCTGATGGACCTGTACCTCCTTCCAGAGGGCAGCAGTTCAAACAGAGGGAAAGCAGAATGGGTGGAGTTAGTGGTGATGCTAGTCACTCTGCTGATGCAGCGAGACTGGTAAATGTCCTTCAGTGAGGGGAGGGGGCAGCCGATGATCCTCTGCGCTGTCTTTACCACTCTCTGGAGACTCTGCCGTTCTGCTTCAGTGCAGTGGGAAAACCACACTGTGATGCCATAGGACAGAATGCTCTCAATGGTTGAGCGGTAGAACGTTACCAGCAGCTCCTGGCTGACGTCGTTCCTCCTAAGTTTTCTCAGGAAGTGCAGGCGTTGCTGGGCCTTCCTGATGACAGTCATGGTGTTGTTAGACCATGTGAGGTCAGCAGAGATGGTGGTGCCCAGGAGGGTGAAGCTGTGGACCCTCTCCACACAGTTTCCATCGATGTAGAGTGGGGGTGGATCTGTTCTGTTTTTTCTGAAGTCCAGGATGATCTCCTTGGTCTTGGTGGTGTTCAGGATGAGGTTATTAGCCTGACACCACCTTGAGAGTTTCAGGACTTCGTCTCTGTAGGCCGTCTCGTCGTCCCCAGAGATCAGCCCCACCACAGTAGTGTCGTCTGCAAACTTCACCACGGTGTTGCTGGTGTGGGCTGGTCTGCAGTCTGCTGTGTACAGTGTGTACAGCAGAGGACTCAGCACACATCCCTGTGTGGAGCCTGTGCTCAGCGTCCGGGTGGAGGAGAGGTGGGGGTCAAGTTTGACTGTCTGTGGTCTGTTTGTCAGGAAGTCCTTGATCCACGAGCAGGTGAGTGGGTGGAGTCCTAGTTCAGACAGTTTGTTGACCAGAATGTCAGGAATGATTGTGTTAAAGGCTGAGCTATAGTCCACAAAGAGCATCCTGGCGTAGGTGTCTCTGTGTTCCAGGTGGCTCAGCGCAGTGTGGAGGGTGATGGAAATGGCATCATCCGTTGATCTGTTTGCTTTGTAAGCAAACTGGTGGGGGACGAAGATTGGAGGGAGGGAGTCTTTGATGTGTCCCAGGAGCAGCCGCTCCAGACACTTTGTGATGACAGCAGTGAGTGCAACTGGGCGGAAGTCCGTGAGGAAGGCTGTGGATGAGGACTTTTTGGGTATCGGGATGATAGTGGATGACTTCAGGCAAGCAGGGATGAAAGCCTGAGCTAGCGACAGGTTGAAGATTTTTGTGAAGACCTGGGAGAGTTGATCGGCGCAGGCCCGCAGAACCTTTCCGGGAACTCCATCAGGTCCCGCCGCTTTCCTGGGGTTTACCCTGCTGAACATCCGTGCCATCCGTGCCACGTCCATAAAGGCATTGTTTTTATATTTAGAGCTCTAAGCAACCAAACAGTTGTCTATATAAAAGAGCTTTTACAATTGTGCACTTTTAGCAGGCTGAAAAAATTATCTTTTTAAAATTGCCATTTCAAATTTGGGTTTTAAATTTTGTGTTCCATTTTTCTGTGCTTGTATTGGAAGGATTTGTTATTATTTTGTTTAAAAGTGCTACATATTGTATATACACATAATTTATTTAGAGAAATTTGCTATAGGTTGTGTTTTTTGGTTTTGTAGTTTAATTTCATTGGATTTATATTAAGGAAAAGAAGTTGCAGCATTGATTAAAAAAGGATAAAAGAGACATTTACTGTCTAAGTCTTATGTTACATCTGTAGAACTGTACTGAGAGTTGGGTTTTGTTTTGGAGCACATTCATATGTTTTGTTTGTAAAAAAAAAAAGATAAAATATTAAGTTAATTGCATTTTACATGACTAGAAAAGCAATGATTATTCATAAAAATCTATGAAAGACATACAAAACAAATGAAAAAGCAGTCTGCCCTCCCTCTTGTGTCTAAACTATTGTCACCTCACTTCTGGGTTAGTTAGCATATGAACAGGCAGCTGGTGTGTGTGTGTGTGTGTGGGGGGGGGGGGGGTGTGAAATTTGACTCCAGCAACAGGGCATATTGAGGTGCAGGCTGCAGCATGAGGAAAAGACTGAAGCATGTAAGAGGAAATGACATCCTACAGTTGACCAGTTCATTTTATATCTGTAAAGAATATTCAAGAAGCATTTAGACATGTTCAGCTATATGCGTGTGAAACTTGGTGTGGATATTTGAAGCATAAGTAATTTTAAAACACACTTGTTTGGAGTCCAGACGGAAAAAGCACAGGTTTTGGGATGAAACAGGATTTTTTTAAAATCATCTGTTTCACCTGGACTTCTGAAAAAAATATGGAAGGCAGCAAACACAGATCCCTACATTTAAAAAAATAAATGGTGTTGATATATGATGATTAAGTTATGAAAAAAAATAGGTGTTTGTAGTTTTGCCTAAAAAGACGTTTTCGGACCTTTTTGGATGAAATGTTGTCTAAAAGTTCACCTGTAACTTCAATCATTCTGAATTTTTTTAGGAAGCAGTAGCACATAAATGCCTATGAAAGTTGAATTCTTGGTGCTGATAACCTAAACAGAATTTATGCTAAAAATCTTTGTTCAGTCCAAAATTTCATTAAAAAAATCAAGTGATGAAGTTTCTCGTAGACCCTATAGTGTTACATATCAAAGCTGGAGGTTATTAAAGGCATCTAATTCTGAAATCTCAGCTTCCTGAGACAAACGGCTGATTTAAAATAAATTTCTATTATTTGGGTGCACATAATCGACCACTTCCTGTTACGCAGGCACCGTCAGGTGTACACCCATGAAACTTTACATGATGAGAGAGGACCCTTCTGAGTATCTCCAGTTTTAATTTCATGCACATCGGACAAAGCAAAGAGAAAATACAGGGCAGAATGTGCCCAATGCAATAACTAGGTGGCGCTATAGAGCTCGTCCAAGATTGTCATATCCATGAGTTCAGAATAGAAGCTTCATCATATCCATTGAATTTCAGTGAGATTGGACAAGGAATGTGCACGTGAGAGCAACTTTTGTGTGCATAGCGAGATGCCCAACTTTGCCGCTCTGTCACGACCACACCCCCGCATTGAAAGTTATGGTTTTTTGTCAGAGTAAACTTCAATGGCTTTTCAACAGGTGGACGTCATTTTCAGGTGTGTCGGCTCATCCTACTCGGAGTAGTGATGCTCCAAGTAAAACATGTCATTTCCTCTTGCCAGCAGGTGGCGCTACACTTTTTCCAGATTTTTTCACTGCAGATGTGTTCAGAGTCAGACTACAATCATGCACATCAATTTTGGATCAGATTGGATTATGCATGGCTGAGTAATGGCCATTTTTCTTTTCATGGCGTGTTTTCGAAACGACCTCCAATTTTGACGCGCCGCCATGGTCACAAACATCCATAAAAACTTAAAAGCTTTGCAATTTAACATCGGACATGTGTTTAGTTTACAAAACCAAAGTTTGGAGTCATTACTCTCAAATCTCTAGGAGGAGTTCGTTCTAGAGCGAGGCCTGCGAATGACCAAAATACAGCAAAAATGACATATTGTCATCAAAATATCAGACTTCCTGTGCGACTGACAGCTTGGTCCCAAGAGACTTTTTTGTAGGTTTCTATCCGATGAACATGCCCTGTTAAAATCAGCTTTGTACTATAAAGCATATGGAGGTGCTCGCGAAAACAAATTTTGCAGGTGGCGCTATCGAGCCATTTTTGTTTACCTATGCCGTTCTCCTATAAAATATGAAATTTTTCGCGACTCCTGATGTGTATACAAAATTTGGTGAGTTTTGGGGTATGTTAAAGGCCTCAAAAAGGCGACGGAAAAGTCGGAAGAATAATAATAATAATTAAAGCTACAAGTAGCATTTAGCGGGCCCGAGCACGTGCCACCGCCTGGCACGAGCGACCGCCCCGTGAGCAACGCCCTGCTCGAGCCATTCTCGTTGTTTTTTCTTGTCCATTCTGGAGCTCCAAGCTAATGTTAATATGACAGCAGCCTGTGGGGGGGGGGGGGGGGGGGGGACTGTAATCTGTTTCCTTAAAGGACAAAGACTTATGCATATAGCATGAAAAAAATTCTTAAATCTAAGCCTCGTTTAGACCTGCTCAATTTCTCATCAAGTAGAAGAAGGTTTTTATCAGATTAAGAAACAAGCAATGATGATAATTGCTATCACTGTTCCTAAGAATGAGAACAATAGAACTCATTCAATTTCCACTACAATGTCTAGATGAGTGTCAGCTATGTCTGATAACTTGGCCAATTAGCTGGACCGGGATCTTGCAAAGTGCAGAGGGTTTACGTCCAGTGTGATGAGTCTGTGGACGGCAACAGTACAGCATAGCCTTTGGTTTCCACAAGAGAAGAACTCCTGACACATCTGCCCTAACAGACAACTACAAGAGGAGTTGAAATGTATAACACGGTGAAGGAGTTTTTGTGCAGAAAAAGGTACCATTAGAAAAGCCAGTAGCAGTGACTGCAGACAGGTTTCATCACTCACTGTAAGCTGTAAAGCTGACCCAGACTTTCCAAAATGTCTGCATTACTGCTGCGTCATTCACCAGTAGGCCTTATGTGCAGAAGTGATTGGCTCTGGACACATAATGACTCCTATTGTGAAAATCATAAAAAAAACCTCAGCTGCAAAGCAAAACAGAACAGGATTTTTAAGGTGCTATTGGTGGAGATATCTGCTGAATATGGTGAATATGAATATGGTGAATCTGAACTTGTATTCTTGACTGACATTACTGGAAAACTAAACCACTTGATCTGCGAGCTGCAAGACATTGGCAAAACTATATTTTTTTATTGACCAGCCTGCCTGAGCCAGTGTTTTTCTTGTGGGGATCTTTTCTGCCAGGGCTTGCCGGCTTGGTCAGTGGATGTTGCTGCAGTTGTCTCCCTTGCTGGGACAGCTGGAGTTAAACATAGCAGCCTCACGGCTGTGAAGTGGACCCCGTTGCTGTCCCAGTCTGGATGGGCACTGTGGTGATGTTCCAATGTTCAGGCTGGCTCCTGGTATGAAGAGATTCCCAATTACCATTTCCTAACCGCAGAGCCAAGGATGTGTTTACATGTTTAGGTCAAAAATGTGATGGACAGCTTCATGTTGTCTATTGATGTAAGTTTAAACCTAAACATGCCACCCTGTTACTAATCCAGTTGATGTGGTTCTCCACCTGTGTCTAGGTGATAGAAAAGCATTTTTTTATATTTAGAGCTCTAAGCAAACAAACAGTTGTCTATATAAAAGAGCTTTTACAATTGTGCACTTTTAGCAGGTCTCTGAATACATGTGACCAATGTATAATGGATTTTCACAGACTTTGTTTAAAACTGAAGGTGACAGAGACTTTGGAGAAGTGGGTACATTATTCTGGACTTCTTTGTTTCATCCACAGAAGAGTAAAATATGTGATTGATTTTGAAAAGCTGCTGAAAAATGTATCTTTTTAAAATTGCAATTTCTAATTTGGGTTTTACATTTTGTGTTCCATTTTTTGTGATTTTATTAGAAAGATTTGTTATTTATTTGGTGTTTAAAGGTGGTACATATTGTATATACACAATCTTCTTAGAGACATTTGCTATATGTTGTGTTTGTTGTCATTGTAGTTTAATTTTATTGGATGTATAGAAAGGAAATGTAGTTGCAGCATTGATTAAAAAAGCATAAAAGAGACATTTACTGTCTGATGTTACATCTGTAGGAGTGTACTGAGGCTGGGTTTTGTTTTGGAGCACATTCATATGTTTTGTTTGTAAAAAAAAAAAAAAAAAAGATAAAATATAAAGTTAATTGTATTTTGGATGAATAAAAAAGCAATGATTAGTGCTAAGGATGTATAAAAGACAAACAAAACAAAGGAAATTGCTGTATTTTAGTGTTGAACTAGGCTTTCTAACTGTTCTACTTTCTGTCTGCCACTCCTGGCTAATTTACATGTGAGCACACAGCCGGGGGTTGGGGGGGGCTAACTCCACTCCTGCAGCAGGGGAGACTGATGAAAAGCTTGAGGATGTAAGATTGAATAAATAAAATCCTAGAGTTGACCAGTTCATTTTATAAATGTAAATATTTTTTATTTTGGTGCTGATAAACTAAACAGAAGTTATGATAAAAATATTTGCTTGAGTCAAAATGTCCAAAAATTTGCTTTTAGCACAATAGGGTGATTAAGGTGGTTAAATGTTTCTCCTACGTATAGTGCTGCTTTTCAAACGTGAAGCTTTGTAGGACGCATCTAATTCTGAAATCTCAGCTTCCTGAGACAAACGGCTGATTTCCTATAAAGCTTGATTATATGACTGCAACAGAATCGACCACTTCCTGTTTGGCAGTGCCTTACGCAGGCACCGTCAGATGTACAGCCATGAAACTTGAGATGATGAGAGAAGAGCCTTCTGAGTATCTCCAGTTTTAATTTCATGCACATCGGAAAAAGCACATAGAAAATACAGGGCAGAATGTGCCCCATGCAATAACTAGGTGGCGCTATAGAGCTCGTCCAAAGTTGTCATATCCATGGGTTCAGAATGGAAGATTCATCATATCCATTGAAATTCAGTGAGATTGGACAAGGAATGTGCACATGAGAGCAACATTTGTCTGCATGGCGAGAAGCCCAACTTTGCCGCTCTGTCAAGACCACACCCCTGCGTTGAAAGATATGTTTTATATCAGAGTAAACTTCAATGGTTTTTCAACAGGTGGACGTCATTTTGAGGTGTGTCGGCTCATCCTACTTGGAGCAGTGATGCTCCAAGTAAAACATGTCATTTCCTGTTGCCAACAGGTGGCGCTACACCTGTTTCGGATTTTTCGACTGCAGATGTGTTCAAAGTCAGACTACAATCATGCACAACAAATTTGGATCAGATTAGATTATTTATGGCTGAGTAATGGCCATTTTTCTTTTCATGGCGTGATTTCGAAACGACCTCAAATTTTGACGCGCCGCCACGGTCACAAACAACCGTAAAAACTTAAAAGCTTCGCAATTTAATATTGGACATGTGTTTAGTTTACAAAACCAAAGTTTGGAGTCATTGTTCAAAAATCTCTAGGAGGAGTTCGTTCTAGAACGAGGCTTGCAAATGACCAAAATACAGCAAAAATGACATATTGACATCAATATAGCAGACTTCCTGTGCAACTGACAGCTTGGTACCAAGAGACTTTTTTGTAGGTCTCCATCTGATGGACATGTCTTGTAAAAATCAAGCTTGTATGTTAAAGAACATGGCGGGGCTCTCAAAAACAAACATGGTAGGTGGCGCTATTGAGCCGTTTTTGTTCACCCATGCAAGTGCTGTATATCTAAGTTGGAGATATTTATGAGGCATCTCATTCTGAAATCTCAGCCTCGTGATACAAACGGCTGATTTTTTATGAATTTTTAATTATCTGACTGCAACGCAATCAACCACTTCCTGTTTGGTGGTGGCTTGCGCAGGCACCGTCAGGTGTACACCCATGAAACTTTAGACGATGAGAGAAGACCCTTATGAGTATCTCCTGCTGTAATTTTATGAATGTCGGACAAAGCACAGAGAAAAGATAGGTCAGAATGTGACATAAAATGTATTTGTCAATATCTAGGTGGCGCTATGGAGTTCGTCCAAGATTGTCATATCCATTGGTTCAGAATGGAAGCTTCATCACCTCTATTGAATTTCAGTGAGATTGGACAAGGAATGTGCACGTGAGAGCAACTTTTGTCTGCATGGCGAGACGCCCAACTTCACCGCTCTGTCACGACCACACCTCTGCATTGAAAGTTATGGCTTTTTATCAGAGTAAACTTCAATGGCTTTTCAACAGGTGGACATCATTTTGAGGTGTGTCGGCTCATCCTACTCGGAGCAGTGATGCTCCAAGTAAAACATGTCATTTCCTGTTGCCAGCAGGTGGCGCTACACCTATTCCAGATTCTTCCACTGCAGATGTGTTCAAAGTCAGACTACAATCATGCATATCAATTTTGGATCAGATTGGATTTTGCATGGCTGAGTAATGGCCATTTTTCTTTTCATGGCGTGTTTTCAAAATGACCTCCATTTTCGACACGCTGCCACGGTCACAAACATCCGTAAAAACTTAAAAGCTTCACAATTTAACATCGGACATGTGTTTAGTTTACACAACCAAAGTTTGGAGTCATTACTCCAAAATCTCTAGGAGGAGTTCGTTCTAGAGCGAGGCCTGCAAATGTCCAAAATGAAGCAAAAATGACATATTGACCTCAATATATCAGACTTCCTGTGCGAGTGACAGGTGGGTCCTTTCAGACTTTTTTGTAGGTCTCCATCTGAAGAACATGCCCTGTAAAAATCAAGCTTGTACGTTAAAGCGTATGCGGGGCGTCGGGACAAAAGTCACTGTAGGTGGCGCTATCGAGCCGTTTTTCTGCGCCCATGCCAATCTCCTATAAAATACGAAATTTTTCGCGACTCCTGATGTGTGTGCCAAATTTGGTGAGTTTTGGGGTATGTTAAAGGCCTCAAAAAGGCGACTCTTCCGGTAGAATAATAATAATAATTAAAGCTACAAGTAGCATTTAGCGGGCCCGAGCACGTGCAACCGCATGGCACGAGCGACCGCCCCGTGAGCAACGCCCTGCTCGAGCCATTCTCGTCGTTTTTTCTTGTCCATTCTGGAGCTCCAAGCTATTGTTAATACGACAGCAGCCTGGGGGGGGGGGGGGGGGGGGGATGTAATCTGTTGCCTTAAGGGACAAAGACTTTTGCATATAACATGAAAAAAATTCAAGCAATGATGATAATTGCTATCACTGTCCCTAAGGATGAGAACAATAGAACTCATTCAATTTCCACTACAATGTCTAGATGAGTGTCAGCTATGTCTGATAACTTGGCCAATTAGCTGGACCGGGATCTTGCAAAGTGCAGGTGGTTAACGTCCAGTGTGATGAGTCTGTGGACGGCAACAGTACAGCATAGCTTTTGGTTTCCACAAGAGAAGAACTCCTGACACATCTGCCCTAACAGACAACTACAAGAGGAGTTGAAATGTATAACACGGTGAGGGAGTTTTTGTGCAGAAAAAGGTACCATTAGAAAAGCTGGTAGCAGTGACTGCAGATGGGACTCCTGCTATGATCAATAGACAAACAGGTTTCATCACTCACTGTAAAGCTGACCCAGACTTTCCAAAATGTCTGCATTACTGCTGCGTCATTCACCAGCAGGCCTTATGTGCAGAAGTGATTGGCTCTGGACATATAATGACTCTTATTCTGAAAATCGTAAACAACCTCAGCTGCAAAGCAAAACAGCACAGGATTTTTAAGGTGCTATTGGAGGAGATGTCTGTTGAATATGGTGAATATGAATATGGTGAATCTGTACTTAAATTCTTGACTGACTTTACTGGAAAACTAAACCACTTGATCTGCGAGCTGCAAGACAATGGCAAAACTATTTTTTTTTGACCAGCCTGCCTGAGCCAGTGTTTTTCTTGTGGGGATCTTTTCTGCCAGGGCTTGTCAGCTTGGTCAGTGGATGTTGCTGCAGTTGTCTCCCTTGCTGGGACAGCTGGAGTTAAACACAGCAGCTCACGGCTCTGAAGTGGACCCCGTTGCTGTCCCAGTCTGGATGGGCACTGTGGCGATGTTCCAATGGCCAGGCTGGCTCCTGGTATAAAGAGATTCCCAAATACCATTTCCTAACCGCAGAGCCAAGGATGTGTTTACATGTTTAGGTCAAAAATGTGATGGACAGCTTCATGTTGCCTAAACATGCCACCCTGTTATTAATCCAGTTGATATGGTTCTCCATCTGTGTCTAAGTGATAGAAAAGCATTTTTTTTATATATTTAGAGCTCTAAGCAAACAAACAGTTGTCTATATAAAAGAGCTTTTACAATTGTGCACTTTTAGCAGGTCTCTGAGTTCATGTGACCAATGTATGGTGGATTTTCACAGACCTTGTTTAAAACTGAAGGTGAGAGAGACTTAGAGAAATGGCTTCATTGTTCTGGAGTACTTTGTTTCATCCACAGAAGAGTAGAATTGGTGATTGATTTTGAAAAGCTGCTGAAAAAAGTATCTTTTTCAAATTGCAATTTCTAACTTGGGATTTACATTTTGTGTTCCATTTTTTGTGCTTTAATTGGGAAGCATTTGTTATTTGTTTGGTGTTTTTAAGGTTCTGCAAATATACACATTTTTTAGAGACATTTGTTATCAGTTGTGTTTGTTGATTTGTAGTTTAATTTCATTGGATGTATAGATGTCGTGTGGGGGGGAGGCTCGAGAGCAGGTAGGACCCAGGCGCAGAGACGGGAGGCAAACGGGTTCAGGGCAAGTGGGTTTATTTAACTAACAAAAAGCGCTGCAGAGCAGGATGACAAAACTAAAAACAAAAACTTACTGTGGCATGGCAAGGGACATGGACGCCAGACAAGAAGACGTGATCAACATGAGCAGAAGTTAATGGACCAGCACAGGAGGAAGGCAGAGACAAGACTTATATACAGACAGGGCAGACAAGACACAGGTGAACACGATTAGGGCAGATGGGGACCAAAGGAAGTAAAACTCAAGAAACATGACAAGACAGGAAACCTTTCAAAATAAAACAGGAAACAGAACCAAACAAGACAGAACAAGAACTAAAGCGAAAAAAAAGACAACAAACTGAAACCATGACAATAGAAAGGAAAAGAAGTTCAAACATTGATTATAAAAAAGGATATAAGAGATAAAAAAAAAGAAAAAGGAAAAGAAAAAAAATAAAATATTGATTTAATTGCATTTTGAATGAATAAAAAACAATGATTAATAGAATCAGAATCAGAATCAGGAATCAGAAAAAGTTTTATTGCCAGGTTCAGTAGAGCGCACTTTACAAAACGAGGAATTTGACTTGGTGTATAGTGCAATTAAGAATAAGTTAAAAATTAATTTAACAACAACAACACACTATATACAGTAGAGTAAGGTGAATTAAAGTGGGAGCACAGATGGGCTGGGATGGTGGGACCTGTAAGTGGCACCGACAGTCCTTTGGTGGGCGGGGGGGAGGGGGGTCACCTGGGGGAGTTGGGGTTCTGTTCAGCAGGCTGGCTGCAGTGGGGAAGAAGCTGTTCTTGTGGCGCGAGGTCCTGGTCCTGATGGACCGGAGCCTCTTGCCAGAAGGGAGGGGCCGAAAGAGATTATGTCCTGGATGAGAGGGGTTGGCTACAATCCTGGCTGCCCGCCTCCAGGTCCTGGAGATGTGCAGCTCCTGGAGAGACGGGAGGTGGCAGCCGATCACCTTCTCTGCTGAGTGGATGACGCGTTGCAGCTTGGCCTTGTCTCTGGCCGTGGCCGCAGCGAACCAGACTGTGATGGAGGACGTGAGGGTGGATTCGATGATGGCGGTGTAAAAGTCTACCAGCATCTTTTCAGGGAGGTGAAACTTCTTCAGCTGCCTCAGGAAGTACATCCTCTGCTGGACCTTCTTAGTGATGGAGCTGATGTTCTGCTCCCACTTGAGGTCCTGGCTGATGATGGTTCCCAGGAAGCAGAAGGACTCCACAGAGGTCACCGGGGAGTCACAGAGGATGACAGGGGGGAGGGGGGCTGGGGCCTTCCTGAAGTCCACTGTCATCTCCACTGTCTTCAGGCATTAAGCTCCAGGTTGTTAGCGCTGCACTATGACACCAGCCTGGCTATTTCACTCCTGTAGGCCGACTCATCTCCGTCAGAGATGAGGCCGATGAGTGTGGTGTCGTCAGCAAACTTCAGGAGTTTGACAGACAGGTGACCAGCTGTGCAGCTGTTTGTGTACAGGGAGAGTAACAGGGGTGAAAGGACACAGCCCTGGGGGGATCCGGTGCTTGTGGTCCGAGTATCTGAGACGAGCTTCCCCAGCCTCACATACTGCTGTCTGTCCGTCAGGAAGTCTGTGATCCACCTGCAGGTGGAGTCAGGCACATTCATCTTGGAGAGTTTTTAATACTAAAGATGTATGAAAGACATACCGAAAAAATATGTCTTTCAGTGTTTAACTGGCTGTCTTTGGATTATGCATGCCTGAGTAATGACCATTCTTACTCCTCATCTCTCTGTTCACTGCTTGCTAATTTACATAGCAGGGGTCCCAGCAGGAGGGGGCGGGGTTGTAACACGACTCCTTCAGCAGAGCCAGGCTGAGAGAGGCTTTGACATGTAAGATGTTAGATGTTAGAATGCCAGATGTTAGAATGACCAGTTCATTTTATATCTATGAAAATATTCAGGTAGCTATGGGACATGTTTAGCTATAGGTGTGTGAAAATTGGTGTCGATTGTTGAAACATAAGTTACCATAAAAAAATGTTTGTTTGGAGTCTAGACAGATTTAACACAGGTTTTTGGATGAAAAAGGATTTTTTATAAATCATCTGTTACACTTTTAAGTCTGAAAAAAATATGGAAGGCAGCAAACACAGATCCCTACCGTTTTTAATTTTTTTGTGCTGATATTTGAAAGATAAGTTATGCAAAAAAATAGGTGTTTGCAGTTTTGCCTAAAAAGACGTTTTCGGACCTTTTTGGATGAAATGTTGTCTAAAAGTTCACCTGTAACTTCAATAATTCTGAATTTTTTTAGGAAGCAGTAGCACATAAATGCCTATGAAAGTTGAATTCTTGGTGCTGATAACCTAAACAGAATTTATGCTAAAAATCTTTGTTCAGTCCAAAATTTCATTAAAAAAATCAAGTGATGAAGTTTCTCGTAGACCCTATAGTGTTACATATCAAAGCTGGAGGTTATTAAAAGCATCTAATTCTGAAATCTCAGCTTCCTGAGACAAACGGCTGATTTATAATAAATTTCTATTATTTGGGTGCACATAATCGACCACTTCCTGTTACGCAGGCACCGTCAGGTGTACACCCATGAAACTTTACATGATGAGAGAAGACCCTTCTGAGTATCTCCAGTTTTAATTTCATGCACATCGGACAAAGCAAAGAGAAAATACAGGGCAGAATGTGCCCCATGCAATAACTAGGTGGCGCTATAGAGCTCGTCCAAGATTGTCATATCCATGGGTTCAGAATAGAAGCTTCATCATATCCATTGAATTTCAGTGAGATTGGACAAGGAATGTGCACGTGAGAGCAACTTTTGTGTGCATAGCGAGATGGTTGACAGGTTGACAGATGCATTGCAGGTGGTTAACGTCCAGTGTGATGAGTCTGTGGACGGCAACAGTACAGCATAGCTTTTGGTTTCCACAAGAGAAGAATTCCTGACACATCTGCCCTAACAGACAACTACAAGAGGAGTTGAAATGTATAACACGGTGAAGGAGTTTTTGTGCAGAAAAAGGTACCATTAGAAAAGCTGGTAGCCATACCTTCAGACGGGGCTCCTGCTATGATTGACCGACAAACAGGTTTCATCACTCACTGTAAAGCTGACCCAGACTTTCCAAAATGTCTGCATTACTGCTGCGTCATTCACCAGTAGGCCTTATGTGCAGAAGTGATTGGCTCTGGACACATAATGACTCCTATTGTGAAAAGCATAAAAAACCTCAGCTGCAAAGCAAAACAGAACAGGATTTTAAAGGTGCTATTGGTGGAGATATCTGCTGAATATGGTGAATATGAATATGGTGAATCTGAACTTGTATTCTTGACTGACATTACTGGAAAAATAAACCACTTGATCTGCGAGCTGCAAGACATTGGCAAAACTATATTTTTTTATTGACCAGCCTGCCTGAGCCAGTGTTTTTCTTGTAGGGATCTTTTCTGCCAGGGCTTGCCGGCTTGGTCAGTGGATGTTGCTGCAGTTGTCTCACTTGCTGGGACAGCTGGAGTTAAACATAGCAGCCTCATGGCTGTGAAGTGGACCCCGTTGCTGTCCCAGTCTGGATGGGCACTGTGGTGATGTTCCAATGTTCAGGCTGGCTCCTGGTATGAAGAGATTCCCAATTACCATTTCCTAACCGCAGAGCCAAGGATGTGTTTACATGTTTAGGTCAAAAATGTGATGAACAGCTTCATGTTGTCTATTGATGTAAGTTTAAACCTAAACATGCCACCCTGTTACTAATCCAGTTGATGTGGTTCTCCATCAGTGTCTAGGTGATAAAAAGCATTTTTTTATATTTAGAGCTCTAAGCAAACAAACAGTTGTCTATATAAAAGAGCTTTTACAATTGTGCACTTTTAGCAGGTCTCCGAATACATGTGACCAATGTATAATGGATTTTCACAGACTTTGTTTAAAACTGAAGGTGACAGAGACTTTGGAGAAGTGGCTACATTATTCTGGACTTCTTTGTTTCATCCACAGAAGAGTAAAATATGTGATTGATTTTGAAAAGCTGCTGAAAAATGTATCTTTTTAAAATTGTAATTTCTAATTTGGGTTGTACATTTTGTGTTCCATTTTTTGTGATTTTATTAGAAAGATTTGTTATTTCTTTGGTGTTTAAAGGTGGTACATATTGTATATATGCAATCTTCTTAGAGACATTTGCTATATGTTGTGTTTGTTGTCGTTGTAGTTTAATTTCATTGGATGTATAGAAAGGTTGCAGCATTGATTAAAAAAGCATAAAAGAGACATTTACTGTCTGATGTTACATCTGTAGGAGTGTACTGAGGCTGGGTTTTGTTTTGGAGCACATTCATATGTTTTGTTTGTAAAAAAAAAAAAAGATAAAATATAAAGTTAATTGTATTTTGGATGAATAAAAAAGCAATGATTAGTGCTACGGATGTATAAAAGACAAACAAAACAAAGGAAATTGCTGTATTTTAGTGTTGAACTAGGCTTTCTAACTGTTCTACTTTCTGTCTGCCACTCCTGGCTAATTTACATGTGAGCACACAGCCGGGGGTTGGGGGGGGGGCTAACTCCACTCCTGCAGCAGGGGAGACTGATGAAAAGCTTGAGGATGTAAGATTGAATAAATAAAATCCTAGAGTTGACCAGTTCATTTTATAAATGTAAATATTTTTTATTTTGGTGCTGATAAACTAAACAGAAGTTATAATAAAAATATTTGCTTAAGTCAAAATGTCCAAAAATTTGCTTTCAGCACAATAGGGTGATTAAGGTGGTTAAATGTTTCTCGTACGTATAGTGCTGCTTTTCAAACGTGAAGCTTTGTAGGACGCATCTAATTCTGAAATCTCAGCTTCCTGAGACAAACGGCTGATTTCCTATCAAGCTTTTTCTATGACTGCAACACAATCGACCACTTCCTGTTTGGCAGTGCCTTACGCAGGCACCGTCAGATGTGCAGCCATGAAACTTTAGATGATGAGAGAGGACCCTCCTCTTTAATTTCATGCACATCAGACAAAGCGCAGAGAAAATACAGGGCAGATTGTGCCCTATGCAATAACTAGGAGGCGCTATAGAGCTCGTCCAAAGTTGTCATATCCATGAGTTCAGAATGGAAGCTTCATCATATCCGTTGAAATTCAGTAAGATTGGACAAGGAATGTGCACGTGAGAGCAACATTTGTGCATGGCGAGACGCCCAACTTTGCCGCTCTGTCACGACCACACCCCTGCGTTGAAAGATATGTTTTTTTATCAGAATAAACTTCAATTGCTTTTCAACAGGTGGACGTCATTTTGAGGTGTGTTTGGAGCAGTGATGCTCCAAGTAAAACATGTCATTTCCTGTTGCCAACAGGTGGCGCTACGCCTGTTTTGGATATTTCCACTGCAGATGTGTTCAGAGTCAGACTACAATCATGCACAACAAATTTGGATCAGATTAGAATATTTATGGCTGAGTAATGGCCATTTTTCTTTTCATGGCGTGATTTCGAAATGACCTCAAATTTTGACGCGCCGCCACGGTCACAAACAACCGTAAAAACTTTAAAGCTTCGCAATTTAAGATCGGACATGTGTTTAGTTTACAAAACCAAAGTTTGGAGTCATTGTTCAAAAATCTCTAGGAGGAGTTCGTTCTAGAACGAGGCCTGCAAATGACCAAAATTCAGCAAAACTGACATATTGACACCAATATAGCAGACTTCCTGTGCAACTGACAGCTTGGTACCAAGAGACTTTTTTGTAGGTCTCCATCTGATGAACATGTCCTGTAAAAATCAAGCTTGTATGTTAAAGAACATGGCGGGGCTCTCAAAAACAAACATGGTAGGTGGCGCTATTGAGCCGTTTTTGTTCACCCATGCAAGTGCTGTATATCTAAGTTGGAAATATGTAAGAGGCATCTCATTCTGAAATCTCAGCCTTGTGATACAAACGGCTGATTTTTTATGAATTTTTAATTATCTGACTGCAACGCAATCAACCACTTCCTGTTTGGTGGTGGCATGCGAAGGCACCGTCAGGTGTACACCCATGAAACTTTAGACGATGAGAGAAGACCCTTATGAATATCTCCTGTTGTAATTTTATGAATGTCGGACAAAGCACAGAGAAAAGATAGGTCAGAATGTGACATAAAATGTATTTGTCAATATCTAGGTGGCGCTATGGAGCTCGTCCAAGATTGTCATATCCATGGGTTCAGAATGGAAGCCTCATCACCTCTATTGAATTTCAGTGAGATTGGACAAGGAATGTGCACGTGAGAGCAACTTTTGTGTGCATGGCGAGACGCCCAACTTCGCCACTCTGTCACGACCACACCCCTGCATTGAAAGTTATGGCTTTTTATCAGAGTAAACTTCAATGGCTTTTTAACAGGTGGACATCATTTTGAGGTGTGTCGGCTCATCCTACTTGGAGCAGTGATGCTCCAAGTCAAACATGTCATTTCCTCTTGCCAGCAGGTGGCGCTACACCTGTTCTGGATTTTTCCACTTCTGATGTGGTCAAAGTCAGACTACAATCATGCATATCAATTTTGGATCAGATTGGATTTTGCATGGCTGAGTAATGGCCATTTTTCTTTTCATGGCGTGTTTTCAAAATGACCTCCATTTTCGGCGCGCCGCCACGGTTACAAACAACCGTAAAAACTTAAAAGCTTCGCAGTTTAACATCGGACATGTGTTTAGTTTACAAAACCAAAGTTTGGAGTCATTACTCCAAAATCTCTAGGAGGAGTTCGTTCTAGAGCGAGGCCTGCAAATGTCCAAAATGAAGCAAAAATGACATATTGACCTCAATATACCAGACTTCCTGTGCGAGTGACAGGTGGGTCCTTTCAGACTTTTTTGTAGGTCTCCATCTGAAGAACATGCCCTGTAAAAATCAAGCTTGTACGTTGAAGCCTATGCGGGGCGTCGGGACAAAAGTCACTGTAGGTGGCGCTATCGAGCCGTTTTTGTGCGCCCATGCCAATCTCCTACAAAATACGAAATTTTTCGCGACTCTTGATGTGTGTGCCAAATTTGGTGAGTTTTGGGGTATGTTAAAGGCCTCAAAAAGGCGACTCTTCCGGTAGAATAATAATAATAATTAAAGCTACAAGTAGCATTTAGCGGGCCCGAGCACGTGCGACCGCATGGCACGAGCGACCGCCCCGTGAGCAACGCCCTGCTCGAGCCATTCTCGTCGTTTTTTCTTGTCCATTCTGGAGCTCCAAGCTAATGTTAATATGACAGCAGCCTGTGGGGGGGGGGGGGGGGGGGGGGCTGTAATCTGTTGCCTTAAGGGACAAAGACTTTTGCATATAGCGTGAAAAAAATTCTTAAATCTAAGCCTTATCAGATTCAGAAACAAACAATGATGATAATTGCTATCACTGTCCCTAAGGATGAGAACAATAGAACTCATCTAATTTCCACTACAATGTCTAGATGAGTGTCAGCTATGTCTGATAACTTGTCAATTAGCTGGACCGGGATCTTGCAAAGTGCAGGTGGTTTAACGTCCAGTGTGATGAGTCTGTGGACGGCAACAGTACAGCATAGCTTTTGGTTTCCACAAGAGAAGAACTCCTGACACATGTACCCTAACTGACAACTACAAGAGGAATTGAAATGTATAACACGGTGAAGGAGTTTTTGTGCAGAAAAAGGTACAATTAGAAAAGCTGGTAGCCATGCCTGCAGACGAGGCTCCTGCTATGATCAATAGACAAACAGGTTTCATAACTCATTGTAAAGCTGACCCAGACTTTCCAAAATGTCTGCATTACTGCTGCTTCATTCACCAGTAGGCCTTATTTGTAGAAGTGATTGGCTCTGGACACATAATGACTCCTATTGTGAAAATAATAGACAACCTCAGCTGTTTTTTTTGGTGCTGATATCCTAAACAGAAGTTATGATAAAAATATTTGTTTGAGTCAAAATGTCCAAAAAGTTGCTTTCAGTCAAATAGGGTGATTAAGGTGGTTAAATGTTTCTCGTAGCCCCTATAGTGGTGCTTATCAAACTTGGAGCTTTGTTAGACGCATCTAACTCTGAAATCTCAGCTTCCTGAGACAAACGGCTGACTTATATGAGGCTTTTTTCTATGACTGCAACACAATCGAGCACTTCCTGTTTGGCAGTGGCTTACGCAGGCACCGTCAGGTGTACACCCATGAAACTTTAGATGATGAGAGAACGCCCTTCTGAGTATCTCCAGTTTTAATTTCATGCACATCGGACAAAGCACAGAGAAAATACAGGGCACAATGTGCCCCATGCAATAACTAGGTGGCGCTATAGAGCTCGTCCAAAGTTGTCATATACATGGGTTCAGAATGGAAGCTTCATCAAATCTATTTAATTTGAGGGAGATTGGAGAAGAAATGTGTACGAGAGCAACATTTGTGTATGGCTAGATGCCCGACTTCACCGCTCTGTCACGAACACACCCCCGCTTTGAAAGATATGGTTTTTTATCAGAGTAAACTTCAATTGCTTTTCAACAGGTGGACGTCATTTTGAGGTGTGTCTGCTCATCCAACTTGGAGCAGTGATGCTCCAAGTCAAACATGTTATTTCCTCTTGCCAGCAGGTGGCGCTACACCTGTTCCGGATTCTTCCACTGCAGATGTGTTCAGAGTCAGACTACAATCATGCACATCACGTTTGGATCAAATTGGATTATGCATGGCTGAGTAATGGCCATTTTCCTTTTCATGGCGTGATTTCGAAACGACCTCCAATTTTGACGCGCCGCCACAGTCACAAACAACCGTAAAAATGTAAAAGCTTCACAATTTAAGATTGGACATGTGTTTAATTTACAAAACAAAAGTCTGGAGTCATTATTCACAAATCTCTAGGAGGAGTTCGTTCTAGAACGAGGCCTGCAAATGACCAAAATACAGCAAAAATGACATATTGACATCAATATAGCAGACTTCCTGTGCGACTGACAGCTTGGTACCAAGAGACTTTTTTGTAGGTTTTAATCTGATGAACATGTCCTATAAAATTCAAGCTTGTATGTTAAAGAACACGGCGGGGCTCGCGAAAACAAAGATTGTAGGTGGCGCTATTGAGCCGTTTTTGTGCACCCATGCGAGTGCTGTATATCTAAGTTGGAGATATGTAAGAGGCATCTCATTATGAAATCTCAGCCTCGTGATACAAACGGCTGATTTTTTATGAATTTTTAATTATCTGACTGCAACGCAATCAACCACTTCCTGTTTGGCGGTGCCTTACGCAGGCACCGTCAGATGTACAGCCATGAAACTTGAGATGATGAGAGAAGAGCCTTCTGAGTATCTCCAGTTTTAATTTCATGCACATCGGAAAAAGCACATAGAAAATACAGGGCAGAATGTGCCCTATGCAATAACTAGGTGGCGCTATAGAGCTCGTCCAAAGTTGTCATATCCATGGGTTCAGAATGGAAGCTTCATCATATCCATTGAAATTCAGTGAGATTGGACAAGGAATGTGCACATGAGAGCAACATTTGTGTGCATGGCGAGACGCCCAACTTTGCCGCTCTGTCACGACCACACCCCTGCGTTGAAAGATATGTTTTTTATCAGAGTAAACTTCAATGGTTTTTCAACAGGTGGACGTCATTTTAAGGTGTGTTTGCTCATCCTACTTGGAGCAGTGATGCTCCAAGTAAAACATGTCATTTCCTGTTGCCAACAGGTGGCGCTACACCTGTTTCGGATATTTCCACTGCAGATGTGTTCAAAGTCAGACTACAATCATGCACAACAAATTTGGATCAGATTAGATTATTTATGGCTGAGTAATGGCCATTTTTCTTTTCATGGCGTGATTTCGAAACGACCTCAAATTTTGACGCGCCGCCACGGTCACAAACAACCGTAAAAACTTAAAAGCTTCGCAATTTAATATTGGACATGTGTTTAGTTTACAAAACCAAAGTTTGGAGTCATTGTTCAAAAATCTCTAGGAGGAGTTCGTTCTAGAACGAGACCTGCAAATGACCAAAATTCAGCAAAAATGACATATTGACATCAATATAGCAGACTTCCTGTGCAACTGACAGCTTGGTACCAAGAGACTTTTTTGTAGCTTTTCATCTGATGAACATGTCCTGTAAAAATCAAGCTTGTATGTTAAAGAACATGGCGGGGCTCTCAAAAACAAACATGGTAGGTGGCGCTATTGAGCTGTTTTTGTTCACCCATGCAAGTGCTGTATATATAAGTTGGAGATATGTATGGAGGCATCTCATTCTGAAATCTCAGCCTCGTGATACAAACGGCTGATTTTTTATGAATTTTTAATTATCTGACTGCAACGCCATCAACCACTTCCTGTTTGGTGGTGGCTTGCGCAGGCACCGTCAGGTGTACACCCATGAAACTTTAGACGATGAGAGAAAACCCTTATGAGTATCTCCTGTTGTAATTGTATGAACGTCGGACAAAAGACAGAGAAAAGATAGGTCAGAATGTGACATAAAATGTATTTGTCAATATCTAGGTGGCGCTGTGGAGTTCGTCCAAGATTGTCATATCCATTGGTTCAGAATGGAAGCCTCATTACCTCCATTGAATTTCAGTGAGATTGGACAAGGAATGTGCACGTGAGAGCAACTTTTGTGTGCACGGCGAGACGCCCAATTTCGCCGCTCTGTCACGACCACACCCCTGCATTGAAAGTTATGGCTTTTTATCAGAGTAAACTTCAATGGCTTTTCAACAGGTGGACATCATTTTGAGGTGTGTCGGCTCATCCTACTTGGAGCAGTGATGCTCCAAGTCAAACATGTCATTTCCTGCTGCCAGCAGGTGGCGCTACACTTGTTCCAGATTCTTCCACTGCAGATGTGTTCAAAGTCAGACTACAATCATGCATATCAACTTTGGATCAGATTGGATTTTGCATGGCTGAGTAATGGCCATTTTTCTTTTCATGGCGTGTTTTCAAAATGACCTCCATTTTCGACGCGCCGCCACGGTCACAAACAACCGTAAAAACTTAAAAGCTTCGCAATTTAACATCGGACATGTGTCTAGTTTACAAAACCAAAGTTTGGAGTCATTATTCATAAATCTCTAGGAGGAGTTCGTTCTAGAAGGAGGCCTACAAATGTCCAAAATAGAGCAAAAATGACATATTGACACCAATATAGCAGACTTCCTGTGCGACTGACAGCTTGGTACCAAGAGACTTTTTTGTAGGTTTCCATCTGATGAACATGTCCTGAAAAAATCAAGCTTGTATGTCAAAGCATATGCGGGGGCTCGGGACAAATGTCACTGTAGGTGGCGCTGTCGAGCCGTTTTTGTGCGCCCATGCCAATCTCCTGTAAAATACGAAATTTTTCGCGACTCCTGATGTGTGTGCCAAATTTGGTGAGTTTTGGGGTATGTTAAAGGCCTCAAAAAGGCGACTCTTCCGTCGGAAGAAAAAGAATAATAATAATTAAAGCTACAAGTAGCATTTAGCGGGCCCGAGCACGTGCCACCGCCTGGCACGAGCGACCGCCCCGTGAGCAACGCCCTGCTCGAGCCATTCTCGTTGTTTTTTCTTGTCCATTCTGGAGCTCCAAGATAATGTTAATATGACAGCAGTCTGTGTGTGTTGGGGGGGGGGGGGGGGGGACTGTATTCTGTTTCCTTAAAGGACAAAGACTTATGCATATAGCATGAAAATTTTTTTTTAAATCTAAGCCTCGTTTAGACCTGCTCTATTTCTCATCAAGTAGAAGAAGGTTTTTATCAGATTAAGAAACAAGAAATGATGATAATTGCTATCACTGTTCCTAAGAATGAGAACAATAGAACTCATTCAATTTCCACTACAATGTCTAGATGAGTGTCAGCTATGTCTGATAACTTTGCCAATTAGCTGGACCGGGATCTTGCAAAGTGCAGGTGGTTAACGTCCAGTGTGATGAGTCTGTGGACGGCAACAGTACAGCATAGCCTTTGGTTTCCACAAGAGAAGAACTCCTGACACATCTGCCCTAACAGACAACTACAAGAGGAGTTGAAATGTATAACACGGTGAAGGAGTTTTTGTGCAGAAAAAGGTACCATTAGAAAAGCCAGTAGCAGTGACTGCAGACAGGTTTCATCACTCACTGTAAGCTGTAAAGCTGACCCAGACTTTCCAAAATGTCTGCATTACTGCTGCGTCATTCACCAGTAGGCCTTATGTGCAGAAGTGATTGGCTCTGGACACATAATGACTCCTATTGTGAAAATCATAAAAAAAAACTCAGCTGCAAAGCAAAACAGAACAGGATTTTTAAGGTGCTATTGGTGGAGATATCTGCTGAATATGGTGAATATGAATATGGTGAATCTGAACTTGTATTCTTGACTGACATTACTGGAAAACTAAACCACTTGATCTGCGAGCTGCAAGACATTGGCAAAACTATATTTTTTTATTGACCAGCCTGCCTGAGCCAGTGTTTTTCTTGTGGGGATCTTTTCTGCCAGGGCTTTCCGGCTTGGTCAGTGGATGTTGCTGCAGTTGTCTCCCTTGCTGGGACAGCTGGAGTTAAACATAGCAGCCTCACGGCTGTGAAGTGGACCCCGTTGCTGTCCCAGTCTGGATGGGCACTGTGGTGATGTTCCAATGTTCAGGCTGGCTCCTGGTATGAAGAGATTCCCAATTACCATTTCCTAACCGCAGAGCCAAGGATGTGTTTACATGTTTAGGTCAAAAATGTGATGAACAGCTTCATGTTGTCTATTGATGTAAGTTTAAACCTAAACATGCCACCCTGTTACTAATCCAGTTGATGTGGTTCTCCACCTGTGTCTAGGTGATAGAAAAGCATTTTTTTATATTTAGAGCTCTAAGCAAACAAACAGTTGTCTATACAAAAGACATTTTTACAATTGTGCACTTTTAGCAGGACTCTGAGTACATGTGACCAATGTATGGTGGATTTTCACAGACTTTGTTTAAAACTGAAGGTGACAGAGACTTTGGAGAAGTAGCTACATTGTTCTGGACTTCTTTGTTTCACTCACAGAAAAGTTAAATTGGTGGTGCTGAAAAAAATTATCTTTTTAAAATTGCAATTTCTAATTTGGGTTTTACATTCTGTGTTCCATTTTTTGTGATTTTATTAGAAAGATTTGTTATTTATTTGGTGTTTAAAGGTGGTACATATTGTATATACACAATCTTCTTAGAGACATTTGCTATATGTTGTGTTTGTTGTCATTGTAGTTTAATTTTATTGGATGTATTGAAAGGAAATGAAAAGAATTTGCAGCATTGATTAAAAAAAGCATAAAAGAGACATTTACTGTCTGATGTTACATCTGTAGGAGTGTACTGAGGCTGGGTTTTGTTTTGGAGCACATTCATATGTTTTGTTTGTAAAAAAAAAAAAAAAAAAAGATAAAATATAAAGTTAATTGTATTTTGGATGAATAAAAAAGCAATGATTAGTGCTAAGGATGTATAAAAGACAAACAAAACAAAGGAAAATGCTGTATTTTAGGGTTGAACTAGGCTTTCTAACTGTTGTACTTTCTGTCTGCCACTCCTGGCTAATTTACATGTGAGCACACAGCCGGGGGTTGGGGGGGGGGGGGGCTAACTCCACTCATGCAGCAGGGGAGACTGATGAAAAGCTTGAGGATGTAAGATTGAATAAATAAAATCCTAGAGTTGACCAGTTCATTTTATAAATGTAAATATTTTTTATTTTGGTGCTGATAAACTAAACAGAAGTTATGATAAAAATATTTGCTTGAGTCAAAATGTCCCAAAATTTGCTTTTAGCACAATAGGGTGATTAAGGTGGTTAAATGTTTCTCGTACGTATAGTGCTGCTTTTCAAACGTGGAGCTTTGTAGGACGCATCTAATTCTGAAATCTCAGCTTCCTGAGACAAACGGCTGATTTCCTATAAAGCTTGATTATATGACTGTAACGGAATCGACCACTTCCTGTTTGGCAGTGCCTTACGCAGGCACCGTCAGATGTGCAGCCATGAAACTTGAGATGATGAGAGAAGAGCGTTCTGAGTATCTCCAGTTTTAATTTCATGCACATCGGAAAAAGCACATAGAAAATACAGGGCAGAATGTGCCCCATGCAATAACTAGGTGGCGCTATAGAGTTCGTCCAAAGTTGTCATATCCATGGGTTCAGAATGGAAGCTTCATCATATCCATTGAAATTCAGTGAGATTGGACAAGGAATGTGCACATGAGAGCAACATTTGTCTGCATGGCGAGACGCCCAACTTTGCCGCTCTGTCAAGACCACACCCCCGCATTGAAAGTTATGGCTTTTTATCAGAGTAAACTTCAATGGTTTTTCAACAGGTGGACATCATTTTGAGGTGTGTTTGCTCATCCTACTTGGAGCAGTGATGCTCCAAGTAAAACATGTCATTTCCTGTTGCCAACAGGTGGCGCTACACCTGTTTCGGATTTTTCGACTGCAGATGTGTTCAAAGTCAGACTACAATCATGCACAACAAATTTGGATCGGATTAGATTATTTATGGCTGAGTAATGGCCATTTTTCTTTTCATGGCGTGATTTCGAAACGACCTCAAATTTTGACGCGCCGCCACGGTCACAAACAACCGTAACAACTTAAAAGCTACGCAATTTAATATTGGACATGTGTTTAGTTTACAAAACCAAAGTTTGGAGTCATTGTTCAAAAATCTCTAGGAGGAGTTCGTTCTAGAACGAGGCTTGCAAATGACCAAAATACACCAAAAATGACATATTGACATCAATATAGCAGACTTCCTGTGCAACTGACAGCTTGGTACCAAGAGACTTTTTTGTAGGTTTTCATCTGATGAACATGTCCTGTAAAAATCAAGCTTGTATGTTAAAGAACATGGCGGGGCTCTCAAAAACAAACATGGTAGGTGGCGCTATTGAGCCGTTTTTGTTCACCCATGCAAGTGCTGTATATCTAAGTTGGAGATATTTATGAGGCATCTCATTCTGAAATCTCAGCCTCGTGATACAAACAGCTGACTTTTTATGAATTTTTAATTATCTGACTGCAACGCAATCAACCACTTCCTGTTTGGTGGTGGCTTGCGCAGGCACCGTCAGGTGTACACCCATGAAACTTTAGACGATGAGAGAAGACCCTTATGAGTATCTCCTGTTGTAATTTTATGAATGTCGGACAAAGCACAGAGAAAAGATAGGTCAGAATGTGACATAAAATGTATTTGTCAATATCTAGGTGGCGCTATGGAGTTCGTCCAAGATTGTCATATCCATTGGTTCAGAATGGAAGCCTCATCACCTCTATTGAATTTCAGTGAGATTGGACAAGGAATGTGCACGTGAGAGCAACTTTTGTGTGCATGGCGAGACGCCCAACTTCACCGCTCTGTCACGACCACACCCCCGCATTGAAAGTTATGGCTTTTTATCAGAGTAAACTTCAATGGCTTTTCAACAGGTGGACATCATTTTGAGGTGTGTCGGCTCATCCTACTCGGAGCAGTGATGCTCCAAGTAAAACATGTCATTTCCTTTTGCCAGCAGGTGGCGCTACACCTGTTCTGGATTTTTCCACTTCTGATGTGGTCAGGGTCAGACTACAATCATGCATATCAATTTTGGATCAGATTGGATTTTGCATGGCTGAGTAATGGCCATTTTTCTTTTCATGGCGTGTTTTCAAAATGACCTCCATTTTCGACGCGCCGCCACGGTCACAAACATCCGTAAAAACTTAAAAGCTTCGCAATTTAACATCGGACATGTGTTTAGTTTACAAAACAAAAGTTTGGAGTCATTACTCCAAAATCTCTAGGAGGAGTTCGTTCTAGAGCGAGGCCTGCAAATGTCCAAAATGAAGCAAAAATGACATATTGACCTCAATATATCAGACTTCCTGTGCGAGTGACAGGTGGGTCCTTTCAGACTTTTTTGTAGGTCTCCATCTGAAGAACATGCCCTGTAAAAATCAAGCTTGTACGTTAAAGCGTATGCGGGGCGTCGGGACAAAAGTCACTGTAGGTGGCGCTATCGAGCCGTTTTTGTGCGCCCATGCCAATCTCCTATAAAATACGAAATTTTTCGCGACTCCTGATGTGTGTGCCAAATTTGGTGAGTTTTGGGGTATGTTAAAGGCCTCAAAAAGGCGACTCTTCCGGTAGAATAATAATAATAATAATAATAATAATAATAATAAACATTCGAATTACAATAGGGTCTTTGCACTCCGTGCTCGGGCCCTAATTAAAGCTACAAGTAGCATTTAGCGGGCCCGAGCACGTGCGACCGCATGGCACGAGCGACCGCCCCGTGAGCAACGCCCTGCTCGAGCCATTCTCGTCGTTTTTTCTTGTCCATTCTGGAGCTCCAAGCTAATGTTAATACGACAGCAGCCTGGGGGGGGGGGGGGGGGGGGGGGCTGTAATCTGTTGCCTTAAGGGACAAAGACTTTTGCATATAGCATGAAAAAAATTCAAGCAATGATGATAATTGCTATCACTGTCCCTAAGGATGAGAACAATAGAACTCATTCAATTTCCACTACAATGTCTAGATGAGTGTCAGCTATGTCTGATAACTTGGCCAATTAGCTGGACCGGGATCTTGCAAAGTGCAGGTGGTTAACGTCCAGTGTGATGAGTCTGTGGACGGCAACAGTACAGCATAGCTTTTGGCTTCCACAAGAGAAGAACTCCTGACACATCTGCCCTAACAGACAACTACAAGAGGAGTTGAAATGTATAACACGGTGAAGGAGTTTTTGTGCAGAAAAAGGTACAATTACAAAAGCTGGTAGCAGTGACTGCAGATGGGACTCCTGCTATGATCAATAGACAAACAGGTTTCATCACTCACTGTAAAGCTGACCCAGACTTTCCAAAATGTCTGCATTACTGCTGCGTCATTCACCAGCAGGCCTTATGTGCAGAAGTGATTGGCTCTGGACATATAATGACTCTTATTCTGAAAATCGTAAACAACCTCAGCTGCAAAGCAAAACAGCACAGGATTTTTAAGGTGCTGATGGAGGAGATGTCTGTTGAATATGGTGAATATGAACATTGTGAATCTGAACTTGCATTCTTGACTGACATTACTGGAAAACTAAACCACTTGATCTGCGAGCTGCAAGACAATGGCAAAACTATTTTTTTTTGACCAGCCTGCCTTAGCCAGTGTTTTTCTTGTGGGGATCTTTTCTGCCAGGGCTTGTCAGCTTGGTCAGTGGATGTTGCTGCAGTTGTCTCCCTTGCTGGGACAGCTGGAGTTAAACACAGCAGCTCACGGCTCTGAAGTGGACCCCGTTGCTGTCCCAGTCTGGATGGGCACTGTGGTGATGTTCCAATGGCCAGGCTGGCTCCTGGTATAAAGAGATTCCCAAATACCATTTCCTAACCGCAGAGCCAAGGATGTGTTTACATGTTTAGGTCAAAAATGTGATGGACAGCTTCATGTTGTCTATTGATGTAAGTTTAAACCTAAACATGCCACCCTGTTATTAATCCAGTTGATATGGTTCTCCATCTGTGTCTAGGTGATAGAAAAGCATTTTTTTTTATATTTAGAGCTCTAAGCAAACAAACAGTTGTCTATATAAAAGAGCTTTTACAATTGTGCACTTTTAGCAGGTCTTTTAGTTCATGTGACCAATGTATGGTGGATTTTCACAGACCTTGTTTAAAACTGAAGGTGAGAGAGACTTAGAGAAATGGCTTCATTGTTCTGGAGTTCTTTGTTTCATCCACAGAAGAGTAGAATTGGTGATTGATTTTGAAAAGCTGCTGAAAAAAGTATCTTTTTCAAATTGCAATTTCTAACTTGGGTTTTACATTTTGTGTTCCATTTTTTGTGCTTTATTTGGGAAGCATTTGTTATTTGTTTGGTGTTTTTAAGGTTCTGCAAATATACACATCATTTTTTAGAGACATTTGTTATCAGTTGTGTTTGTTGATTTGTAGTTTAATTTCATTGGATGTATAGATGTCGTGTGGGGGGGAGGCTCGAGAGCAGGTAGGACCCAGGCGCAGAGACGGGAGGCAAACGGGTTCAGGGCAAGTGGGTTTATTTAACTAACAAAAAGCGCTGCAGAGCAGGATGACAAAACTAAAAACAAAAACTTACTGTGGCATGGCAAGGGACATGGACGCCAGACAAGAAGACGTGATCAACATGAGTAGAAGTTAATGGACCAGCACAGGAGGAAGGCAGAGACAAGACTTATATACAGACAGGGCAGACAAGACACAGGTGAACACGATTAGGGCAGATGGGGACCAAAGGAAGTAAAACTCAAGAAACATGACAAGACAGGAAACCTTTCAAAATAAAACAGGAAACAGAACCAAACAAGACAGAACAAGAACTAAAGCGAAAAACAAGACAACAAACTGAAACCATGACAATAGAAAGGAAAAGAAGTTCAAACATTGATTATAAAAAAGGATATAAGAGATAAGAAAAAAGAAAAAGGAAAAGAAAAAAGATAAAATATTGATTTAATTGCATTTTGAATGAATAAAAAACAATGATTAATAGAATCAGAAATCAGAAAAAGTTTTATTGCCAGGTTCAGTAGAGCGCACTTTACAAAACGAGGAATTTGACTTGGTGTATAGTGCAATTAAGAATAAGTTAAAAATTAAGTTAACAACAACAACACACTATATACAGTAGAGTAAGGTGAAGTAAAGTGGGAGCACAGGTGGGCTGGGATGGTGGGGCCTGTAAGTGTCACCGACAGTCCTTTGGTGGGCAGGGGGGGGGGGGGGTCAGCTGGGGGAGTTGGAGTACTGTTCAGCAGGCTGACTGCAGTGGGGAAGAAGCTGTTCTTGTGGCGCGAGGTCCTGGTCCTGATGGACCGGAGCCTCTTGCCAGAAGGGAGGGGCCGAAAGAGATTATGTCCTGGATGAGAGGGGTTGGCTACAATCCTGGCTGCCCGCCTCCAGGTCCTGGAGATGTGCAGCTCCTGGAGAGACGGGAGGTGGCAGCCGATCACCTTCTCTGCTGAGTGGATGACGCGTTGCAGCTTGGCCTTGTCTCTGGCCGTGGCCGCAGCGAACCAGACTGTGATGGAGGACGTGAGGGTGGATTCAATGATGGCAGTGTAGAAGTCTACCAGCATCTTTTCAGGGAGGTGAAACTTCTTCAGCTGCCTCAGGAAGTACATCCTCTGCTGGACCTTCTTAGTGATGGAGCTGATGTTCTGCTCCCACTTGAGGTCCTGGCTGATGATGGTTCCCAGGAAGCAGAAGGACTCCACAGAGGTCACCGGGGAGTCACAGAGGATGACAGGGGGGAGGGGGGCTGGGGCCTTCCTGAAGTCCACTGTCATCTCCACTGTCTTCAGAGCATTAAGCTCTAGGTTGTTAGCGCTGCACTATGACACCAGCCTGGCTATTTCACTCCTGTAGGCCGACTCATCTCCGTCAGAGATGAGGCCGATGAGTGTGGTGTCGTCAGCAAACTTCAGGAGTTTGACAGACAGGTGACCAGCTGTGCAGCTGTTTGTGTACAGGGAGAGTAACAGGGGTGAAAGGACACAGCCCTGGGGGGATCCGGTGCTTGTGGTCCGAGTATCTGAGACGAGCTTCCCCAGCCTCACATACTGCTGTCTGTCCGTCAGGAAGTCTGTGATCCACCTGCAGGTGGAGTCAGGCACATTCATCTGGGAGAGTTTTTAATACTAAAGATGTATGAAAGACATACCGAAAAAATATGTCTTTCAGTGTTTAACTGGCTGTCTTTGGATTATGCATGCCTGAGTAATGGCCATTCTTACTCCTCATCTCTCTGTTCACTGCTTGCTAATTTACATAGCAGGGGTCCCAGCAGGAGGGGGCGGGGTTGTAACACGACTCCTTCAGCAGAGCCAGGCTGAGAGAGGCTTTGACATGTAAGATGTTAGATGTTAGAATGCTAGATGTTAGAATGACCAGTTCATTTTATATCTATGAAAATATTCAGGGAGCTATGGGACATCTTCAGCTATAGGTCTGTGAAAATTGGGGTCGATTGTTGAAACATAAGTTACCATAAAAAAATGTTTGTTTGGAGTCTAGAAAGATTTAACACAGGTTTTTGGATGAAAAAGGATTTTTTATAAATCATCTGTTACACTTTTAAGTCTGAAAAAAATATGGAAGGCAGCAAACACAGATCCCTACCGTTTTTAATTTTTTTGTGCTGATATTTGAAAGATAAGTTATGCAAAAAAATAGGTGTTTGCAGTTTTGCCTAAAAAGACGTTTTCGGACCTTTTTGGATGAAATGATGTCTAAAAGTTCACCTGTAACTTCAATCATTCTGAATTTTTTTAGGAAAACTAAACCACTTCAACTGTGATCTGCAAGGCAATGGTAAAACTATATTTTTTATGGAACAGCCTGCAGTGTTTCTTGTGGGGATCTTTTCTGCCAGGGCTTGCCGGCTTGGTCGGTGGTTGTTGCTGTTACCAATCCAGTTGATATGGTTCTCCATCTGTGTCTAAGTGATATAATCAGAATCAGAATCGTTTATTGTCATTGTACATGGGGATACAATGAAATTGCAGCAGCCTTGGAGTGAAGGAGTTACATAAAATAAAAATAAAAATAGAATAGAAAAAGAAATACTGTATTTACAACTCTTAACAAAAAATGAACAATATGGACAGAAACTGTTAAATATTAAATATTTGTGAATAAAATAGAAAGGAATTACATGAGTTGCTGTGAGCACAGCTTAATAAATATCAAGTTATTGCACAGTGACCCGGTTAGACAGTCAGGATATTGCACGCATTGTAGTAAAATTAGAGTGAGGTGTGGTTGGTGGACGTATGTGCATTCCGTATGATAATTGCCTATGGAAAAAAGCTGTTTCTTAGTCTGTTTGTCCTGGTTCTGATGGACCTGTACCTCCTTCCAGAGGGCAGCAGTTCAAACAGAGGGAAAGCAGAATGGGTGGAGTTAGTGATGATGCTAGTCACTCTGCTGATGCAGCGAGACTGGTAAATGTCCTTCAGTGAGGGGAGGGGGCAGCCGATGATCCTCTGCGCTGTCTTTACCACTCTCTGGAGACTCTGCCGTTCTGCTTCAGTGCAGTGGGAAAACCACACTGTGATGCCATAGGACAGAATGCTCTCAATGGTTGAGCGGTAGAACGTTACCAGCAGCTCCTGGCTGACGTCGTTCCTCCTAAGTTTTCTCAGGAAGTGCAGGCGTTGCTGGGCCTTCCTGATGACAGTCATGGTGTTGTTAGACCATGTGAGGTCAGCAGAGATGGTGGTGCCCAGGAGGGTGAAGCTGTGGACCCTCTCCACACAGTTTCCATCGATGTAGAGTGGGGGTGGATCTGTTCTGTTTTTTCTGAAGTCCAGGATGATCTCCTTGGTCTTGGTGGTGTTCAGGATGAGGTTATTAGCCTGACACCACCTTGAGAGTTTCAGGACTTCGTCTCTGTAGGCCGTCTCGTCGTCCCCAGAGATCAGCCCCACCACAGTAGTGTCGTCTGCAAACTTCACCACGGTGTTGCTGGTGTGGGCTGGTCTGCAGTCTGCTGTGTACAGTGTGCACAGCAGAGGACTCAGCACACATCCCTGTGTGGAGCCTGTGCTCAGCGTCCGGGTGGAGGAGAGGTGGGGGTCAAGTTTGACTGTCTGTGGTCTGTTTGTCAGGAAGTCCTTGATCCACGTGCAGGTGAGTGGGTGGAGTCCTAGTTCAGACAGTTTGTTGACCAGAATGTCAGGAATGATTGTGTTAAAGGCTGAGCTATAGTCCACAAAGAGCATCCTGGCGTAGGTGTCTCTGTGTTCCAGGTGGCTCAGCGCAGTGTGGAGGGTGATGGAAATGGCATCATCCGTTGATCTGTTTGCTTTGTAAGCAAACTGGTGGGGGACGAAGATTGGAGGGAGGGAGTCTTTGATGTGTCCCAGGAGCAGCCGCTCCAGACACTTTGTGATGACAGCAGTGAGTGCAACTGGGCGGAAGTCCGTGAGGAAGGCTGTGGATGAGGACTTTTTGGGTATCGGGATGATAGTGGATGACTTCAGGCAAGCAGGGATGAAAGCCTGAGCTAGCGACAGGTTGAAGATTTTTGTGAAGACCTGGGAGAGTTGATCGGCGCAGGCCCGCAGAACCTTTCCGGGAACTCCATCAGGTCCCGCCGCTTTCCTGGGGTTTACCCTGCTGAACATCCGTGCCATCCGTGCCACGTCCATAAAGGCATTGTTTTTATATTTAGAGCTCTAAGCAACCAAACAGTTGTCTATATAAAAGAGCTTTTACAATTGTGCACTTTTAGCAGGCTGAAAAAATTATCTTTTTAAAATTGCCATTTCAAATTTGGGTTTTAAATTTTGTGTTCCATTTTTCTGTGCTTGTATTGGAAGGATTTGTTATTATTTTGTTTAAAAGTGCTACATATTGTATATACACATAATTTATTTAGAGAAATTTGCTATAGGTTGTGTTTTTTGGTTTTGTAGTTTAATTTCATTGGATTTATATTAAGGAAAAGAAGTTGCAGCATTGATTAAAAAAGGATAAAAGAGACATTTACTGTCTAAGTCTTATGTTACATCTGTAGAACTGTACTGAGAGTTGGGTTTTGTTTTGGAGCACATTCATATGTTTTGTTTGTAAAAAAAAAAAGATAAAATATTAAGTTAATTGCATTTTACATGACTAGAAAAGCAATGATTATTCATAAAAATCTATGAAAGACATACAAAACAAATGAAAAAGCAGTCTGCCCTCCCTCTTGTGTCTAAACTATTGTCACCTCACTTCTGGGTTAGTTAGCATATAAACAGGCAGCTGGTGTGTGTGTGTGTGTGGGGGGGGGGGGGGGGGGGTGAAATTTGACTCCAGCAACAGAGCAGGCTGAGGAACAAACTGCAGCATGAGGAAAAGCCTGAAGCATGTAAGAGGAAATGACATCCTACAGTTGACCAGTTCATTTTACATCTGTAAAGAATATTCAATAAGCATTTAGACATGTTCAGCTATATGCGTGTGAAACTTGGTGTGGATTTTTGAAGCATAAGTAATTTTAAAACACACTTGTTTGGAGTCCAGACGGAAAAAGCACAGGTTTTGGGATGAATCAGGATTTTTTTAAAATCATCTGTTTCACCTGGACTTCTGAAAAAAATATGGAAGGCAGCAAACACAGATCCCTACATTTAAAAAAATAAATGGTGTTGATATATGATGATTAAGTTATGAAAAAAAATAGGTGTTTGTAGTTTTGCCTAAAAAGACGTTTTCGGACCTTTTTGGATGAAATGTTTTCTAAAAGTTCACCTGTAACTTCAATCATTCTGAATTTTTTTAGGAAGCAGTAGCACATAAATGCCTATGAAAGTTGAATTCTTGGTGCTGATAACCTAAACAGAATTTATGCTAAAAATCTTTGTTCAGTCCAAAATTTCATTAAAAAAATCAAGTGATGAAGTTTCTCGTAGACCCTATAGTGTTACATATCAAAGCTGGAGGTTATTAAAGGCATCTAATTCTGAAATCTCAGCTTCCTGAGACAAACGGCTGATTTATAATAAATTTCTATTATTTGGGTGCACATAATCGACCACTTCCTGTTACGCAGGCACCGTCAGGTGTACACCCATGAAACTTTACATGATGAGAGAGGACCCTTCTGAGTATCTCCAGTTTTAATTTCATGCACATCGGACAAAGCAAAGAGAAAATACAGGGCAGAATGTGCCCAATGCAATAACTAGGTGGCGCTATAGAGCTCGTCCAAGATTGTCATATCCATGGGTTCAGAATAGAAGCTTCATCATATCCATTGAATTTCAGTGAGATTGGACAAAGAATGTGCACGTGAGAGCAACTTTTGTGTGCATAGCGAGATGCCCAACTTTGCCGCTCTGTCACGACCACACCCCCGCATTGAAAGTTATGGTTTTTTGTCAGAGTAAACTTCAATGGCTTTTCAACAGGTGGACGTCATTTTCAGGTGTGTCGGCTCATCCTACTCGGAGTAGTGATGCTCCAAGTAAAACATGTCATTTCCTCTTGCCAGCAGGTGGCGCTACACTTTTTCCAGATTTTTTCACTGCAGATGTGTTCAGAGTCAGACTACAATCATGCACATCAATTTGGGATCAGATTGGATTATGCATGGCTGAGTAATGGCCATTTTTCTTTTCATGGCGTGTTTTCGAAACGACCTCCAATTTTGACGCGCCGCCATGGTCACAAACATCCATAAAAACTTAAAAGCTTTGCAATTTAACATCGGACATGTGTCTAGTTTACAAAACCAAAGTTTGGAGTCATTACTCTCAAATCTCTAGGAGGAGTTCGTTCTAGAGCGAGGCCTGCGAATGACCAAAATACAGCAAAAATGACATATTGTCATCAAAATATCAGACTTCCTGTGCGACTGACAGCTTGGTCCCAAGAGACTTTTTTGTAGGTTTCTATCCGATGAACATGCCCTGTTAAAATCAGGTTTGTACTATAAAGCATATGGAGGTGCTCGCGAAAACAAATTTTGCAGGTGGCGCTATCGAGCCATTTTTGTTTACCTATGCCGTTCTCCTATAAAATATGAAATTTTTCGCGACTCCTGATGTGTATACAAAATTTGGTGAGTTTTGGGGTATGTTAAAGGCCTCAAAAAGGCGACGGAAAAGTCGGAAGAATAATAATAATAATAATTAAAGCTACAAGTAGCATTTAGCGGGCCCGATCACGTGCCACCGCCTGGCACGAGCGACCACCCCGTGAGCAATGCCCTGCTCGAGCCATTCTCGTTGTTTTTTCTTGTCCATTCTGGAGCTCCAAGATAATGTTAATATGACAGCAGCCTGTGGGGGGGGGGGGGGGGGGACTGTAATCTGTTTCCTTAAAGGACAAAGACTTATGCATAAAGCATGAAAAAAATTCTTAAATCTAAGCCTCGTTTAGACCTGCTCAATTTCTCATCAAGTAGAAGAAGGTTTTTATCAGATTAAGAAACAAGCAATGATGATAATTGCTATCACTGTTCCTAAGAATGAGAACAATAGAACTCATTCAATTTCCACTACAATGTCTAGATGAGTGTCAGCTATGTCTGATAACTTGGCCAATTAGCTGGACCGGGATCTTGCAAAGTGCAGAGGGTTTACGTCCAGTGTGATGAGTCTGTGGACGGCAACAGTACAGCATAGCCTTTGGTTTCCACAAGAGAAGAACTCCTGACACATCTGCCCTAACAGACAACTACAAGAGGAGTTGAAATGTATAACACGGTGAAGGAATTTTTGTGCAGAAAAAGGTACCATTAGAAAAGCCAGTAGCAGTAACTGCAGACAGGTTTCATCACTCACTGTAAGCTGTAAAGCTGACCCAGACTTTCCAAAATGTCTGCATTACTGCTGCGTCATTCACCAGTAGGCCTTATGTGCAGAAGTGATTGGCTCTGGACACAATGGACTCCTATTGTGAAAATCATAAAAAAAAACTCAGCTGCAAAGCAAAACAGAACAGGATTTTTAAGGTGCTATTGGTGGAGATATCTGCTGAATATGGTGAATATGAATATGGTGAATCTGAACTTGTATTCTTGACTGACATTACTGGAAAACTAAACCACTTGATCTGCGAGCTGCAAGACAATGGCAAAACTATTTTTTTTTTACCAGCCTGCCTGAGCCAGTGTTTTTCTTGTGGGGATCTTTTCTGCCAGGGCTTGCCAGCTTGGTCAGTGGATGTTGCTGCAGTTGTCTCCCTTGCTGGGACAGCTGGAGTTAAACATAGCAGCCTCACGGCTGTGAAGTGGACCCCGTTGCTGTCCCAGTCTGGATGGGCACTGTGGTGATGTTCCAATGTTCAGGCTGGCTCCTGGTATGAAGAGATTCCCAATTACCATTTCCTAACCGCAGAGCCAAGGATGTGTTTACATGTTTAGGTCAAAAATGTGATGGACAGCTTCATGTTGTCTAAACATGCCACCCTGTTATTAATCCAGTTGATATGGTTCTCCATCTGTGTCTAGGTGATAGAAAAGCATTTTTTTTATATTTAGAGCTCTAAGCAAACAAACAGTTGTCTATATAAAAGAGCTTTTACAATTGTGCACTTTTAGCAGGTCTCTGAGTTCATGTGACCAATGTATGGTGGATTTTCACAGACCTTGTTTAAAACTGAAGGTGAGAGAGACTTAGAGAAATGGCTTCATTGTTCTGGAGTACTTTGTTTCATCCACAGAAGAGTAGAATTGGTGATTGATTTTGAAAAGCTGCTGAAAAAAGTATCTTTTTCAAATTGCAATTTCTAACTTGGGTTTTACATTTTGTGTTCCATTTTTTGTGCTTTAATTGGGAAGCATTTGTTATTTGTTTGGTGTTTTTAAGGTTCTGCAAATATACACATCATTTTTTAGAGACATTTGTTATCAGTTGTGTTTGTTGATTTGTAGTTTAATTTCATTGGATGTATAGATGTCGTGTGGGGGGGAGGCTCGAGAGCAGGTAGGACCCAGGCGCAGAGACGGGAGGCAAACGGGTTCAGGGCAAGTGGGTTTATTTAACTAACAAAAAGCGCTGCAGAGCAGGATGACAAAACTAAAAACAAAAACTTACTGTGGCATGGCAAGGGACATGGCCGCCAGACAAGAAGACGTGATCAACATGAGCAGAAGTTAATGGACCAGCACAGGAGGAAGGCAGAGACAAGACTTATATACAGACAGGGCAGACAAGACACAGGTGAACACGATTAGGGCAGATGGGGACCAAAGGAAGTAAAACTCAAGAAACATGACAAGACAGGAAACCTTTCAAAATAAAACAGGAAATAGAACCAAACAAGACAGAACAAGAACTAAAGCGAAAAAAAAGACAACAAACTGAAACCATGACAATAGAAAGGAAAAGAAGTTCAAACATTGATTATAAAAAAGGATATAAGAGATAAAAAAAAAAAGAAAAAGGAAAAGAAAAAAGATAAAATATTGATTTAATTGCATTTTGAATGAATAAAAAACAATGATTAATAGAATCAGAATCAGAATCAGGAATCAGAAAAAGTTTTATTGCCAGGTTCAGTAGAGCGCACTTTACAAAACGAGGAATTTGACTTGGTGTATAGTGCAATTAAGAATAAGTTAAAAATTAAGTTAACAACAACAACACACTATATACAGTAGAGTAAGGTGAATTAAAGTGGGAGCACAGATGGGCTGGGATGGTGGGGCCTGTAAGTGGCACCGACAGTCCTTTGGTGGGCGGGGGGGGGGGGGGGGTCACCTGGGGGAGTTGGGGTTCTGTTCAGCAGGCTGGCTGCAGTGGGGAAGAAGCTGTTCTTGTGGCGCGAGGTCCTGGTCCTGATGGACCGGAGCCTCTTGCCAGAAGGGAGGGGCCGAAAGAGATTATGTCCTGGATGAGAGGGGTTGGCTACAATCCTGGCTGCCCGCCTCCAGGTCCTGGAGATGTGCAGCTCCTGGAGAGACGGGAGGTGGCAGCCGATCACCTTCTCTGCTGAGTGGATGACGCGTTGCAGCTTGGCCTTGTCTCTGGCCGTGGCCGCAGCGAACCAGACTGTGATGGAGGACGTGAGGGTGGATTCGATGATGGCGGTGTAAAAGTCTACCAGCATCTTTTCAGGGAGGTGAAACTTCTTCAGCTGCCTCAGGAAGTACATCCTCTGCTGGACCTTCTTAGTGATGGAGCTGATGTTCTGCTCCCACTTGAGGTCCTGGCTGATGATGGTTCCCAGGAAGCAGAAGGACTCCACAGAGGTCACCGGGGAGTCACAGAGGATGACAGGGGGGAGGGGGGCTGGGGCCTTCCTGAAGTCCACTGTCATCTCCACTGTCTTCAGAGCATTAAGCTCCAGGTTGTTAGCGCTGCACTATGACACCAGCCTGGCTATTTCACTCCTGTAGGCCGACTCATCTCCGTCAGAGATGAGGCCGATGAGTGTGGTGCCGTCAGCAAACTTCAGGAGTTTGACAGACAGGTGACCAGCTGTGCAGCTGTTTGTGTACAGGGAGAGTAACAGGGGTGAAAGGACACAGCCCTGGGGGGATCCGGTGCTTGTGGTCCGAGTATCTGAGACGAGCTTCCCCAGCCTCACATACTGCTGTCTGTCCGTCAGGAAGTCTGTGATCCACCTGCAGGTGGAGTCAGGCACATTCATCTTGGAGAGTTTTTAATACTAAAGATGTATGAAAGACATACCGAAAAAATATGTCTTTCAGTGTTTAACTGGCTGTCTTTGGATTATGCATGCCTGAATAATGGTCATTCTTACTCCTCATCTCTTTGTTCACTGCTTGCTAATTTACATAGCAGGGGTCCCAGCAGGAGGGGGCGGGGTTGTAACACGACTCCTTCAGCAGAGCCAGGCTGAGAGAGGCTTTGACATGTAAGATGTTAGATGTTAGAATGCCAGATGTTAGAATGACCAGTTCATTTTATAGCTATGAAAATATTCAGGTAGCTATGGGACATGTTTAGCTATAGGTCTGTGAAAATTGGTGTCGATTGTTGAAACATAAGTTACCATAAAAAAATGTTTGTTTGGAGTCTAGACAGATTTAACACAGGTTTTTGGATGAAAAAGGATTTTTTATAAATCATCTGTTACACTTTTAAGTCTGAAAAAAATATGGAAGGCAGCAAACACAGATCCCTACCGTTTTTAATTTTTTTGTGCTGATATTTGAAAGATAAGTTATGCAAAAAAATAGGTGTTTGCAGTTTTGCCTAAAAAGACGTTTTCGGACCTTTTTGGATGAAATGATGTCTAAAAGTTCACCTGTAACTTCAATAATTCTGAATTTTTTTAGGAAGCAGTAGCACATAAATGCCTATGAAAGTTGAATTCTTGGTGCTGATAACCTAAACAGAATTTATGCTAAAAATCTTTGTTCAGTCCAAAATTTCATTAAAAAAATCAAGTGATGAAGTTTCTCGTAGACCCTATAGTGTTACATATCAAAGCTGGAGGTTATTAAAGGCATCTAATTCTGAAATCTCAGCTTCCTGAGACAAACGGCTGATTTATAATAAATTTCTATTATTTGGGTGCACATAATCGACCACTTCCTGTTTGGTGGTGGCTTGCGCAGGCACCGTCAGGTGTACACCCATGAAACTTTACATGATGAGAGAGGACCCTTCTGAGTATCTCCAGTTTTAATTTCATGCACATCGGACAAAGCAAAGAGAAAATACAGGGCAGAATGTGCCCAATGCAATAACTAGGTGGCGCTATAGAGCTCGTCCAAGATTGTCATATCCATGGGTTCAGAATAGAAGCTTCATCATATCCATTGAATTTCAGTGAGATTGGACAAGGAATGTGCACGTGAGAGCAACTTTTGTGTGCATAGCGAGATGCCCAACTTTGCCGCTCTGTCACGACCACACCCCCGCATTAAAAGTTATGGTTTTTTGTCAGAGTAAACTTCAATGGCTTTTCAACAGGTGGACGTCATTTTCAGGTGTGTCGGCTCATCCTACTCGGAGTAGTGATGCTCCAAGTAAAACATGTCATTTCCTCTTGCCAGCAGGTGGCGCTACACTTTTTCCAGATTTTTTCACTGCAGATGTGTTCAGAGTCAGACTACAATCATGCACATCAATTTTGGATCAGATTGGATTATGCATGGCTGAGTAATGGCCATTTTTCTTTTCATGGCGTGTTTTCGAAACGACCTCCAATTTTGACGCGCCGCCATGGTCACAAACATCCATAAAAACTTAAAAGCTTTGCAATTTAACATCGGACATGTGTCTAGTTTACAAAACCAAAGTTTGGAGTTTCTATCCGATGAACATGCCCTGTTAAAATCAGGTTTGTACTATAAAGCATATGGAGGTGCTCGCGAAAACAAATTTTGCAGGTGGCGCTATCGAGCCATTTTTGTTTACCTATGCCGTTCTCCTATAAAATATGAAATTTTTCGCGACTCCTGATGTGTATACAAAATTTGGTGAGTTTTGGGGTATGTTATAGGCCTCAAAAAGGCGACGGAAAAGTCGGAAGAATAATAATAATAATAAACCTAACAGATACAATAGGGTCCTTGCACTCCGTGCTCGGGCCCTAATAATAATAAACCTAACAGATACAATAGGGTCCTTGCACTCCGTGCTCGGGCCCTAATAACTCTTACAGATACAATAGGGTCCTTGCACTCCGTGCTCGGGCCCTAATAATAAACCTAACAGATACAATAGGGTCCTTGCACTCCGTGCTCGGGCCCTAATAATAATAAACCTAACAGATACAATAGGGTCCTTGCACTCCGTGCTCGGGCCCTAATAACTTTTACAGATACAATAGGGTCCTTGCACTCCGTGCTCGGGCCCTAATAACTCTTACAGATACAATAGGGTCCTTGCACTCCGTGCTCGGGCCCTAATAATAATAATAATAACTCTAACAGATACAATAGGGTCCTTGCACTCCGTGCTCGGGCCCTAATAATAACTCTTACAGATACAATAGGGTCCTTGCACTCCGTGCTCGGGCCCTAATAAACATTCGAATTACAATAGGGTCCTTGCACTCCGTGCTCGGGCCCTAATAATAATAACTCTAACAGATACAATAGGGTCCTTGCACTCCGTGCTCGGGCCCTAATTATGACTGAGACTCCATTTTACACAATTTTTGAGGAGCAAACTGGACTTAGGCTCTCCCTGCTGCAAGTGTAACAGTGAAATAGGTATATATGCACACATGCTGTGGAAATGTAGTGGGATACAAAAATACTGGATTGAAATAAAAAAGGAAGTGAAAATACTGTTGGGATATAGTGTGGAACTTTCAACCTTTCAGTGTGTTCTTGGCACTAAAGTGAATGGCACTAGGTACAAACACAACGCCAAGCTGGTTGAAATTCTTCTGTTTGTAGCAAGAAAAACCATTCTGAAATTCTGGATTTCCAAGGAAATTCCGACCATGGAGGACTGGTACACAGAGGACTTGAAGATTCTTCCTCTGGAAAGAGTAAGGCATACCCTTCATGACAACATTGAGGAGTTCAAAAAAGTCTGGCAACCAGTTCTGCATAAGACTAATCTTTCTTTGAATTGAACTCTGTTCTGGTAAAATGTGAAGAGAAAAAAAACACCTACTAGCCTTTTGCCGCTGGTGATTAAGGTTGATTTTTTTTATTTTATTTATTATTATTTTATTTTTCAATCTGCTGCCTGTTTGTGTTGGTTTGTGATGTTAAAAAGAAATATGGGTTTGTAAACATCTTGATTTTCTATTTTTCATGACTGACTATGTTTTCACTACCCAAATAAAAAAAAAAAAAGAAAAAACAGGAAATGGCCATACTATTGCTGAATGCTGAAAAAGCTTTTGACAGAGTAAATTGGAAGCTCCTGATTGCTGCAGAGCAAAGAGTCACAATACCAATTGAATCAGGAAATATCAAATATCTGGAAATCTATTTTTCCCCCAAACTATCAGAACTGGTGCAGCTAAACCACACCCCATTACTGAAAAGCATACAGGACGATCTAACACGCTGGACCAACCTGCTTCTGTCCCTTATGGGCAAGGTAGCCATGGTTAAAATGAAAATCTTACCCAAAGTTAATTATCTGTTCTCAATGATTCCCACACAACCGCCATTAAAATGGTTCAAAACATTAGACTCATCCATATCAAGCTTTTTATGGAACAATAAACCTGCAAGAATTAGTCTAAAAACTTTAAAATCTGCAAAAAGCTGTGGAGGATTAGAATTACCTAATTTCCAGAAATACTTTCTTGCAAATAGATTACAATGCATCTTAAAATGGTTAAAAAATAATCCAGAAACCAACTCATGGTTAGACTTGGAACAGGCGTTATGTGGAAAGATCAATCTGTCAGATCTACCGTTTATTTGCCAAACAGTTAAAAAACAGCATTGTTTTCAAAGTGTTAATATAAACACCACTTTAATAGCCTGGTGGGAATTTCTCAAAATATCAAAATCATCAATTCAACCTTGCAAAATGACACCCATCTGGAACAACCCAGACATCCTTATAAACAAAAAAATGATACACTTCCCAGCTTGGCAAGCAGGGGGCGTAAAAAAACTAGAGCACCTAATTATTGACAGAAGATTCATAACTCCCCAGGAACTAAAAGACAAACATGGAATAAATAACTTCTTGGAATATCAGCAACTTAAATCAATTATTACTAAAAAGTTTAAATAAAAAGACATTGATTTAAAGCTACCAGAAGCAGTTACCTCTTTGATTAAATTTTCAATGAATACAACCGTCTCTAAAATATACAAACTTTTATGTGATTTAGATAATAAAATTTCACTTCAAAACAACAAAATGGGATGCAGATTTGAGCATCAGCACAGATGAAAACTTCTGGTCAGAACTTTGTCTAAACACATTTAAACTGACAAAAAGTCCAAATCTGCAGCTAATCCTAATCATTGTCATGTGGGCGCTGTCGACCTCACCAAGATGGTGTCACGCTCCGCCATCATCGGCCCGCCTTCCCAAGTGGGCGTGTCTCCTGTAGCGATATAACTCATTGGTTTTCTATGTGCTAAGTTTGCAGAAAGATAGACATTATTCTCAAAGAAAATGTTTGGGTTAGAAAATCTAATTTTAATGTATGTTTAATACACAAATGTTTTACAACATGGACACATGTTGAAGTATGTTTTCTACTTATTATTTTATTTTGAAAAAAAAGGGGAGATGTCATATAATGAATGATGCAGCTCAAAATTGTTTGTTCACGACACTGTGCGACAGTGCGATTTACGGCAGACAGGTATGATGTGCGGTTCTGGAGAACGTTAATAAATTGTTCTGCTTTCAACCATCGAGCTACTGCCACTCGTCATTCCACACAGAGTTCAAACAAAATGATCATTGGTTCAGTTCAAAAGCAAACATTTAGATGAGGCGTGCTCAGCCTTAAGTCAGACTAATAGAGTTCAATTCCACTCCGGAAACTCCAAAATATGAGGAGAGTCAAAAAAGAAAAGAAAAAATAGCCCTAATGCGATTGCTATGTTCTGGTATACCAGTAATTTAAAAAAGTATGGTTCGATCTCACCAGGTTAAATCCAGGATCTCTGACGTGGCCTCTCGGCAAACCCTCCTCCTCCTGATCACAAAGCACGTCCTGGTGTGGGAATCACGGGCTCCCAGTAACGCTTCCTCCGTTGATCTAACGACCCGGCTCCAGTGGGTTTCTTCCTTTTTCCATTAAAGCCTTCAGCGTACGAAAAAGAACTCACTCCAAACATCCACCTGTGGAGCTGTCATTCTGGTCTGCAAGTATGACAGGGGAAATCCTTGTGCCACACTCCTCACTGGCGTTTCCAAGGAAGTCAGCTGGGCTGGCACCCCCTTATATAGTCTTTTGATGAAGTTCCCCAATTATTTAGTTTTGATTATTTTTCGTTTGAAGAGTAATTTACATTAAAAAAAACAGGCAACCACTTTTATCCACAGCAGGAATATATACATACATTTTTTTTATACAAAACATAAATTCCTGACGGTACCATGTCAAAACAATTTTCCTCCACTGTGTTTTGCACAACATCAGTGTAATGTGACATTGTCACAAACCCACCCCAGTCAACGGCATGGAAGTTTTACCTCTGAAATAGGGGTTCATGTTGACCACATTAACACTGTCACTTTTCTTTGTTTTTTCCCACTGTATTTGATAATTACGGGCCCCTACATGTGCCACCACATGTGCTGGTCCCGTCCACTTGGGCGCAAGCTTGGCGGAGAAACTATTAGCTGCATTAGAAAGAGGATGAGCTTGAATCCAGACCTCGTTGCCCGGCTGGAACTGAGCATCTCTCCGCCAGGTATTGTAGTAACGGGCTTGTCTAGACTGACACTTATTCACTCTCTGCTTGACTTAATTTATGAGATTCTGTTGTCTTTCTACAAGAGTGTAGGCTGGGCTATTGGCAAAGGCAGTGATGATATCATTCGTTTCAAAGGTCCTTTAAGCACTCTCCCTAAGGTTATCTCAGCAGGAGATTTTCCAGTTGCTTCTTGAACTGAAGAGTTTATGGCGTATCGGAATTCTTTGACCCATTGGTCCCAAGTGTTGTGTTGATTTCCTACATATGAGGCAATCATAGTTTTGATCGTTCTGTTTGAACCTTGTTGAGGTTAGGTTTTCTTGGGGTTGATAACTAGTGGTAAATTTGTGATTTACTCCCCAGCACCCGCAAAGGTTTTTCATTTCTCGGCCTATAAACTGAGGGCCTCTATCAGAAATAAGCTTCTTTGGAACCCCATAACGTGTGAACATTTCACACGTTATTGCAATTCTTTCATAATAATTGCAATAACTCGATGGGTTTTACTATCTTTTAAAGGAGAAAGCTCGACCCATTTTGAGAAATAGTTTATGACTACTAACAAAAATACATTGCCGTTCTTGCTTCTAGGGAATGGGCCAATAAAATCTATGCCCACTTTTTCCCATGGTTCCTCGCTTGTCGTTAATTGCAACAGACTGGCCAGGTTTTTGTTATCGGGCTTGTATTTTTGACATACAGAGCAACATTTAACATAGGTCCAGACATCCTTTCTGACTGTAGGCCACCATGCCACCTCTAACAACTTCAGAAGGGTCTTCAGGCGTCCCAAATGTCCACTCAGTGGATTGTTGTGAAAATAGTCCAGGAATGTGTCTGTACGAGACCTTGGTATTACAAGTTGCTATTTATCCCCTCCTTCTTTAACAGGAGTATGCCGATACATGAGCCCTTGAATATACACAAATCCAATTCCAACTAAGGTGCGATTTTGTCTGGCTTGCTCCCCCAAAGAGAGAAATTCTGGATCTTCTTCTTGTTCTTCTTTGATGTCCATCAAAGTAGTTGGCAAATCAGCAGAACAAGCGGAAACCTGTAGAGCCACAAAGGACTCATTTGGAGCAAGTGTGGTAACAGCTCTGGATAAAGCATCCAGCACAATATTATGTAGTCCTTTCCTGTATTTGACTTTGAATTGGAACTGTTGCAATCTCAAAGTCCATCGGGTCAGTCTCGAAGATGTCTTAGGGCAATTGAATGCCCAAGTCAACGCAGAATGGTCAGTAAAGATGACAAACTCCACTCCCTCCAAGTAATGTCTCCACGTTTCCACTGCCCAAACCACTGCGAGACATTCTTTCTCTGAAGTGGAGTTACATTCTGCTCCCTTCAGACATTGGGATGCATAACCAACCACCTTTCCCCTTCCTCTGTCCTTTGGACCAACACTGCTCCAAACCCCACCTCACTGGCATCAGTGTGAACGTCAAAAGGCAGTGAATGATCTGGATGTACTACGACAGGAGCTTTTGTTAATGCCTCTTTTAGGCGGGTAAAAGCTAATTGACATTCTGCAAACCATTCCCATCTCACGTTTTGTCTTTTCAAACGATGTAAGGGAGCTGCTATGTCGGCAAAGTGTGGAATGAATTTGTGGTACCATCCCACCACTCCAAGAAAACGCTGAAGAGCTTTAAGATTTGTGAGTATTTGTGAGTGAGGATATGCTCTTATGGCCTCTTGTCCTGACACCACATGTCCAAGAAACTTTGTTTGCGTCTGGAAGAAAAGAAATTTCTTCAGATTGAGAGTTAATTGAGCACGATCAAGTCTCTAAAAAACTTCATTTCAGATCTTTTAGATGTTGCTCAGGATTGGGGGAAAAACAATAACGTCATCTATGTAAACACAACAAGTCTGTCCTTTCAGTTCTCAGAGAACTTTTTCCATCAAGCGGTGGAGGGTTGCACCAGCATTTTTTAATCCAAATGGCACGACCCGAAATTGATAAAGTACTATAGGTGTAATGACGGCAGTTTTGGCTTTGTGTACCATGCATGAATTCAATTAACTCATGAATAATGGGCATTGGATAAGTATCTGGATGAGTTTTATTGTTGAATCTCCATTAATCCACACAAAATCTGAGTGATTCAACCCCATGAAGATTGAGATGGCTCGATTATTCCCGTCTTAAGCATCTGATCTATATGTTCAGCATTGATTTGCTGTTTTTGCGGTGACACCCTGTAGGCTTTTCAACGGATTGGAACTTCATCTGTAAAATGAAAGTTTGTTTTTCTACAGTAGTTATCCTTGAAAGCCCTGAGCATAAACAGGTAAATTTCTGATCTGTGATGGATGTTCCTTGAAGGCATCCTCATCTCCTAATGTAACAGAGAGATCAGGTGTGCTAGGGGCATAAACAGCAAAATACAAGTTTGCCATGAAAAGTTCATTACCCAAACGGAAACCTTTCATTTCAGGGTTTTCAAGAAATGCATGATAGATGTAGCCTCTTGTTCCCTTTACCCCATATTTGTTGGAACCTAGATCGGTAACAGTTGATGTTATTGTCAAAAAATCCAGTCCCAAAATCACCGGAAAAAATGAGATCTTGATCAGTCATGATATATGTTTCCATGGGATAAGTTATACCATGCCAGCGATACAGAAACTGAACTTTCCCTGTAGCCCCAGGGGTTTTTCCATCTGACATAGCAAAGCTTTGGTTGTTGCTGGGGCAAAGGGGCACGCCTCTTTGTGTTAATTTCAACCACTGACTGTGTCTCATTAAAGTGAAAGTACCCCCTGTATCAAAAACACCACAACATTGCTTTACTCTCAAACAGCATGTTTCAGAGTGGCCTTTTCTTGTGGCCAGTCTAAGGCATGCCTGTGCAACAATTATGCCATCCAATCAGCATCTTGATATGACACACCTGTGAGGTGGGATGGGTTATCTCAGCAAAGGAGAAGTGCTCACTGTGACAGATTTAGATATTTGGGAAACGTTTGAGAGAAATGATTATGTTGTGTACGTAGAAAATGTTTCTGATCTTTGAGTTCCATCTCATGACCCACACAGAAAAAATTTGGTTATGAAGCTAAAACACTTCATTTGGTCACAATGTTTTTCTCTGTCACAATCCTTACAGATGATGCGAGCAGCAGGGATAAAGATATTAATGGGACTCATAATGCACCTCTGGGCACCAGTGATGCAGCTGCAAGAGGGAAGCCAGCAGCTCCTCTCAATTAGACTTAAGCAATGGGCACTACATTGAAAAGACAGTCACACTGAGTTTTGTATTGATAGTGAGTTTTCTGAAGCTCAGATGAGTGATTTTAGTGATTGAATAGTTTGGCAGTCTTAAGAGTAAATACTGGAAATAACTGTGTTGCATAAATAAAACTATCCACATCCTTGAGATGAGTTTTTGTTTTTACCAAAGACGTCTCCTGTTGAAAATTTGTGTCATACCTCAAATTTTATTTATTTGCTATATTTAAATGAACTATCTAAACTTAATCCAGCATCAACCTGCATAACATTTTCTTAAATAATAGAAAATACATTTAATTATTCCTAATAAATAATTGTTCATGTCAGGGGTGAAATCCTCTGAAATAATGAATAAAAAATTAGGTCCAGCTAAGTTTAAAAAAAGTGTTCAAAAGATCTTTTAAGTGTTTACTTAAAAATTAAAAAAAAGTAAATGTTTTGATATTTTCACAAATTGGCCATCTGCAAAACAAATGAGCAGAAATGCAGCTGTTTAGCATCACCAAGCTGCTGATAACATTAATACTCCACTCAAGCAGGAGCTCTTTTTACATGGGTGGCCCCACCCTTCACTAGACCAACCTCATCATTCTTTACTTCTGGTAGTTGGTAACGAGTAACCAGTTACCAGTCAGTTAGCAATTTTAACTGGTTTACAATAGCCAGTTCAAATAAAATGTCCATGCAAGAAAACATTTGGACCTATGTTTTTTCGTATTTGAGAAAAGGACAATGGTTATAGATTAAAAACAAGATTAATGAGATTAAAATAAATAACACACTAATTTGTAATTACTTAGTGCAAGAATATGACGTGACACCCCTATTTGTGAATTGATGGATTGTTTGACTTTAGTTTTCCTCTTATAGAGGCTTCAATCTGAGAGATTTTGTTCTTTTACATTTGTATCTATCTGCTTCAGTGTTTAGTTTAATAACACCTTCATTTTTTATTTCTGCTTTGTCGCATTTAACACCAACTTTCTGTTTGCAGTTACTGTAACTATTGCTTGTTTCTGTTACTTTATAATACGTTTTAGATGTAGTAAAGTTCTGTAAAGTTCTTGCTTGCATTCCACCGTTCTTGGTTTTAGTTTCAGTTTTCTAAAACTATAAGTAACGCCGTGGAAGCCTGAACCTTCGTGTCGGACGGTTGCTTCCGCGAAGTGCGTTAAAAAGTAATAACCGCACACTTCGAAGGCCATTAACCCGTTTATACCATGGTCACTTACAAAAGCAATACATATTAACCAGGATTTAGTCCTTAATTCTTGTTTTTTTTTTTCGATTTGGATCGCTTTTCTCACAAAAAGCGGACTATATGTTACGTGACATACGTAACATATAGTCCGCGTCGCGCAGCACCAGCGCTGCAGTCAATTTTCGGCGATATATATATGCTGATTGTCCCGATGGGTTGAATAAAGCATCAGTTCAGAGAGAAAGTTCATCTCTTACCGCTTGTTTTTGTCCAAATGATGAAGCTAAAGGTTGTTTTAAAGAAGCCGGCGCAGTGATACAAAACATTTAAGCTAGGTGACTGGAACTTCTTTTTTCACCATGCGGTTATCTGGTTTTAATTCATACCCAGCAGCCAATCAGAATCGAGTATTCAATTGGACCATGGTATAATTTGGCTTAAAGAGCCACTCTAATGAAAATTGTGTTTGGTATTTTTTATACGTTCTTGAAGCATTTTTCTCATTATGGAGGACATTAAAAAGTACTTAAAGATTCAACCTGCATTTCTTTTTTATTCTTCTCTTTTTTAGTAAACAAACATATAATATAACCAATTTAAGGTAAGTTAAACACATCACAAAAAAAGACTACACTATCCCCACTATTTTATTGCACATTTCCGGTTTGTAGAGAACATTTGAATACATATTTTAAATACACTGATTGTATGGAATGTTCACCCAAGGCAATAAGCAATAGAAAATCATTTTTTTGGTTGTTATAGGGATAATGTGAGCAGTGAATTGTATAAACAGTCTAATTGTAGGCCTTTATCAGTAATATAAAGGGTATTGTTGATAAGTAAAGGTAAAAACTAGGTTGATTCTCTTCTTTTTATTTTCTTTTTTTTCCTGGCAAACGATACAAGCAATACAATATAAAAAATAAAAAAAAATACCCTGCAAATTTTACTATTAATTGTTTAAGTAGAGGTCGACTTTTCTATATACCATTGAAATAATCAATAAATGGTTGCCATGTTTCATAAAAAAGGTTTTCTTGCTGTCTCAATGAAAATTTAATCTTTTCTAAATGTAAGTTTTGTATTATGTTTCTTTGAAGATGTGTTGGGGGAAATTTGCTTTTCCAATTAAGTAGGATTAGACGTGTAGCCAATAGGGTAACATAACTTAACTTTTTAACTTAACTTAACTTAACTTAACTTAACTGTTTAAACAAGTTCCAGCAGTTGGCACTATGGATAATCCTGCTATAGGGTCCAATGGAAGTTTAACCTTAAATATTAGAGACAATATTTCAAAGGTTTTTTTTTACAATAGGGAATGATTTTGTTGGAGTCCCAAAATGTGTGGGACAGTGAGGCAGGAACATGTCCGGGTCAGGGTTCACATGAAGGGAACATGTGAAAGCATTCCTGAGAACATTCTTGATAATTAAAAAAAAAAAAAAATCATCAACCTGCACTTCTAAGTATTTCTTTATTACTTGAGGTGACCGTGGTGCAGAGATAGGGCTTTCAACCTTTAATTAGAAAATTGCAGGTTTAATTCCCGTCTTGTCTTCCCATGTGTTGAAGCATCCTTGGACAAGACCCTGAACCCACATTCCCTCTGGTGGTTCTAGGTTGGCGCCAGTGTTCGGCAGCGGAGCTCTAATATTGCCCTAATATTGCTCTAATATTGCCCGCCGTTATTGTTGCACTGCTCATGTTAGTTTGGGGTTGTGAAGGGCTGTAGGCTAGCGGATGAGAGTGTAAACATAATGGGAATTGAGGGAAGGCTGACACAGAGCCAACAGTCCTGCTCACAAGTCAGAGGGAAATTTCTGATGAACTCCTGCCGCTCTGCAGAAACTAAGTCCTAGAAAATAACACAGCTTTTTGTCTTAAAATAGCAAACTCGTATAATTAAAAGACCACTGGGAACACTTTACAATATATTAAAAAATGATGGAAGAGGGACTATAAGTATTTTATGGACTGCACACAAAAAGTGACGTGACATTTCTGGCTGTTTTTTGCTTCCAAACACAATCAAACAAGCAAAAAAATAGCCACTGCTTGTATTTTGGAGATGATTATCAACATTTTATTTTTCCATGACCCTTTGGTGGTTGCAGAAAAATACTGCTCATTATCTGCACTTTGTTAGTAAAAAATGTCTGCATCTCTGCAGGAAGATTTGCATATTTCCTGGTGTAAAAGGATCTTGTTTATCAACAAGATCACAGCAAGGACAGTCATCATAAATGCTCAAGTTGGAAACCCAACTCTTTAAAAAGCCCTCGTCACAGAGCCCCTTAAGTCACTTCTTTGTTTTTTTTTTCAAAGTACTAACTAAAGGACAGCAGGTCATATTTGCATCAGAACCATAAATAGTAAAAGAAAATCCCCAATGCATGATACCCTTTTTCTTCACATCAGCTAAAGCTGCAGTTTAACTTCATCTGTTTAAAGATCCATATATTCTGGTATCTAAGTGTCAAGTTATTGATAGAGAATCTGTCATTTAACTTTAAAAGTAGACTTTACTTTGTACTTTACTAAATACTGAAAATAACTAGTACTAAGAGTACTGAGACAAGCCTCTGGACACAAAGTTTTCAGACAGACCTCATTACAAAGCAGTAGAGCCTTATGCAACATCTCGGCAGTGCACCCCACTATATGATCCTTACAGCTAGGGACTCATGCAGATGCACACAGATAGATGTGGTAATAAAAGCAATCTTACCTGGGAACACAAGCACAGCGAATAGCCCTGACAAAATGATGAAATATAGTGAATTGCACATGCTTCCCAAAAAGTACCGTTCCTGGTCTGTTTGCTGTAGATGTTCAGATATTTCCCACAGCAGGGCTTTCCCAGAGATCTTCACTCTTCTTTTTGTTTCAGTCTTAGCTTTGTCACTTTGACCTCTTGTTCAACCCTGCATTATTCTGAAGCTGTTTGCTATCCAACAACAGTACCAGATAATGATAAGGACTTGGATAGAAAACGGGTTCTCGTACAGCACTCGATCTCCCTCTCTTCACCAGTGCTCTGCAACATTCAAGGAAAAGTAAGGGGAGGGCAGGCTGTGCTCTGCACACACTGGCTGATGTTACTGCCGTTCACTCATGAACAGTCTGAGCTCTGTCTACTTACCATCCCCTTTGTCTTTGTCTGGCTCTTCCATTACCCTTCCCTCTCTCTCTGCTCTCAGCAGAACAGGACTCAAGAACTGACAGAGAACTGAAATTCTGTGTGACCAGTTTTAGCACCCCATTTACTAATTCACGTGATCTGGAGAGCAAAATTTGTAAAAAAATTTGGAAATGTGCATTTTTCAAAAATGTTCAAGAAAGAGAAAGCTTGCACCAGAATCCAAATAGTGTTGTGTCAAGAGCTTTTTGTAGGCATGCAAGACATTGGCCCTTACAGAAACCAACACAGAAATACAGGATTAGTTCAATTTTAAAACCACCACCTAATTTAACATAACTACTATTTCTATGCATCTTTAAACTACTATTTCTATGCATCTTTATTTGTGCAATAATAAGGGGAATAAAACCATAATAAGCATGTTTTTGCTAGTGTGTTTAACATTGTCTCTGCTCTGTATCACTCATTCCAGGATTATGCTAGTCTGCATGTTTACAAAAATGTGCCTCTGCACTTTTCAGATGAGACACGCCCACCAACAGAGAACATGTCCAAAAAATGTGGCGTCTACATTTTTCTTAAGCTTTTTCGATGACTGCCATTGCATAAAAACAAACCTTTTTGTTTTTGCAGACAAACAAACCTGATTATGCTAGCTTTACGCTCCTTGTTTTTTTGGACATGTGTAACCACAATAAACAATTTGATCTATGAAGCTGGTTATATTGTTCACCTCAATCTGTAAAAAAGGTGTTTTTAGTAACAAACATGTTTAAAACCTCAATTAAATATTAAAATAAAACAATAAACGGAGCTTACAGCTTCAATCATTGAATGCAACTCCAAGTCAAATATGTTGTCTTTGGCTATGGGCATCAGCTCACCAGTTTCCAAGAACTGGTATCACCATTCTTGCAGGTAACATGGAACTGGAGCACTGGGCCAGGCTTACTGCAAAGACTTCCCCTGCAACTCTTAAAAAACACACACAGAACTGTAAAAGGCAGGAGTACACCCTGAATGCAAGGGTGGCCAACCCTGGCCCTCTGGAGCCACAATCCAGCATGTTTTCTGTTTCCCTGCTTCCACACACCTGATTCCAATAAATGGCCATAGACAACATGTAATAAAGGTAAGTGCAGGTCTGTGACTGACATCGCCATTTGTATCACAGTGGTGCTGAAGCAGGAAAGCATAAGAACAGGCTGTATCTCTTAGTCTCTCTGTAGCTCTTACGGACAAGGGTTAGCCACCTCTGCTCTGAATGGGAGACCAGTCTATCACAGAAAACCACTTTCACACTCAATGCAATGGGACATTTATAAGGTGATACCTAAAAGTTTGAAAAATTCAAACCAATTGTATCAATTTAAATATGTTTCAGTGTACATGAAGGAAGGCCTCTACACTGCACTATTTCATTTCAAATTCCTGGGAAGAACTTGACACAACATTACACACCTGAAGAGGCCACTGTCAAGGTCATTTACGGAATACTTTGGGAACATTCTTTCCCTTCTTGACCCTCAAAGAGTCTGTCAGCATTCCCAGAAATCAACTTTGAAACGCAAGTAAAAAGACATTCAAGTAGATTAGACAGAAATGTGTAGAAATGCACAACAATTATAATAACAATGAACTGTTGCCTCATTACTCAAGCATAGGTACCTGTCAGGAACTCCACACGTAGTGCCCCAGTGTCAATTCCAGACTCTCCCAGAAAGGTAACTTCAAGAGGATTGATTGGGGAACTTCTTTTTTGTCTTTTCCATAGCATCATACCCCATTCCACCCACTGTTCTCGTGCCACACACAGGCTGAACTCTTTTGTGTGGTAAATTTGGGCAGCAATCCAATGTACATCTTTCTCACTATTCAGAAAATGAAATGATTTGGAGCAAGAAATTTAAGCATTTTATACAATTTCACAGTGTATCTTTACTTACCAAGAAATCTTGTCAGAAACTGTATCGGATGCAGTGCTAGTTTCGAGACTCCTGTCAGACCTGTGGAAATGATGAAAAAGCAGGGGATTTGAGGTAATGCCAAACTGTGCTATGTAATTAATGTTACACAAACAATATTTAAGCTACGGAAAAGGGTTCACCTTTCTCCACAGGAACTGGCATGCATGGTTAGGTTCATAAATAGATATGGGATATGGGGAATTCGCCATCACCAGGCTGAAAGTAGTATAAAAAATTAGTTGTATTGATGACATGCATATCACCTTTAAGATATGTCGAATTCACAATTACTGATAACTATTCTTTACCTCTTCCTGGTCAAATGAGCTTAACATTATTGGGCATGAGCGTACATGGAATGTACATGTACATGTGGAGCCAACCCAACGTCCCAATAGTAGAGCCATGCTCTTACCCCAATTCACCTTAGCTGAAGAAGCTTTCTGGAATAGATCCAGAATATTGCAAAGAGAATCAACGTCCCCCTGGTTCCTTACAAAAACTGTTACATCTTCTGCAAATGCAGACACCCCAACAGATGGCTTGTGGGACAACTCTGGCAGCATTAACCCTGTGAGCCGAGTACGTACCAGGAGAATTGTCTTCTCAGAGACCTGCGGATCGGGCTGGAAGCTGACCCCATGCCTCAGGGACAAGGATGGGGGATTGTTTTTTTTAATTTTTTTTATACGATGATGTCATAAAATGAAACAAAAAATAAAACCTGCTAACATTAAGTTAGCACAGCTAGCACAGGAGAATGGTTTTTACAATGAATGGCAATGGTTTGTCATGCAACATCTTACTTTCTAACATCTTTTTTACCACCAGTTACCGGGGGAGTTCATCTGACTATGCTGGCGCTCTCCGGTTACATAGAGTAAACGTTTGAGTGGTTTTTTTAATATAGTAAAAGATGTGAAAAAGTACCTCCGGTTGCTTGTTCGCCATGACCGCCTCTGCAATTAGTTTGATATTGGCGCTCCGTGTTTCCATCTCTCTGACAGAGTTTGAAGCCAAAGCCCCTCTTCCGCCTCTTTACCTGCTTTTCCTCTCTACCTGTTCACATCCTCTGCAGCTGAGAGTTGGTTTCCCCGCGCTCCTCAGTTTGTCCTACACAGAGAGCGCAAAATGCGATAGACGGGGCGCTCCAACGCCGCACAAGGATGAAAGAGCCGGACGCAGGTTATAGCGGGGATAGAGCGGGTTAAGCAAATGAATGGAAGAAGGCGGCCCGCTGAAGAACTATTCAATAGTGTACACATTTTATTATTAGTCTGAACTATCTTTTATTTAGAAAAAACTTTTATTTTGCCAATCAGTCCAGTACGGAAAAAAAAACATCAACAAAAGCTGTGTTGGGCGGTTTTTGGCTGGGTCTGGTGTTTTCAGATGACTTTTGGGCTGGAAAACTGTGACTCTATCTGGCAACACTGGCGCAAACTCTCTGTCATCAGCGAGTTGGTCTCTGCCCCGCGGCACGTCAAGTTCCCAGCAGAAGATCACTCCGGACCGCGTGTGTCCTCCTGCTATCAGCTCTGCAGTTCTCGCCCGATAAATACAAGCTCATTTAGGAAGCTGGTTTTGACGTGGTACACGCTTCGTACGGAGCCAGCAGATGAACAAACTAAAATAAAATTTAATTATTATAAAATACTCATTATTTTCCAAAGTCACGAGGAGCCACAACAAAAGGATGAAAGAGCCACATGTGGCTCCGGAGCCATGGGTTGCCGACCCCTGTGCTAGTGGATCAACTGGCTCTGGGTTTTGAGAGAACAGTCCGTCCGGGTCCAAATTCAAGGTTGTGTCCTTTAACAGACTTGAGTGTAGACTCCTGACTCCAGACTCCTGAGAATATCACCCGAGTATCACTCTTTCCATCAACATTTGTACGGGTGACAAGTTTAATCCAGTAGCTGGAGTGTTTCTCAGTGACAACAGCACTAGATGTGCATTAGTGTCGGTCTGGAGTGCTTTTTTTAATGCATGCTTAACAGTCTTAAAGTATCGCTCTGCCATTCTGTTTGAAGAGGGAAAACCGGGACTGGAATAAGGCTACGTTCACACTGCAGGCTGAAAGACCCAATTCCGATTTTTTTGCCCCTATGCGACCCAATTCCGATCTTTTCATGACAGTCTGAACTGAGGCCATTTGGGTATGCCGTCCTGATTCCAAAACGTATCCGATCTTTTCAATTGCGACCGCCGTCTAACCGGCCAGGCGGCTTGATTCCGAACCATACGTTATCGATACGCAACAAACTTCATCATTTTGCGTTGAAGTAGGAAGGAACGAGAACATAAACAACAATCATGGCGGCGATGCTGCTGAGACCAGTCAGTGGAAGGGAAGTGAGGTCACCGATTGGATTCATATTTGGGGTGACAGCTCTATTCAGGCCAAACTCCAGGGCTCTTATCGCAACCGGGCTGTTTTTGAAAAAATTTCCAGCTAGGATGGATGACTTTCTTTTCTTTCTCCCCTTTCCGACCGTGATCAGAAGCGCGGGGGACCCAAGGCTGATCCTCCTCCTCCTCCCTGTTCTGACCCTTAGATTCTCCAGGATTCTCCAGAGCGGGTTAATAAAGAATCAATAGCACTTATTCTGGGGGAAACCTTCTTCTATACAGTTCTCCTTCCTCCGTAACACACAACATGAATGCCCCCCCCCCCCCCCCCCCCAATTCTCCACCGCTGCACGATCTCTTCTCCTGTCTGTACGGCGCGCGCGGCCCAAACAGATCCTCATTCTACTACAGAAAATTTGCAAAAAGAGCTCCACTGTTGACAACACTGTTGTTGACATGCATTGTTCACGTTGGCTCCGCAAACAACGAGTGACGTAGTTCACCGTTGAGGACTCTTCTGCGCATGCGGGTCAGTTCTGGGTCGTCTCACGGTCACACTAGAGACCACAAAAGTTCGGATTTACTTGGAAATGTGAACGGTCTTGCAAAAAATTCGGATTTTTTCAAAAAATCCAAATTGAGCATTAAGCCCTGCAGTGTGAACGTAGCCTAAGTGACCTTAATCTCCCAAGGATCTGCGAACGATTTCATCTCATAGCAAATGGACCATGGCCGCTCACTCTCTCTTTGGGAATCCAATGTCTTGCAAGCACTAACTTCATCTTTTGAATGACAGAGTAAGCCGTTTTGTCTGGCAAGTTAAGAACTTCTGGGTATTTGGTTAGGTAATCAAGTAACAACAGATATGGGTGACCATTCAGCTCAAAAATGTCCGCTCCAGTTTTCATACACGGCTGCTCTGGAATCATATGTGGAACAAATGGCTCCGCTGGATTCTTTGGTTGCATTTGCTGGCACTGTTCACATATCTGAATCATAGTCTCTATATCACTGGACATGCCTGGCCAGTACAGCCCTTTGTATGCTTTGGCTTTTGTGCGTTGTATACCTTGGTGAGCCAAGTGCAGTTTTTCCAGGATAGTTTGTCTGAAGTTTCGTGGTATCACAATCTTGTCTCCTACCATGACTATGCCTTTCTGAATGCTGATATTGTAGATACGTGCCCCACGATAAGATACGTATCCGGGGGTAATAGCAAGTGTGTTGTACACTGCTAGCGTTTCATTGCCGATAGTGGGAAGAAGAATGGCTATTTTAATCTTTTCATCTTTCTCCAACGCACCTTTTTGCGGTCATGTACAACTGGAATCTTGGTTACAACCTGCACCGAGTCTCTGACAGATTGCTAGTGAGCTGCAGTGGTGATGGCTTTTTGAGCTGCTCCATATTGTCAGCAACAGTGTATGCTAATTTTAGATAGTTTCCTTGCGTTGCTCGGCTGTGGTTTCCCTCCACATGACAGCTTGGACTTCTGACACTATCTTGTGGTTTTATATGATGTTGCACCGAGTTACCATAGTGTGGGCTGTTGTCAAAGGGTCTCTTAATTAGGACAGATGACAGGGACACAGCTTTTGGTAAGAGAGCATCCACATCAGCTTTTACTCTATAATCCTGATGTCATAAGGTCAACAGCAGCATCTACTGGTGGCGGTGGTAATTACCGCTGTCTATTACAATATACCACAGCGATGGCAAATGTATTTAGATCATCAAATATTATTTATTTTCAGCTCCCGCGACACAGTACACCGGTTGAAAAACACTGGTCTAAAGTTATGAACACCTGTTAGTCCTGGCATTTATTGGAGACAGAACACAATTCAAATATATACCAGGGGTGGGCAAACTACGGCCCGCGGGCTGGATCCGGCCCACCTCCATGTTTGGTCCAGCCCACTGAACAATATCAAGGACTCATGTTTTTTATTTTCATCTGGCCACACGATCAAGACCTGCAGAGAACGTGACATTTTCTTCCACCTTCTGCAGTCTGAGCTCCAACCTGGAACCCTCTAAAATCTCTGTCAAACAGAACAGAAGACAGTCTTTCCTTTCTACGCTGCAGTTCATCTTTCCCGGTTTAGCTCATTCTTTTAGAGCAGTGTTTTTCTACCTTTTTTGAGCCACGGCACACTTTAACCCTGACAAAAATCCCGCGGCACACCAGCATCCAAAAGAAAAAAGCAGAAATTCATGGTCTGTATTGATCCCCCCCCCCCCCCCCCCCCCCCGCCATTTCACGTGGATTTTTGTGATAATTGTGGCAGAAAAAGCAGGAAGTTGCGGCTGTTTTTTTCTAAGAGATGAACAACCAGCTAAAGCAGTTTTTTTAAGAACTGAGCGACTTTATCAGCAGAATTAAGAACAAGGAAGTGAAGACTTCAACCACTTCTGATTGGTCAGACTGATGACATGTGATTAAGCCTTCAAGAATGATTGGCGGAGACAGTTAAAGGGGCGGGACTTTTCCTTTCACAGTTATAGCTGCAGCTAAATCGCGGTACCGTGATTCTTATCAAAATGTCTTTAATAGAATTAAATAAACACAAAGAAAAAGTAATTTTAAGATCTTTTATATTCCTAACTACTCAGTGTTTTATCAGGGCCTGTTTGGATGAACACAGAGCTGAAATCCTGGAGATGGAAAATGTTTTAAGATCAGTGAATGAGGGCAATTTCTCCACGGCCTACTTGACCATCTCCCACAGCACACTAGTGTGCCGCGGCACACTGGTTGAAAAACACTGTTTTAGAGCGATTATGCTGCTTTTTTTAAACAGCGCATCCTGTTCTGTGTCCTGATTGGCTGTAGACTCTGTCAATCACTCTCCTCTGATCCGTGTCTCCTGTACAGAAACACGGAGCTCTTCAGATCAGAAATCTGTGATCGATCAGATCTTTGTTTTCATTCTAAGATCCTGGACCTAATTTCTATGAAAGCTTGAGAATTTAAACAAGAGAAAAGTGTGAAAATGTTCATGTCTGTGTGAGAAAAGTGTAGAAAGTGGCAGGGAGGAGTTTTACTGCCATAAACATCTGTAATCAGACTCCGTGGATTTCACTGATCACGGTTATTTTTAGAATGTAATTCCTTCAATAAACGAGGGAACTCTGTTCTGGTGAAAAGGTAACGCAGATACATGCATAGCTGCAGTAGAAGACATTGAAATGTGCTTTTTCCTAATTACTGGATGAGAAACAGACGTGCAGGTCACAGCTGCTCAGTTTTAGCACAAACTGTGAGACGTTTGAGGAGCTGCAGCCTCAAAGTCTCAGCGGGGAAATGAGGGCAGAGGATCCACTATTTATTGTTTTTTTTTTCATGTATATTTTTTCCTGACTTTTTGTCTTTGAAAATCACAGTTATTTGGTCATTTTTTTATTTAATAAATAGTGTTATTTATTTTTATTAAAAGGATCATGAATTAGTAAAATTTTATTATAGGGTTTTACAACAAAAGACAGATAATAGAAGTTTAAAAAAAAGAGTTATTGTGGCCTCACAAGAAAAAGTTTGACTTGCTCTAGCATCCATATGTGATGTTGGAAGATTTGTTGTTTTTCATTCTTCCTATCGTTCAAACACCACATGAACGCAGCATTTCTCTAAGTTTTACATGAGGTACATCAAGTCGTTGGTGCAATTGGCTCTAATTTGAGAACAAAAGTTTAAACCTAAAAACTCTTCAATGCTCTGTTTTAAAATATCATTTTCAATCCAAAAGTTTTCATGCAGATTCCATCTTATTTCTTTCTCACTCCACACATCTGCTCCTGGTCCAGGTCTTCTATCTAATTTTAGAACCCTATGTGTATATGAAAGTGTTTTGCTGAGCACCGCTAGGTCTGTGGAGAAACAGTTTGTGTGTGTTAGCCTGGGGGCAGTGCTGGCAAAACCACAACTGCAGCAAAAAGTACTGTACGTGTATGTCTGTTATTTGAAATAAACAACAAAAACAGGATTGGTAGGAAAACTGAAACAAAGAAGATGCAATCAAAATCAAGTTAATCATTTTTAATATTCATTGTCATCAACATAAATCCCAAAATGTAAATAATAATGACATTTGTAGCATTCAGACATTTTGTAAGTTTAAAATATTACTTGTGAAACTGCTGTCATTATCAGTGGTGTGCTTGGAGCCTGATAACACCAGACAGTTTCATTGGCACACTTTTTTGCTGTTTGGCTCTTTTCTATATATAGTGATGTACAGATACACAGAAGAAAGTTAAAATCACAATATTAACAAATGGCCAGTAGCTCAAAACTGGCAAATCCACAGACACACAGATCAGCAGTTTTAAGCTTTTGTTTGTGTTTTTAGAGTGTCAAGAACCAATTGGTGTGTGACCCCACCATTCCCCATTGCCCTAAGATTGAGTCAGTCCATTGAAGGTTAAAAATGACCAAATGGTGTGGTCTCCTTCAACTCATGGTACCCCTGGTGGTTTGGTTCTGTGAAAAGATGGAAATGGCAGTTAGGGCATGTTAAGTGCCACTGATCTGTCTTTTTTTAAAATCCGCCAGGATTTTGAAGACCTTTTTAGAATCAAAGGTCTGTCATTTTGCCCCACTGTAAAATTATAGAGTAAAGGAACACTGTTGTCATAAAACCTGATGATTATAATGATGGTTGCAATGCCTACAGTTGTAAACATTTTCAAAGTTTTACTTTATATTTGTTTGTTATACTTGCTCTGTATTGGGGGTACTGCCAATGCCACCCAATACGTAAAAGCACAAGAAACAGACTCCAGGCTTGGTATCACTTAATACGTTTTTGTGCGTCCCAAACAATAAATACAAGTATAGCCATTAAAAAAATGCGTTTGAGTGTATATATGAAGGTTGAGGTACCCAGGCTCATATTTTCCTCCACTAGAGGCCTTGTCTCCCTGCAGTTCACCACTCGTCCTTGTGCTGCTCCCAGAATAGTCATGATATCCACTAGGTTGAGCTTCCCTTCTTCCTTAGCCTCATCGATTTCCTCTGCAAGCTCCATTGCTGCCTCCTCACGTTCCTCGATTTCTTCTTGTGTGAATATGACATGTAAGCCTTGTCCTGCTGTTGTGTTGCTTAATTGTGGTGGTGCAAGGGAACACAAAGCTCTGACTTGTCCATAGGACTTTAAATGAGCTACATTCGCACGCAAAAAAAGCAGGAGAACATTAAGGTCATTCAGAGGGCAGCCTAACTTTCTACTCTTGAGGAGATCCAAAGCAGGAAGGACCTCGTAGACAGAGATAAAGGTGTTGTCCCACACAAAGAGTCGAAGGAGGCTAAAAAGAACTATTGGTGCTAGTAAGACATAGATTGCACCATTAGCCACACTTATCACTTGAAAGACCAAGTGTCCAATTATCTTGCACTGAATTAACTCTGGAACCCTGTTCTGATCTTGGAGAATACTTGTGCGGATAAAACAGTTGAAGTCATCCTTTAGGAAGGCCGAAAGGTGAAAGTAAGTTAGATAGAGGCAGGCAGAGGTCATGAAGGTCAAGAGGAGAAATCCTCGCAGGAAAAGCATGCTCACAAGGAAGTAAGAGTTTTGTTTGCACTGCAAGTATCTCTCAAGAAGTGGATACTCAAAGTATCTCTTCCTCTTGGCTCTGCAATCGGACAAAAAAAAAAAAAGTAAGCCATTAGTTTTTGGTCTTAAAGCAGCATACAATCACAGTGAAGTGTTTCTACTCAGAATTACGACGGAGTTTTAGGGCCACGGTAAGGAAAAAAATTCTGGCCAACGTGGCGAGATTAAAGTCGTCATGTCGACTTTAATCTCGTCATGACGAGAAAAAACTCGACACAAAGTTTCGAGAAAAAACTCGTCTTGTCGAGATAAAAGTCGAAATAAAGTTTCAAGATTAAAGTCGCAAAAAAACTCGTAAATTTACGAGATTATTGTGGGAGTGAGCATCATGCAGAGCAGCAGGTGAACGCCGTGCAGCAGATCAGACCGACTAAACTCAGTTGAACAGGTGAGCTGAATGTTTATTGATAACGTTCCAAATGTCTGGAAGCTCATTTGTTTGATTTACAAGTTATTAAAGTTTTATTTATTGATGGTTGGTTTGCAGGATCTCTGCAGCCCAATGAAGCCATCGGGTGTCCCTGCAGCTGTTTGCTTGAATCCTTTCTTCCTCCACCAAAGACCAGATCTCTATGTTTGTGTGATGCTTCCGTCTGAGGAGGAGCAGCACTTTTTGCCTTTTTCAACGTTGTAATGCTAATATAACAGACTATTTTCATTCATCTTTGTTTTTTAATGATCAAACGGGTCGCTTCATCTGCAGGAGGGGGCGTATGTAACACTGTTTACTTCCGCATTGGTGTTAGGATGACAGGTTCATGACGTAATGTGACAGATGAACTTCAGGTTGTGTGAATGAAAAGGAGAATAAAGGCTGCAGTTGTCCACTACACCAAAACGTGTCTCTGAGCTCCTTATTTTACAAATGAAAGTCCGCTTTACTAGCACTGAACCCCGGAAAGACGGCTACACTGAAAATAATCTGATTTGAGTCACCAGAAGGCTCAGAATCTCTTTGTTTTAAACCTATAATCCGGAAATAAAGATTCACAAAAGTACGAGTTTTTATCTCCTAATAAAATTACTTTCTTTTGGTGGCCATAAAACTGTCGTAAACTCTTAAATACGAAGCCACTAGCTCACTAACATTAGCCATAACACTGAATACTCCTGAAAGACTCAGCTTCACTGCTCTCGCGCAACATTGCGACTTTAATCTCGAAACTTTATTTCGACTTTTATCTCGACACGACGAGTTTTTTCTCGAAACTTTGTGTCGAGTTTTTTCTCGTCATGACGAGATTAAAGTCGACATGACGACTTTAATCTCGTCATGTTGGTCAGAATTTTTTTTCCTCACCGTGGCCCTAAAACTCCATCGTACAGAATTGCTGAACAAGTCAGTTAAACAAGATATTTTTTCTAATCAGCTCTAGGTATTTTTCTTTCAATTGGCGATTATTATAAATGTGACAGTGACACCTGCAAACCAGGTTTCTCAGCCTGTAACTAACCAACATCACTTTGGAAAGTGTGTAAGCTGAAATTTGTCTGACACTTACCTCTGAAGCTCAGCTTGAAATGTTAGTGGGTTTTTGGTGTTTTGGCGCATGTCCAGAATGCTTTGGGCCAGCCGGATGGAACGGTTGTACGATTTGTCAAGTTCATCAATTATGAAAAGAAGGTCTGACCCAAGAGTGGGCATGACAAGTTGGCGCCAAATTAGCGCTGGCAGATACATCAAGATGGCCATGGCCATCAGAGAATAGGGAAACATCTAAAAGAACAGTAAGACAAACATTTACAGAAGAGTTATCCATATAGATAGGCTGACAAGAAATGGAATCTGAAATTAGTCTAATCTAATCTAATCTAATCTAATCTAATCTAATCTAATCTAATCTAATCTTTAATTAAAAACCATAACTTGAAATACAGAAGAATTAAGAATGAAATTTATCCCCACTCTTTGCCAAACTAGGCTTAACGTCAACATTTAGAATGCAAATAGTTATTTTTGAGTGCTGTATATGTGTGAAGAAACAGGAAAAATGCAACAACAGTTGTTTGGTTAGGTTTGTAAAAAAAAAAAAAAATGTTAAAAAAGTCAACAAGAAAGTTTACACTTACTTTGTGTACCCAAAGAGATTGCTCTTCAAAGTTCCCATCAGAATCAAACTCGTGATGCATGAGAGAGTCCCAGCAGTACGTGTCCACATAGCTGGCCTGCTTTGCAGTAAAATTACTTGGAGTAAAACAGCTGATCTGGGGCCCTGTGAGAAAAAAAATGATGTGAGCTTTAACAATTTCTGACAATGTAAGGAGTTTGCTGTAAGAGTTTGTGTTAAGCACTACATGTTTTGTGCCAATACATACATTCACATTCTGGCGGTCTGTTCCCTCAGAACGTTTTTTCCCTGACACACGTTTTCACATGGGAATAAAATGGAAACTTGTCTTAAAGAAATAAGATGGCTGTGTGTATTTTTTCCTCCCTTACACGTATTGTATTTTTAGTTCACCACGCTTTTACCACAGATGGTCCAACCGGGCCACATCCCAGCGGTCCGTACCACTTATAGAGGGTACTCCACCCTTTTAAAGAAGGCCTGGGATGAGGCACACCCTTGTTTCTCTCCACCTACTTTAGAGTCGTGGGTGTGACACAGTTTCACCCAGCACCCTGCACAGTTTCCAGCTATCTGTGAATAGAAATGTGCAGCCACTAATTTACTCTCAAGGTGGGAGTTCACTACTAAACCCACCAGCTATATGGCCAGTCATCTGAGCCATGCATAAATGTCTGTAATTAGCCTGCATTTTAAGACTGAAATCAACTTTGTTTTTCATCGCATCAATGTGGCAGCTGGGGTTATAATGAGAGACGTTTTAGACTGGAAGGTGAAAAAAAAGACTTAGTTATGTAGGCTGAAACAGGAAAGTTTCTATATTTTTGGTCCTTCTGAGCCAAGCTTATTTTAAGGATCCTCAAAAACATGGACTTAAGAGGAAAATGTGTGTTTAACAGGAGATTTCTTCAATGTTGGTTGTAAAAAGAAGTTCCTGTGTTTATGTTGGAGTAGGCCTCTATTATTTGTGCATTAACTTTAGACGCAAATTTTGGTGATGCAGTTTTTCTCTGTAGAATCCTAAGATTATTCTATTATATTGTTGCTCTATATTGATGCTACTAATGTATGTTGGGTTTAGTAGTTTAAGGTTCTAACAACATAGAAAGGCAATATTATTACACAAGGAACTCTTTAAACAAACCACACTCTTCTGTCAGAATAGTCCCAAAAGCTCTTAGAGCTCTGTTCTACTGCTCATATAATTGATGCTACAGTAACCTCATTGCTGCACATGTACATTTGTAATACAGTTCACTTCCTCTGCCATCACAGTTAAACTCAGACTCATGATCCATGCAGTAAAACCATGGCGGTTTAATTCATGAGTAACGTGTGCAATCGCCCAGGATGCAATTACAAGTGCCAAAAAAAAAACAAAAAAACGCGTTGACACTTTTTGTTGTGGTTGCTGGTTTTCTTGACTAAAACCATCCAGTTTCATGTGCTGTAGTTGAAATATGCACCAAGATTCCAAAACTGTCATGTCAAGGTCTTGTTCTAAAGACCATATGATGTGCGCTCTCTGTGTAAAAGATGCAGAAAGAAGCCAACTCACAACTGCAGAGGAGGTGAACCGGTAACAGGAAGTCTGACTCTTAGAAGGTAAGAAAGGTAGGGGGTGGAGGAGGCTTTTGCACTTACTGCCTATGATTCCAGACGGCACAACACACAAACTGCTGCTTTGAAATGCTCTCTAAAAAGAAAAATGTTGATCCAACTTAAATAAATCACTTCAATTAGTAACAACAAGTAATTGAATATATATATATTTATATTATATGTATATGTGTGTTTTTTCTCTCAACGCTTATATTGAACTCATATATGCTGGAGTTTAGTTCATCTGGCCTTGTTCTTTCAATATTAAAGACAAGAATGACCCAGCTATGTCTTGCACTACAGGGCAGGAGTTCAGCTATTGTGAACTCTGCCTTCAATATTAGAAAATCCGTCTTTCAGCACAAGGGGGTTGGTCATCATCCCCTCCCTCTCTAACCCATGGTGCAAAAAGAAATAAACACAAAAGGTTAAATAACTACCGTAGTTAAAACAAAGTAAAACAGCTACACAACAAAACACATGGACAGAAATCCGCATTTAAACACCAATCTGCCCAGACAGCCAAAGGGGAAGATATCCCAATGCGTCCTTACGTAATGACGCATTGACAGCTTCATAATGAAGTTACACCAACTTAATTGAAGTAACCCTTGTGCTATCCTAGGCACTTTACCATTGGGAGTTGGGTCATCTAGACCCACTAGACAGTGCTCTGAACCTTTCTTCTTCAATGATTTGTGATCTTCACTGGTGTCCATGGATTACATGAAATCTTTCCACCTTTATCCACCTTTGTCATGGTAGGGAGAACATGTCAATGGAAGGGGGGGGTCATCTAAGATAGCACAAGGGTTAAGTTGAATGAAAGTAAAATAGCTATGTCAGACAACTATGTGTTATTTTTAAGTTGATCGAACTCAAAACAAGGATTTATTTTCACTAAACCAAATAATTAAGTCAGATCAATGTAAAAAAGTTCATCTTTCCAACTACAGCCCAAATACTCTTTTTAGCAAATTCATAAAAGTAACACATTTTATTAGGTTTACTGGACTATGTAAAAGAAACTGAAAAAGACTAAAATCTTGAGGATAATTTGCTAAATAGCTAATAAAGGCTTGCACCTAATTAGGCTAGTCTTGTTAATGAGCTTATTGGTAGATTTCATTCATGCTCTTCTGCTGTTCAGATGCAACAGACTCTATTTTATTTGTTCTTTATTCAGTTTTATTGGTACTTGAGCAATGTAAAAGAAAACGTTCTTAAGTTTCCATTGTTGTCCATTCATGAAGCCGACATAAATTATTGGAGTTAATTATGTGTTGCAGTGACCTCATAAAAAAAAAAAAAATAAAATAAAATAAATAACGGAAAATTTTGCCAATTTCACCAGAAGCCAGCCTTCTTTATAAAGAAAACCCAAAATGATGCATATTAGATGTGAAGTAACTTACATACTATACATTAATTGCGAATTCATCTAAATAAGTAAATTTTACCTATTTGATACTTAATAAGTATCATTGAGATTATATTTTGCTTTCGTGTTTGTTTGAAAACAGGCTTCAGCTCTTGGGGGTGAGGCTTGAAAGGAGAGGGGGGAGTTGTTTTGCCCAGGGGGCCAAACTAGCCAGGACCGCCTCTGAGTAGAAGGGCAGCCTTGTGCGGCGCTCATACAAGCCCTGCAATTAGGGTTTGATGTTGTGGTGCAGAACTTTACTGCTCTTTGAGCAAAACTTTTTAACCCTTGTACTATCCTAGGCACTTTAACGTTGGGAGGTGGGTCATCTAGACCCACTAGACCAGGGGTCGGGAACCTTTTTGGCCAAGAGAGCCATAAACGCCACATATTTTTAAATGTAATTTTGAAAGAGCCATACAATAATGTAGTGTCCCTTTCCCACACTGAGGCACTGAGACTTAACCTCTTTTAAGGTTCTTTATTCTGGTTACTGCAGACCACAACAAACGCCGTACAATTAATTCAGCAGCTCCTGAATCTCTCCAGCGAGATAAAAGCGCTTCTCCCAACTTTATATTCCCCTGCTCCCGCTCCAGCCCTCCCATTTCCCTTATTTGGCCCATAGCTGAACCCCATTGGTCCAAACTACCGAACAACAGGCTGAGTGACAGAACTGAGAGCCAATCAGATCTCTGCTTGATGCGTTTAGTGAACTCCAGAATTTATAACGCGGCCCAACAGCCACCCAGTTAAACTCTGTCCGCGACAATATGTTTAAAACTAATTATACAAATAAATGTGGGCATTTGATGAAATTTCAACATTTTTAAATGACAATAAACATGTGGATTCTATTTAATAACATTGTTATGCTGTTGCTGATAAATATTTCTCGTGGTGGTTTTGCTGATGGTCTAGTCTGGTTGATACGTGGTGAGTTTCTGCTTCATGCAGGCGTTGAGACTTTAAACGTGATCGTAGGTCTGAATGTTCTGCAGATGTGAGACAGACGTGGAGCCAAACACACACTCACACGCTGCAGTGAGTGACGGGCAGCGGGTTTTACGTTTTTACAATCCCTGCGCGATTCACCTGCTGGCCGTGCCCACAACCCCCCCACCCCACTCTCTGCTTTCTTCCTCACACATCCCGTCCCCGCATCTGCGCGCTCGTTCTCAGAGACGGGAGCGCGCAGTTTTAGGCACGGCAATTCACAGGTTTCCAGTTGGTACAAACTCTGTGAAATAATAGATAACAGTAAACTGATAGTTTTCTCTCCAAGCACCGCTACTACTACGCGCCTCTGGCATCGCATCGCACCCGAGAAGGACTAATGAAAAAAGAAGTATAATTAAAGATTTGTCTGCGAGCCACATGTGACCATCAAAGGAGCCATATATGGCTCGCGAGCCATAGGTTCCCGACCCCTGCACTAGACAGTGCTCTGAACCTTTTTTCTTCAATGATTTGTGATCTTCACTGGTGTCCATGGATTACATGAAATCTTTCCACCTTTATCCACCTTTGTCATGGTAGGGAGAACACGTCAATGGTGATCTTGACCCCATAGGATAGCACAAGGGTTAAGCAAGAAAACAATAATAAAACTGCAAGGCAACAAATAAATGTCTAAAAATTGTACTATAAAGATTGCACACATAACACATTAGTTTTTCTTTCTTTAAAAGGGCGTTATTGTTTTTCGTTTAAAAAGTGATATTTATGCCACCACATTCATGACTGATGAAAGTAAAATCAAAAATAGGGAGTGACATGAGACACAACGCATGTGAAAACATTTGTATTGCAAACGCAAAAATATTTTTTGAAAGCAAATATTTCATGTTTTAATCTGCTAATTAGATCTGCTAATTTTTTGCAGTGAAGTGGCATAAATATCACTCGGTATGTGTAGTTAGTATTTTTCAGCATGATAGTGTAAATGCTGTTGTTCTAAGCCATAGCCCGTTGTGCCTCTTTTGGTCTTCCAAGCTCTCTGTAGTCCAAATTACTGACAAGGTAAGATAGAAATACTCAACCACATGACGTGATTTAAGAGCTGTGTGACCACATTTTAAGAAATTTTTTCATTGTGTTTCCACATAAAACACAATAACTTGTGACTTTTTTGTAAAACTACTTAGCATAAAGCGGATCTGAGATTTCTTTCCCTGCTCCTGTTTTCCTCTCCCAATTCCTAATTTACATTGGTAAGTCAGTCCCACATTTACATCCTGTACAAAAATTCTTAGCTGAGACTGCAGCTGCAAATAAATTCGACTTTAGACTGCAATCAAGTACCGTTGTCAAACCAACTGCTCAGCAGATGAAATGTCTACTTCAGTAGCAACCCCTCCCTGCAGCTAATCAACACATCCTCTCATTTAACTCAGAAAGTAGAGAGCTGCCAGAGCAGAACTTAGCCTTGTAATTACAGTTTGCCAGTGTTAGTAAGCTGTGCTCTCAATCATGCTATCTAGTAATTGCCATCAGGAGAATCGGGCTGATTGCAGTTCAGCTCTGTCACAACCAGCCATACTTCAAAGTCAAGGGAGTAGTCCTCCTTGGCAACAGATTGCCAGAATTACACATGTAAATATTCATATAAATATACATGTGATCTCGGATGTTGTCCCTGAAATCCGTCGAGGGCTTTCTATTTATAAACACACAGACATGTGACCCCTCAAACTGGGAGGAAAGCCTTCAAGAGATTCCAAGAACAACATCTAAGATCACAGTCCAGTAGACTTCGGAACAGCCATAATCCTTTGGAGAGCCCTCAAGCTCTTTGGCCCCTGCTAGAGGACCTGAACTGGAAAATTATCTGACTGCTCCAGGGTGAGTTGGTCAAATAAAACTACATTTATGAGAGGCGGCCACGGAAAAAAATCCTCAAACACTACTTAAAAGAAACACAGAGGCTCACCTAGAGAGATCTCGCGGACAAAGGCCATGCACACCAGCATTAGCGGCAGCCCGACAGACACATACTTGATAACCTTGTCTAAGGGAAGCTCCAGTTCCAGATGGCTGATCCTGAAAATCCCAGAGTTATCCTGCAGCAGGGCATCAGATAGCATGGCCTTTGCTGCTGCTTTGGCAATGGACATCATGAATACCTGAACAGCAAAAGAAAGGGCAAACCTTTTATGTCATTTTATTTACGTAATTGCTTGCCTTCATAATCTTTCCCATCAGTACCGGTATTTATCAAAGTATGAGTTCTTTTTTTTTTTTTCCATACGATGGATTATTAGGGCCACCATAAAAATACAATAAACAGAGAAGTTTTCTTGAGTCTTAACAAGTAAGTCATAAAATTATGGGGGAAAAGTTGTCATTTTACAAGAATGGAATTATGAGCTAAAGAGTCAATATTTTCCATGATAAATATATTTTAAACATCAACAAAGAAAAGAACCAATAAGGTGACATAGAGCACATTGTCCTTCATTCAGCATCGGTTTAACATAAAAGGAAATACTACATCTTTAAGGACATTGGAAAGAGGACCCTGGGCCTCTTCAGAAGAAGATTCTGGACCCACAATGGGTGGATTTTCGCCGAGTGAACCGTTTATGCCTTCAGCAGTATATTGGCAGAGATGCGAATGCATCATGGCAAATAGATTCAGATGATTAAAAAAATAAAAACATAAATCGCTTCATTGATGGATTTCGCTGGCATGTAATGTAGATGGAGGCTTAACAACCAATTTTACCTTATTTTACAACATTATTATCATAGATTTATAATTTTTATATTCTTCTTATGGCCCTAAGACTCCATCAAATTATATTAACAGGATGAAATGTTGACTTTAACAACTGATAAAAACTCCAATCTGCTTACCTTAAGTCTTCCAGCCCTCTATGGTGAAATAATTTGATGGAGCAAGCTGTCGCTCTGAAGACCTACAGAGTGTGCCGAGTGTAAGAGAGCTCCTTAAGTATTCAAGGAGTGGTTTGGTAAATGAGAGGTTGGATTTGAGGTAGATGGGGCCTGGGCTGGCTCTAATTACAGGGTAGACATCTGGGAGCACACCGACACCCAGATGGCAAAGATAGCCGAACTCCAGTCTCCAGTACTGTGTTGTGAGCCTTGTGTGAGTGTGTGTGTGAGTGTGTGACCACTCATATGTGCATCTGTAACAATTTGCTGCACGTACTCCGTGAAGCACTCTTGTCTGTTCGTCTGTGCATTGAGGAAAGTTTTACCTGGGTTTCAAAAGTCAGCATACAACATGTCACTTGAAAGAATAGGTGCATGCAGTTAAGGATTCAAGGATTCAAAGGGGTTTATTGTCATATGCACAATAAGGAAACTGGTTTCCCTGTACAATGAGATGCTGACTTTGCTGTCTGCTGTGAATGCCAAAAGGGTAAGGGTTAAATAAAATAAAGAATGGTTTTGACTGTATCTCATTGGACTGGTGCTCATATCTTAGATTCTTTAGATCACCCCCCCTGCCAGCCTTGCTCATATCCCTCTATTCATATTTGTTTAGTTACTTTTCCCTCATTTTCGTTATGTATATATATTTTCTTGCTAGCCTGACTCGCTCCTCAGAAGAATTTGCAGCTATAGAGCATCGCTCACACCAATCAGATCATTAAGCTCAGACAACACACAACGTTTGTGGCTGTGTGGGCATTTCCCTTTGTGTAAAGTTACGTTCTTTTTTATGTCGCCTTCTACGTCGAGTGTCGGTGCCCTGCGGTTGCAGAACACGAAGCCAGGTGACGTTTCCAAAGTGTAACGTCTAAAATCTCGGTTAACATGATGTCTTTATAAGGGTTAATTATAGTTGACGTTTATTCTAGGTCAAATTTTACATGTTGTTTCTATACTCCTCTGCACATTTCAGAAACTGTCTTCTGTTTTAGTTAATTTTCCTAAAATTCCATTCTGTAGATGCATATTTCTTCCCCTATTACCCTTATGCCCCTTCACGTTTTTAGGCTCTTCAGTGAAGAGCAGCCAAGTACAAGACATTGTACCCTCGGATGCCTTACATCTGCCTCATAAAGGACAAAACTGAGAGATTAATGCTGCGCAGCTTAACTTTAGGGTAAATTTAATGATAGGCAGTCTTATTAGTTGATGCCTAGTGTTAATAGAGCAATAGTGGACCTTGGATCAAGGTTCAGGGTTTAGGGTTGGCTAAATGATAAGAAATTATAGTTAGTATATAGATTTTCTGTGAAGATTAAACGATTAGATTTGTTTAGGTTTCAATGCAAATTCAGCACATTTAAATTTAAAACGTTAAGTAAGGATTTTTAGTTATTACCAAAATAAAAAAATAGTTATCAACCAACTTCAATTGAACGCTTTCAAAAAGCCAAAAAAAGTGTGTGTTGTGGAGAGAGGCATAAATTCACTCTACAACCAATTCATAATGTATCCAGATATTCAGCCAAAGGAAGTAACTGAATTAACTAAATGGAGAAGCAGTTGGAATTTATTCTCCTGTGTTTCACAGGTAAATTATTACATCCTCAGCATACTGTGGGCCATGAAGTATTTAGTCAGGCACCAACTGTGCAAGTTCTCCTACTTAAAAAAAGAAAGAGGCCTGTCATTTTCATCATAGTTATACCTCAACTATTAGAGAGAAAATGAGAAAAATTCCAGAAAATCACATTTATCTCATTCTTGGTTCCAATGCAATATCAAAGATGGCAGTGGATATAGGACAACCTTGCTGTACTGAGAGTTGTATTGGAAATAAAGCTTATCTGTCACCATCAGTAAGAACAGAACACACAAGGTTAGCATATATCAGCTGTACCTAGGAAATAAACCACTCACCTAACCCAAATCTGCGCAAGGACTCAAACATATAAAGACCCTTCAGTCTGGTTGAAGGCTTTGTGTGTGTCAAGAGACAGAATCACTGTTCCATCAACACCATTGTGCTCAGCAAAGATGGTATTAAGGAGGCTCCTGACAAGAATGTCTGCCTGGGATGAACGTTGTTTGGTCAGGTTGAATAATAGTGGTTAGGTGATTGTTCAATGGAATCGTCAAAAATTTAATAATTACTTTCTGGTCAAAATGTTGGAGTGGAGCGTTAATGGCGGAGTAGGACGTGTTTCTACGGCTCCCGCAGCTTAATATCCTGTTTCGTATATTTTACGAAGAAAACTACGACAAAAAACGACCCAAAGTATCTCTGAAGATGCCTAGACCACATAAGACCACAGACCTGGCTGCAAAGACGGACAAAACTGGAAATAAGCCTGGCAATGAAACCGCAATGAGTGGAGAAGAGCTAACGGCGGCTAACGAGCAAGCTACAGCTGTCCCCCCAGCAGGGATTCTGGATGTGGACAAATTGGTGGAGAGAATATCCACTGAAGTGCACAAAGCTATGCTAAAAGCTGTGGAGGAGGCTTTTGATAAAAGGATTGAACCGGTGCTGCGGGCACTACAGACTTGCACGTCGGAGATTGCTGGTTTGGGTACTCGGGTGAGCTCAGTGGAGCAGCGGGTGTCCGATCATGAGGACATCTGCAGCGGCCATGATGCGCAGCTTGCAGGTTTCAAATCTCAACTCGAAACGGCGCTCGCCAAAATTGATGACTTGGAGAACCGAAGTCGACGTTGCAACATCAGAGTCGTGGGGCTTCCCGAAGGGAGCGCGGGATCTAACCCGGTTCTTTTTGTGGAAAACTTTCTCCCGAAGTTGGTGGACGTGAGCTTCAAAGGAGGAGCGGTGAAAGTGGATCGGTGTCACCGAGTGCCGGCTGGGGGGAGGACCCCCGGAAAAAGACCTCGGGTATTTCTGGTGAAACTTCACAACTTTCAAGACAAAGTTCGGATCATGCAAGCAGCAAGGAAGAAGCAGGCGTTAAAATTTGGCGACGCCCCTATCATGATATTTGATGATTTTTCTGCTGCGGTCTCCAAGAAGCGTGAGGAGTTTTCCGCTGTGAAGCGCAGGCTTCGGGAGAGAGGCCTGCAATACGCAATGCTATATCCTTCTACACTCAAAGTCTGGCATGGGGGCCGAAGCAGGGCATTCGAGCGGCCAAAAGAGGCTGCACAGTTCCTGAATGGGCTGGCTGATGACGGGCCGGCCCCTTCTTTGATAAGAATCATGTCCTGGAATTGTAAAGGTCTAAATGGTACAGTAAAGCGTAATAAGATACTGTGTCACGTTAACACAATGGGAGCAGATGTGATGTTTTTGCAAGAAACACACCTTAAAATTTGTAGTCAAACTGTCCTTCGCAAACCCTGGGTGGGCCACTTATTTCACTCAAAATTTAATTTAAAATCAAGGGACGTGGCTATTTTAATCAGGAAAAATATTCCATTCATCTGTAATGACTCGATCTCTGACCCACAGGGAAGATTTATTATTGTTACTGGAAAACATTGTGGCACACCAGTTATTTTAGCAAACATATATGCACCCAACCACGATGATGAACAATTTTTTCAGAAAATAATTTCATCTATTCCCAATATACATACTCACAGCCTGCTTCTTGGTGGAGATTTCAATTGTGTTTTAGATCCTTTGCTCGATAGGTCTTCCAATAGCCAACAAACACTTACCAAATCTGCCAAATTGATTAGACATTTCTTAAATTCGGCCAATCTGGTGGACCCATGGAGAGATCACAACCCCTCTAAACGTGAATACTCATTTTTCTCTCAGCGTCATAATTCATATTCAAGAATTGATATGTTTCTGGTAGATTCCAAATTAAAACCGATAATTAAAAAAGTACAATATGAAGCTATCGTACTGTCAGACCACGGTCCAGTAACATTACTACTCGGGTTCCCAAAATTTCCAAGCCCAGGAACATGGAAAATGAACAACACTTTTTTAACGAATGAATCCTTCAAAGAATTCATTGACTCTCAATTAGCATTTTATTTCGAAACAAACGACTCCCCTGACATCTCTAAACAGTGTCTGTGGGAAGCAATGAAAGCCTATATGCGCGGCCAAATTATCTCGCACAGTGTTTTTAAGAGTAAAAAAGAAAAATTAGAAAAGCAGTCACTTGCCCAGCAGATTTTGAAACTAGATCAACAATACTCCTGTAATCCAAATCCTCAAACCCTAGCGGAACATACAGCATTGCAGACTAAGTTTAATCTACTATCTACAAATGACGCAGTGAAATTAATAAAACAGACAAAACAACATTTTTATGAACATGGGGAAAAACCAAGTAGACTTTTAGCTCATCAAATTAAAGTAATGGCGGAAAGAAATCAAATTGAGGAAATAATAACAAAATCGGGCACTAAAGCCTCTGACCAACAAGCAATTAATACAGAATTTAAAATGTTTTACAAAGATCTGTACTCATCTGAAGTTGAAGATGCTAACCTTGTAAACAATTTTTTTGAAGATCTTTCTATTCCTTTAATTAGTCAAAAGAATAAAACAGAGTTAGAGAGCTCAGTTACATTGGAGGAAGTAAAACAGGCCATTAAAGACCTTCAGAGCTCAAAAGCTCCAGGACCTGATGGCTATACTGTTGAATTTTATAAATCTTTTATTGATAGGCTGGCCCCGGTGTTGTTGCAAGTATATAATGAATCTCTCTGCCTTGGTAGGCTCCCCCAAACTTTTTATCAGGCAACAATATCTGTGATCCATAAAAAAGACAAGGATCCTACATCTGTGTCCTCATACAGACCTATAAGCCTTTTAAATGTTGATACTAAAATTCTGGCAAAAATTTTAAGTAACAGATTGGAATCAGTTCTACCTACAATTATCCATGCCGATCAAAATGGTTTCATTAAAAATAGACAGCTATCTCATAATCTTCGTCGTCTCTTTAACATCATCTTTACAAGAGGTGAAAAGCCCACACCTGAATTACTCATCTCATTGGATGCGGAGAAGGCCTTTGATAGGGTGGAGTGGTCTTACCTCTTCTTCACCCTTGCAAAATTTGGTTTTGGAGACAGTTTCATCTCCTGGGTCAAATTATTATATGCCTTTCCAGTCGCCTCTATTCAAACAAATGGCTATAGTTCAGAGTACTTTCCACTTGCCAGGTCCACAAGACAGGGCTGCCCATTATCCCCTTTACTTTTTGCTATTGCAATTGAGCCACTTGCAATCTCTTTCACTTTATGCGGACGATCTGCTGTTATACGTCTCAAATCCTAGCATTTCTATTCCAAGTATAATGAAAAAACTAGAATTCTTTGGATCCGTATCTGGCTATAAGATAAATATAAATAAAAGTATAATTTTTCCAATTAATGACACCCGTGTCAACATATCTGGACTTCCCCTCAAGATTTCATACCAATTTAAATACTTGGGAGTTACAGTTACATCATCGGTAAAAGAACTTTACAACCAAAATTTCGCCAAACTAGTTGAACAAACCATCATTGACCTTGAGAGATGGTCTTTTCTTCCACTCTCTCTTGCCGGTCGTGTGGGGGTGATTAAAATGACAGTGCTGCCCAAATTTTTGTTTTTGTTTCAATCTATCTCTCTCCACCTAAGCAAATCTTTCTTCAAAAAATTAGACAAGACAATACTGGAATTCATTTGGAATAAGAAAGTCGCTAGGATTAGACGGGGGTTTCTACAAAGACCAAAATCCTCAGGAGGGATGGGCTAACCAAATTTCCAGCTTTATTACTGGGCTTGTAACCTTAAAAATATTTCATTTTGGATCACAGAGAAATCTCCAAACTGGATGGAGATAGAACAGAACCATTGCACCCCTTCTTCCCCTAAGGCATTTTTTTTTGCAGACATAACTACAATATCACTAAAATACATTAAGGATTTGGTTGTATCCCACACAGTCAGAATATGGAAACAAATTGTGCGTCATTTTGGCCTGCAGGCAAATCCATTATCAGGCCCTATTGTTAAAAACCATTTGTTTTCTCCATCAATGAAAAATGATAATTTTGCTGACTGGTATGATCGTGGACTACGTGTTTTCAAAGATCTCTATATTGATGGTTTGTTTCCATCATTTGAACTGTTGAAAGACAAATATAACTTGCCTAACACTCACTTTTTTAAATTTTTGCAAGTAAGAGACTTTGTTAGACACAACTCTCCAAATTACCCACAACTCCCAGAGGAATCTGTTACCGATTCATTCTTTTTGAAAGAGGCGGAATATCACATTTGTACAACAAACTGAGCCACCTCAATGGCCACAGCACTTTGCAGCACTTGAGGGAGGCCTGGCAGGAAGAGCTCGGAATAAATATTTCAGAAGAGCAATGGGATCTAGCTTTAGGCTCCACACACACAACCTCAATCTGTGCCAGGCATGGTTTGATTCAGTTTAAGATAATACACAGGCTCCACTGGACCAGGCTCAGGCTGAGTAAGATATTCCCTGACGTTGACCCTCTGTGTATACGCTGTAGACAGGCTCCAGCATCTTTGTCACACATGTTTTGGGGTTGCTCTAAACTGTCAAACTTTTGGTCTGATGTTTCTCTGACACTGTCAAAACTTTTAAACCAGACAGTCAAGTTGGACCCCCTCATCGGTATTCTGGGAATCACCGACCCCCAAACTTTTAAAAAGAAATCTGAGCGTAGGCTAATTCAGTTCACATGCTTACTTGCACGCCGAATGATACTTTTAAATTGGAAGCAAACGCAGACTCCCACACACATCTAGTGGATTAGAGACAGTTAAATTTGTTTTATTTTTACTTTATTTATTTATTTATTTAATTTTTTTTTTTTTTTTCTTTTTTTTTCTTTCCACAAACTGTTCTTGTAAGCTGTTGGTGTTGTTTATTAGTAAAATATGTAAAAAACTCAATAAAGAGAAATTAAAAAAAAAAAAATGTTGGAGTGGAATTACTCTGAAACTAGCAGGATCAGTTTCTTCTCTGCCGCTGTTTAGATAAGAGAAATGGTTGCTTCATAAAGAGTTTCTGGCAAAATATTCTCCTATTTAGAATCATTCTGAGAAAAAAACCTCTGATAGAATTCGGAGCAGATGCCAACAGGTCTGGCGGCTTTGCCTGAAGGATATAGTTTTATGGTAGTGACAGCTTCCTAAAAAGTAAAATTTTGGCTATCCAAGTTTGCTTTCCGCATGTGCTGACCTGTTGCCTCTCTCAGGAGTGTTTGGAGTTGTGAATCTGTTTTGTTTTCAAGAGGAGAGACTTGCTGATGTCAAGCAAGCAACAAGATAATTCTTCTCAGCCTGTGGTCTGGCCTTACACAGTCCTTCAGTTTCTTGGACTCCTGAGTAGCACTGTGGTTTAAGGCTGAAATAAGTTCTCTTAAACAAGTAACCCATAGAAAGATAATGGGGCCGCTCCTGCTCAGAGCAGTCTCTGAATAAAACCTAGGGGTTTTATTTGACCAGGATTTATCATTTAAGGCTCACATATCTCAGGCGTGTAGAACTGCCTTTTTTCACCTGCGGAATATTGCTAAGTTCAGAAATATACTTTCTAAGAGTGATGTTGAAAAACTCATCCATGCATTTGTTACGTCTAGACTGGATTATTGTAACTCTTTGTTAGCAGCGTTTCCTGAGAGTTCCTTAAGAAGTCTTCAGCTAGTTCAGAACGCAGCAGCTAGATTGTTACTTGGAACTAGCAGAAGAGATCACATCACTCCTGTGTTAGTTTCACTTCACTGGCTCCCAGTTCATTCTAGAATTACGTTTAAAATCCTCCTGTTGTATTCTGCCAGTTACAACAGTACAACATACAGTTAGTGTCCCAGAAGGCCGATTTGTAATCATTAATATATCTATTCACAATCATTTCTTACTCATCTCATAAAAAACACAAAGAGAAAGCTGATTTATTAGAATTACAAAATAAAATCAAAACCCTGGAGATATGCTGCTTCTGCACAGGAACACATTCTGGGCGACCTGACAAATTTAAGCTGCAGTTAAATGACATCATCAATAAACAAGCACAATTTCAGATACAAAGACTTCAACTGGAAAGATTTGAAAACTCAAATAAATCTGGCAAATTTCTAGCTAATCAGCTTTAAATTAATAAAGAAAAGTCAACAATCACTTTTATTATGGACCAAAAAGGAAATGTCACCCATTAACCCGGTCAAAATTAACAATGCGTTTAAAGATTTTTATCAAAACTTATACACACACCACAGATCAATCCATCAGAACAAAGCATCAACTCATTTCTCAATAATGTAAACCTACCCAGGTTAAATGAAGATCAAATCACAAATTTAGACTCTCCGCTCTCGTCTGAACTTCATGAAGCTGTGATGTTACTTATGCCTAACAGCAAAGCACCAGGACCTGACGGCTTTCCTGCTGAGTTTGTTAAAGAATTCTGGGAACAACTGGCACCGTTTTATGAAACGGTCATATTTATCAATGAAAGCCAATCAATACCACCTAACATGAACTCAGCCAACATAATCCTTCTTCTAAAACCAGACAAAGATCCCACTAGCACTTCAAGCTATCGCCCTATTTCTTTAATCAATGCAGATGTAAAAATTATCTGCAAAGCACTAGCACAGAGAATAGAAAAAGTCACTCCTCACATAATTCACTTCGACCAAACTGGATTTATCAAAGGCAGACACTCGGATGACAATCTCCGAAGACTAGTTAACATAATAGACCAGGAAATGACCATACTATCGCTGGACGCTGAAAAAGCTTTTGACAGAGTAAACTGGAAATTCCTGATTGCTGCCCTCCATAAGTTTGGGTTTGAAGAAGCATTCGTCAATTGGACCAAAATATTATATCACAACCCCAATGCATCAGTTAGAACTAAACAGACTTCAAACAGGTTTTTTCTTGGAAGAGGAACCAGACAGGGTTGCCCACTCTCTCCTTCTCTTTTTGCTATATTCATTGAGCCTTTAGCTGCAGCAATAAGACAGAATGAGAGCATTGTAGGAATAAAAACCAAACACAGCCATCATAAAATTAGTCTCTATGCAGACGACATATTACTGTTTTTAAGTAATTTACATTCTGTAAAATATCAGACTATTTCATTAATTGGAATAAATCTGTTTTATTACCACTGAACAGTAATGCGGAGCAAAGACTCACAATATCAGTGAAATCAGGAAATATAAAATATCTAGGTATTTATTTTTCCCCCAAATTATCAGAACTGGTGCAGCTAAACTACACCCCATTACTGAAAAAACATACAGGACGATCTAACACGCTGGACCAACCTGCCTCTGTCCCTTATGGGCAAGGTAGCCACGGTTAAAATGAAAATCTTACCCAAAGTTAATTATCTCTTCTAAATGATTCCCACACAACCGCCACTAAAATGGTTCAAAACATTTGACTCATCCATATCAAGGTTCTTATGGAACAATAAACCTGTAAGAATTAGTCTAAAAACTTTAAAATCTGCAAAAAGCTGTGGAGGCTTAGAATTGCCTGACTTTTACAAATACTTTCTTGCAAATAGATTACAATGCGTCTTAAAATGGTTAAAAAATAATCCAAAAACCAATTCATGGTTAGACTTGGAACAGGCGTTATGTGGAAAGATCAACCTGTCAGATCTACCGTTTATTAGCCAAACAGTTAAAAAACAGGATTGTTTCCAAAGTATTAATATACACTTAATGATACACTTACCAGCTTGGCGAGCAGAGGGCGTAACACTACTACAGCACTTAATTATTGATAGAAGATTCATAACTCCCCATGAACTAAAAGACAAACATGGAATAAATAACTTCTTGGAATATCAGCAACTTAAATCTATTATTACTAAAATGTTTAAATACAGAGACAACGATTTAAAGCTACCAGATGTAGCTACCTCTCTGATTAATTTCTCAATGAATAAAACTCTCTCCAAAATATACAAACTTTTATATAACCAAGATATTAATATTTCTCTTCCAACAACAAAATGGGATGCAGATTTGAGCATCAGCACAGATGAAAGCTTCTGGTCAGAACTTTGTCTAAACACCTTTAAAATGACAAAAAGTCCAAATCTGCAGCTAATCCATTTCAAAACTCTTCACAGGATTTACTACACTGGACAGAGGATGTTCAAGATGGGTTTCAGTAACTCAGACATTTGCGAGCACTGTGACAGTAATCTACCCGACAGTTACATGCATGCACTGTGGTTCTGCACACCTGTCCAGGCTCTCTGGCAGCAGGTATGTGCCGATCTAACAGTCTGGCTTAAGGTTTCAATCACTGCCTCACCGTCACTTTGTGTACTTGGTGACATGAGTGCCATCGATGTAGAAGGAGGAGGATTAGTATCTATCATTTTCATAACTCTTTGTATTGAAAAAAAAAACAATTTTAATAAATTGCTCAGGGGGGGGGGGGGGGGGGGGTTCCGGCGGCGCTGGATGGGCTGCCCATCTACACCTGGGGCTGGGATCACTCCTTCCCTGGCTCTGGGACGGGGCGGTGCAACCCTCTTGGGGCCAAAGGTTGCTCTGGGTGACACCCGCCCAGGCTGCGGGGTGTGGGGCCTGGGATGTCGGTGCCTCGGGGGGTGGGACCCCTGGGCTGGGGGGGGGCTGGGGGAGGGCTGTTTGACCACCAAGGGGCAGTCTATCAGCTGTCCCCAACTTACCCCCTTCGTCACATAGTCTCATATCAGGGTTAGGGGGTGGGGGGGTTAGCCTGCGATGCACCTTGGGGGGAGGAGCTACTTGGGAGTGGTCCCCCTCCCATGGTTGCCGTATGGAATGGGCCCCCCCTCTCGGTTTTATTTGCACCTTAGACATGTAGGGCCCCTAGTAGGGGGGGTGCTTGGACATCACTGCTAGCAAGCAGCAGATGTCCCCTTAGCGCCCTACCCGCCAATTTTAACCGCACCTTAGACATTTAAGGCCCCTTGGTTGGGAGGGTTAGGGGACATCACTGTGAGTAATCAGAAGATGTCCCCTCAGTGCCCTACCCACCAATTTTAACTGCACCCTCTTAGTACACACCCCCTTTACTCCTCCAGATATATATTCCAACATATACACACACATCCTCACAAACACACACGCATTTTGCAAGGAAGGTGGGACCTTGGACCATCTGTCCCCTACCCATCCTTGGTAGGGGGAACTGCGCCCTTGGCAACGGTGGCCACATCCCCTGGGTGCTGGTTTTCTGGGCCCGGCGGTGCTCTCTTCACGCAGGGAGAGGGATCCCTGAGCTCTCAGGCAAGGCCAAGAGACGGGGATCGCATCACACCTGAGCCGGGGGTGTCCGTGTCCCTGTTGTGTGGGTTCTGGTCCTTGCCCCTGAGTGCTGGGCCTCGCCAAATTTCCAACTGTGGGTGAGCCTGGTCGGGCCATGTTTACTACATCTCTTGTGGACCCCCTCTTCTCCTGTGTGCCCTCCTCGTGGGCGGGGGCGGCTGGCCCCTACCTTACTCCTTCCTGGACCCACCGTGGGCCGGGTGTGTGGCTGCCTGGAGCGTGGAGCGGGTCTTCCTTGGGGGGTCCTGGCCCGTACCTGGGGTGGGGCGGGAGGATGTCCAGACCTCCTGAGTCTTGTTGGGGCGCTGGTCGGGGTCTGCAGGCACTCTTCTCGGGTGGGGCCCGGCGCTGGGCCCTCCTGGCGCGGTGGGGGGGCTGCTCTCCTGGTTGGGCTGGGGCGGCACTCTTTTTCCTCCCATGCCTCCCTGCTCTCTGGCTCCGGGGGCCTCGGGGCGGTCCGGCTGGCCTGGGTAGCAGATGTGGTCACCAGGGGGGCGGTTGTTCTCTGCCGAGTGGCGTTGGGGGTTTCTGACTGCCGCACCTGCTGCGGCGGGGGTCTTGGTGTGGGGATGGCTGGGAACTCTCCCTCCTTCTTTTCACATTCTACCATCCATTTTAGAAGAACATAAACACTCACCTGAGCACAGGTGTTAGCTCATCTTTGCACTAATAGTTTGCATGATTGAATGAAATATTTCACACTAGTTGGTTTTTAAGGCATAAGTATGCGTGTGTGAAAACTATCGGTATTGTGTACATGTTGACATGTGGACATTTTTGCAGCCAACAGGTGAGTTTATAACATTTGAGAGTGTGTGGACAGGCCCCGCCCCTTCTAGATTTATATTACATCTGAACCTGACCGTATTGATAAACATTCAGCAACTTGTTACTTCATGCTGCTTCAAGGTTTAACCCCCCCCCCTATAATCACCATTCTACCCCCCCTCTCTGACATCTCTCTCTCTTCTTCCCTCCTTTCCTTTTCCGTCCGGTCCAACACAAAAAATCTTCAAATACGATTGAATTGAATAAACTTTGGCCTCGATTACAAAATGGGTTTATTCAGACATACCTCTGGTTTGTCAAAAAATTCAGAACCGCTGTTGTTAAAGTAAAATATGTCCAACACAAGAGGCCTACATCTCTCATCTGTTTGCCCAGCTGTTGGACAGGACAAGTTTAGAAAAAAATAAAATAAAAATAAGATCCTCCTGTTAACCTATAAGGCCTTACATGGAATGGCCCTGTCCTATATCAAAGACCTCATAGTCCCTTACCATCCAATAAGAACACTTCGCTCGCAAAATGCAGGACTGCTTGTGGTTCCTAGAATTAGTAAAGTACAGTTGGAGGTAGAGCGTTTAGCCACCAAGCCCCTGTTTTATGGAATAAACTCCGAGCTCATGGAAGAGAGGCCGACACAGTTTCTACATTCAAAGTTAGACTGAAAACATTCCTCTTTGGACAGGCTTACTATCAGATTAGCTAGTATGCTGTGGGGTATTTAGGGTGGGGTGTGTAATTATGGCATCTTATTGGCTACACCTGTGTTCACTCATGTCATCAGTCCACCTGTGTCTATTGTCTGTGTGTTTCCTCCACTCATTGCGAGATTGTTTTGTGTTGCCTCTCGAGGCTCATGAGAAATTTAGCCTTGGTTTTTGTTCAGGTCAGTTGAGTTCAGTTCAGTTCAGTTCAGTTCAGTTCAGTGCTGAATTAAAGACTTTGATTCTGCATTCCTGCATCCTGCGTTTGTGTCCGCAACGGAATCCTGACATATTCAGAGATTATTTAACTTAATGTTAATGTGTTTAAATTAAACTTAACAACAATAACATTTAGTTTTTACACATTAACATTGTTTTAAAAGGCTGCTAGAAGTTGAAGCTGGGGTAACTATGGTGCACTGGGGTTCTGTCCTCTTTTCTCATCTACTTCTACCCTCCTTCTCTCCTATATTCTTGATTATTATTCATCATTTAGTTCTCCGTGCCTCAGTTTGGTGCAGTGATTCATTCAATTCAATTCAATTCAATTTTATTTGTATAGCCCAAAATCACAACAACAGTCGTCTCGATGGGCTTCGAAGTAAAACATGAAGTCAAAAGGATCGTGAATACAAAGAGTTCAATAGGAAAATACTAAAATGAACTAACAAACTGACTAAGCTATACTGGTATCCCTGCCCTTAGACCCCCCTTCGCGGTAAGGAAAAACTCCTAAAAAACCGGATTCCGGAAAAAACGAAGAAACCTCAGTTGTGCCCACATGAAGGAGGGATCCTCCCCCAGGACGGACAGGAGATTTACCAGAACTCATAGAGATAAATTAACTTATCTAAATCTTAAACTACACATTTAAAGTCAGGCAGACGAGCTTCTTCCAGCCGTGGTTGGGGGGACAGTCAGGGGCGCGAGTCGAGCCGGAGGCAGGAACCACAGCCAGGTGTAGGAGCAGGAGCAGAGACGAGGTACTCGGTCAGGAACAGGAGCACGGATGAGCCAACTGGAGTCTGGAAGCACTCCCTTCCTGACAAAACATGAATCGCACTCCACCAAACAGAGGCATGGAAAACTAAATAATAAATTATGATCAAAAATAGAGGAGAGGAAGGGTAGAAGTAGATGGGAAAACAGGACAGAACCCCAGTGCACCACAGTTACCCCAGCTTCAACTTCTAGCAGCCTTTTAAAACAATGTTAATGTGTTTAAATTAAACTTAATAACAATAACTATTAAATTTAAATAATTTCTGAATACTAGCTAGTCTGATAATAAGCCTGTCCAAAGAGGAATGTTTTAAGTCTAACTTTGAATGTAGAAACTGAGTCGGCCTCTCTTACATGAGCTGGGAGTTTATTCCATAAAACAGGGGCTTGGTGGCTAAACGCTCTACCTCCAACCGTACTTTTACTAATTCTAGGAACCACAAGCAGTCCTGCATTTTGCGAGTGAAGTGTTCTTATTGGATGGTAAGGGACTATGAGGTCCTTAATATAGGACGGGGCCATTCCATGTAAGGCCTTATAGGTTAACAGGAGGATCTTGAACTTGATTCTGGAATCAACTGGGAGCCAATGGAGCGAAACCAACACAGGAGTGATGTGATCTCTTCTGCTAGTTCCTGCTAACAATCTAGCTGCTGCGTTCTGAACAAGCTGGAGACTTCTTAAGGAACTCTTCGGACACGCTGCTAACAAGGAGTTACAGTAATCCAGCCTCGACGTAACAAATGCATGGATGAGTTTTTCAGCATCACTCTTAGAAAGTATATTTCTGATCTTAGCAATATTCCTCAGGTGAAAAAAGGCAGTTCTACACGCCTGAGATATGTGAGCCTTAAATGATAAATCCTGGTCAAATAAAACCCCAAGGTTTCTAACTGTGGAATTGGGGGCTATACTTACACCATCCAGGGAGACTATCTGAGCAGACAGAGCATCTCTGAGGTTTTTAGGACCAAGTATAATGACCTCAGTTTTTTCTGGGCTTAAGAGGAGGTAATTAATTGTCATCCAGGTCTTGATGTCTCTGATGCAGGCGTTCAGTTTCTCTATCTGGTCATTCTGGTCAGGTTTCATGGATAAATACAACTGCGTATCATCGGCATAACAATGAAAATTAATGCTGTGTTTCCTGATTATGTTTCCTAGGGGTAGCATATAAAGCGCAAACAGGATCGGTCCTAAGACTGAGCCCTGTGGGACTCCATAGTTAACTCGAGTGCACTGAGAGGAATGACCATTTACATTAACGAACTGATACCTATCGGATAAATACGATTTAAACCACTGGAGAGCAGATCCTCTGATCCCTATGTCATGCTCTAATCTATTGAGTAAAATACTGTGGTCGATAGTGTCAAAGGCTGCACTGAGGTCTAACAGGACCAGAATAGAAAGTAGTCCCTTTTCTGAGGCCAATAACAATTCATTAGAGACTCTAACTAGTGCAGTTTCCGTACTGTGGTGGGGTCTAAACCCCGACTGAAAGTCGTCAAAGTGGCTGTTGTCCTGTAGGTGGCAGTAAAGCTGCTTAACTACAACTCTTTCTAGGATTTTAGAAATAAAGGGGAGGTTTGATATTGGTCTATAGTTGGCCAACATGCTAGGATCCAAACTGGGCTTTTTCAGAAGAGGTTTAACAACTGCATATTTAAAAGACTGTGGCACGTAACCCGTTTCCAAAGAGGTATTTATCATTGTTAATATGGAATCATTAATTAAGGGAAAGGTTTCTTTATAAAGTCTAGTGGGAATGGGGTCTAACAGACACGTTGAGGATTTGGAGGACGTAATAATTGATGTTATTTCTGCTTGATCCACAATAGTGAAGCAGTCTAATGTTACAGAGGTTTCTATGGAGGCCTCCACTTCTACCGCTTCAGCCTGTTCTGGGCTGATAGTAGGAATAACTTGATTTAACTTATGTCTAATATTTGAGATTTTACTATCGAAAAATGTAAGAAAATCATCAGAGCTGAGAGAAACAGGAACATGTGGTTCTACTGAGCTCTGACTGCGAGTTAATTTAGCAATAGTACTAAAAAGAAATCTTGGATTGTTTCCATTCTCTGATATTAAGGTTGAATAGTACTGGGTTCTAGCTCTACGCAGAGCTTTTTTATAATTAAATAGGCTATGTTTCCAGATATCCAGAGACTGCTCTGAACCGGAGCGGCGCCATTCTCTTTCCAACTTACGGGTTTCATGTTTAAGAGAACGAGTTTCAGCGTTAAACCACGGTGCTACTTGGTTATTTCTGACGAACTTAGGTTTCAGGGGGGCAACAACATCGAGTGTACTCCTGAGGGCTTGTAAGGCATCATTAACAAACTGGTCATTTATACTAGGACTGATGCTATGGGAGCTGGACTCAGAGTATTTTTTCAGAATGTCACTAAGTACTGGTTGAACTGTGAGTTTAAACTCTGACACAGAACGGTCAGTTAAGGTTCTTCTAAGCTGTTTCTTACTCACTGGGGCAGTAGCATGTTCTAATGTGAACTGGAAGGTAATCAGAAAGTGATCAGAAATGATGGGGTTAAGAGGAAGGACACTCAGCTGGCTGATCTCTATACCATGGGTTAGAACAAGGTCCAGGGTGTGCTTATGACAGTGAGTGGGTTCATTCACACTATGGGTGATACCAACATCATCTAATAAAGCTGCAAAAGCCTTTCCTAAACAGTCACTGGGGTCATCAACATGAATATTAAAATCCCCTAATATTATAGTTTGATCAGAATCTAAGACAATAGTCGATAGGAAGTCGGAAAACTCAGTTAAAAATTCTGAATATGGGCCGGGGGGGGCGATAAATAATTATGAGTAAAACAGGTTTTCGAGTTTTCCTGTTCGGGTGATTTATAGACAATATGATGCTTTCAAATGAATTATAAGCATTTTTAACTTTAGGGCTGAGAAGTAAGCTAGACTGTGATATTACTGCCAAACCACCTCCTTTCCCTGAAATCCTGGATTTCTGATAGTTATTGGTGGGGGGGGGGGTTGCTTCATTCAGTCTAACATAGTCATCCTGATGGAGCCAAGTTTCTGTTAAGGCTAGAAGACTAAAGTTGTTATCATTAATTAACTCATTGACTAAGAGGGACTTAGAGGAAATGGATCGAATGTTTAATAAACCGCAATTAATGACATCATAATTCTGCTTGTGAGTACTGCTGTCTGTCACTGTAAGGTTTCTATGACGCGTTCCTTTCATTTGTCTTTCAGCACATAAGCTAAAGCTCGGACCTGCTTGACTTTCCCTGCATGGGTTTTGCACCGGCACTAACCCTAAGGGAGGCTCAGAGGAGCGTTTTACACTGCTGCTCTGCGCCCGGGTCTCGTCTCTGGGTTGTCAGGTTGTCAGACTAAGGCTAGCAGAAATGTTTCTAGAAAGAAGAGCGGCACCGTCCCGAGTGGGATGGACGCCGTCTCTCCGCATGAGACCGGGCTTCCCCCAAAACACGCTCCAGTTATCCACAAAACCAACGCCGTTTTCTGGGCACCATCTAGAAAGCCAGCGGTTAAATGATGAAAAGCGGCTGTACATTTCATCATTGACTAAGTTCGGCAGGGGACCAGAGAAAATTACAGTGTCGGACATCGTCTTAGCCAGTTAATACACCGAAGCTACGTTTAACTTAACCACCTCTGATTGTCTCCGTCGGGCATCATTACCGCCTGCGTGAATCACGACTCGACGGAACCTGGACTTACTCTGAGCTAACATCCTAAGGTTCCCCTCGATGTCACCAACTCTGGCCCCCGGATAACACCTGACTGTAGCCGCTGGGAGCTCCACGTTTCTAACTTCAGAAGAGCCTATAACCAGAGTTGAGTGTTCAGCGGGTGTGTCGCTGAGGGGGGAGAACCTATTACTAACGTGGAGTCTCGGGTGCTCTAAGTCTTTGCGTTTAGCACTATGTTTCCTCCCAACCTGTGCAAACGCTTGTGTGTTTCCCGGCTGCTGGGGTGCTTCCAGATTCCAGTTGGCTCATCAGTGCTCCTGTACCTGACTGTGTACCTCGTCTCTGGCTCGTATCTACTACTGCTCTACCACCTGGCTGTGGATCCTGCCTCTGGCTCGTCTCTGCTCTGTACCTGACCGAGTACCTCGTCTCTGCTCCTGCTCCTACACCTGGCTGTGGTTCCTGCCTCCGGCTCGACTCGCGCCCCCGACTGTCCCCCCAACCACGGCTGGATGAAGCTCGTCTGCTGGACTTTAAACATGTAGTTGTAGAGTTAGATAAGTTAATTCTTCTCAATGAGTTCTGGTAAATCTCCTGTCCGTCCTGGGGGAGGATCCCTCCTTCATGTGGACACCCCTGAGGTTTTTTCGTTTTTTCTGGAATCCATTTTTTTTAGGAGTTTTTCCTTACCACGAAGGGGGGTCTAAGGGCAGGGATGCTAGTATAGCTTAGTCAGTTTGTTGGTTCATTTTAGTATTTTCCTATTGAATTTTATGTATTCATGATCCTTTTGATTTTATGTTTAACTTTTTCAATTACCGATACGAAGCCCATCAAGACGACTGTTGTTGTGAATTTGGGCTAAACAAATAAAATTGAATTGAATTATAAGACACAGTGCACAGTCACACGGATGAACATGGCATGCATCTCCCTTTTCACACCACGGTCCAAAAAGAAGATATCAATCGCCAGGCAAAATCTGAAATAATACTCTGCTTCTTTTGCAGGCGATGTGTTTCAGATTGAAAGGTGTGAACCTCCATTTACCTTTTTACTAATTACTCAGACCCACATCTATTTCTATAAGCTTTACATTTTACCATAGCACTGTTGGATGTGATTATAGTCTCAGCTCTACAGATCCACTCTAATTGTAAACCAGAAATAATAAAAAGTTATCACTTACTTATACTGTATTGAGATATCCCCACACTCCTGGCCTGGGGTCCCCCCCCCCCCCCCCCCACCTCTCCTGGTCTGGCTGGGTAAGATCTGGTTCCCCTTATGAACACACGGTTCACTTTGGCAGCATGCATGTATCTCCACCCCCACGTGCACACTGCCACACTGCTCCCTGTCTGCTTCATCCCTCCTCCTAACCCACAGTGTATTGATGGACAGATGTCTTTCTTTCATCTTAGTGTCAGATTTTCACCTTTAATGTAATATTTGTCTTTCCAGCAGATCTGGTATAATTGTTACAGCTTAAAATAATAACTTATTCAAATCAGTGCTTGTATCCCCCACTTCCTCCACCTCTCTTCCTTTAACTCTCTTCCACCCCCCCCCCTCACATTCTTCCCCCCCACACACACACACTATAAGCAATAAATAAATAAATAAAAAAAAGTAACAAAAAGGGGTTTATACAAATTGACACTCTGGTTTTCAGAAGTTCTATAACCTCTTTTTGTGATAGTAAAACCTGTCCAACTCAAAAGGCCTTCAGCTCTAATCTGTTCGCTCAGTTGTTGGACAGAACAAGTAAAAAATAAAAACTGTATTGTGTTTGACTGAATACAACCCAATGTTTTTCGTTTTAAGAAATGACATATTGCTTCAGGTCAGACACAAAACTTGGTTGACCTAATCTATCATATGTGAGTGTCTTAGGTGGATGTCTTTTTCTGAAAGGATATAGCTTTGCACAAGATGACTGCTGCTCCGAGTGCTCCTCGCCTTCTTCATCAGATGGGACTGCTGCTTCAGCTCCCTTTTCATCCTCTTCATCGGAGGAGGATGCTGCCCCAGGTTCACTGTCATCAGCTTCATCAGACAATGACTCTGGCTCAGCCATGACTTCCATCGCTGTCTTTCATAGTTCTTGCTCTTTGTCAGCTGATTCTGATTGTATCTCCTCTTTGTAACCCTGCTCAAGTTACTTAGTTATTCTCTTTCATTTAGTGTAATTTTCAGTTTCACCACTGGTGGCAGTCAACATTTTAAATGTTGTTTTTTTGGGATTTGCCAGGAGTGATCATCCTGTCATTGTTTTTATCTTTGACGTTTTTTGTTTTTGTTTTTTTTTTGTTTTTTTTTGTTTTTTTTAATTGAACAATTGCAACATACAAAACAAGAAAATACAACAATTATGCACATATAATGTACAATAGAATTCTGAATACAGAACAAACGTGTTGCATTCATTAAAAAATACTAATTATTAATAACAAACACAAAAGGGAATAAGAAATAAAAAGAAACAAAAAAAAAAGAGAAAAGAGAAAATGCGAGAGTAAATCTATGTCAGCAGTCCAAAAGAATTACAGATGCTAAATGTTTTTTGAGCTTTTGTATTTTTTGAAGCAGAAATTAAGTTTAAATAACGCTGCAGTTCCAGTTTGAACACAAAGAAATCCGGTTTTTTATTGGAAAATTTTCTTTTGTGTATATGAAATTTAGCCATAAATAATACCATGTTTACACAAAAGAAAGCATCACGGTCTTTGACATCAAAGCTATGAAAACCAAAAAGTATGTTTTTATAATAAAGTTGTATGTCAGCAAAAATAGAATCGGTGATAAATTTGTGAATGTTTTTCCAAAATCTGTATGTAAATTCACAAGACCAAAATAAATGAGAGCAGGTTTCAGGTTGTTTCTGGCAGAAAGTACAACTGGTGTTTATGTCAGCCTTAAATTTAGTTAAGTAATGCTTTGCTGGATAAAATCTGTGTAGGAGTTTAAAAGAGATTTCTTTGACTTTATTTGTTAAGAAGTATTTTTGTGGTAAAGACCAGACTTTTTTCCAATCAATGTTAGAAGTGAAATTAGCCCAATAATAGATAGCTGATGGAACAGAAACTAAATTATCTTGGAACAAAGCTCTGATTTTTGAGTTCAACTGTTTAGCGGAAGTGAAGCAGAAATTACCCAGAGGAGATTTGAGCACCTCAGGAGGATGAAGAGTCAGAGGAGGAGCGCTGTAGAAACCCCTGAATAACATGCAAAGCCCGGATGGGACGGCATCAAACACTAATGCAAAGTCTTTGGGAGTTATTGGTACTTTATACTGCTTTGTGAAATCTGAGTAGTTATATAATAATCCAGGTTCTTTGAATAATTGATTGAGGAAAATTATACCATTATTAAACCAATCATTTAAAAACAGAGTTTTCCTTTTATAGACAATATTACAGTTATTCCAGATAATACAACTCTGTGACGTCTTTTCAACTTTTCTCAAAGCAAAGCGTCAGAGGAAAAAAGACTTGAGCGAGGTAAAGAGGAAAAAACAGACTGAAATTAATTGTGGTTGTTAAAACTGTATTTGTTCTAATTTCGGGAAAAAAAAACTCACTTCCAACAGTTATAGTGTACCCAGGAAGAGAAATCTTGTTAAAGAGCGACGTTGGACTTTGTTAACTTTGTGGAAAAATACGTTACCTCGGTGAGTGGTAATATTGCATTTGATGTCGGATAACCTGCTATGTTCACTGGTGATGTGTGTTGGTTGATTTGAAAGAACGGTGATTTGCAGGGCAAGTATTGTAGAAAAAACCAGTTGAGGTAGCTATGGAAATGTGTGATCAGTATTGTAATGTTTTAAGTTTAATGCACGGAGTCTCCTCGGTTGGCCACGTGTTGCAGGCTAGCTGCACAGTAAGCTAGTTTGACTTTTTTTGCATACATGTTGAGTTATATAATTTTGGTGTGTATATTGAGTTAAATCCTTGAAAAAAGAAAATGACTGTGAAGTAATGTTAAAAGGACAATATATATGGACAATATTTAATGATTTTCTGCACATTTGTGTAGACTGGTTTTTTTCTTGGTGCACATCTGGATCCCAGACCTTCCTTCGTTCAACTCATCTACTCCATCATCATTCCGTCATCTTACCTCCTTGGTTCATCTCATTTCATCTCATCTCATCTACTGGTTGGACATTAAGTGGGTTACCTTTATTTATTTTTTTGAGTGCACTCAAAGGGTTATTTATTTTTATTCTAAAGAAAAGAGAAAGTTGGACTCAGATTTAAGTTTTCTTTTTGAGATCTCAATTTTATTTGAACCTCCTTTTCAAGTCAGTGGCCACTTGTTTTTTGCTGTGAAGTGTTAAATATAAGTAATTCACTCAGTTCTTCAGACTGTTATTTTGTGTTATTTTATTGCCTAAACCTAAGTATTCTTTTCTGGTTCAACTATAAATCATACATTTCTATGGGGTGGAATATTCCTGGCTAAATACTGGAATACATGACAGTCAACAGTCTCCTCACTGAACCTAGACTTAGAGTAACTCCATTTGAAGGGATTTAGAGCTGTTACACACAGCAGCACCGTCTAGGGGTTACATCTTCAAAAAGTCTTGGTTTATGTTCACCCTGTTCAGATGGCTCCGCTGTGTGTGTAATGATGGCATTCCAGGTGTTCTCATCTTCTGAATCACTGTGAGAATCTCCGTTCTTTTCAGCTTCCTTTCTCCTTTTGTCTGTTTGCCTTCTACTTTCTGTCTGCACTGTCTTATCAGGTTCTTTCGCAAGTGGTAAGAAGTCGCATGGCAATAACAAATTCCTGTGCAGCACTCTTGTCTTTCCTGAACCTTTTTCAGGTTGCACAGCATAGACAGGGCTGTCTTTGTGTTTTCTTTCTGTGACCACATAGACATCTTCTGTTACAGTCTGTCAGTTTCTCTTTGTTTTGTGTGTGTAGATTGGCTGTGGCTCCTGGAGGACTCCTCCTCCCCTCCTGTCATTCCTGAAGTGTCCACAGCTGCTTGCATTTAGTTAATTGGTTTCTTGTATTACTTAAGCTCACCTGTTTCAGCAGTCTGTGTCGCAGTGTAGTTTCTGTTTGTTTCACTATGTTCCTGGTTTACTTGGCTTAGTTCATTGAAGAGGATTTCTTAGTCATATTAAATAATTCTCCTCACCTCACTTGCTCCTCTGTTCCTGCATTTGGGTCATCTTGATTCCCCGTAACATTACACTGCGACCCAGCAGGACAGATTAACTCCGGTGGGGTTTTTTCTCCAGCTGAGGAGGTGAGATTGATCCAGGACATGCGCAGCTGTTTGTCTGGAATGCAGCAGCTCCATGATCGTCTCTCCAGGCTGGAGCACGCACCCCCGCTTCCACCCCGACAGACACGACTGGGCCACCCTGAGCCATTTGATGGTTCTGCAGAGGACTGCCGGGCGTTTCTCACCTCCTGTCACCTTCATTTTGACTTTAATCCCAGCGAATTTCCCTCAGAGTAGAGCAAAGTGGCCTTCGCCCTGAGTTTCTTGACAGGTCGAGCCAAGCGGTGGGGGCTGTCAGAGTGGGAACGTGGAGCTGAGCTGTGCCGCTCTTTTCGAGCATTTTCTGCCCAACTCCTCACGGTGTTTGACCCAACCACACCTCACCGTGCCACCGCTTCGGAACTCATCCGCCTCCAGCAAGGAGTGCGCAGCGTCTCTGACTACGCTGTGGAGTTCAGGACTCTGGCTGCCAGCACCCACTGGTCGGACGACGCGCTGGTGGACGTCTTTCATCATGGCCTCTCCAGCGTACTCAAGGACGAGCTGGCAGCGAGGGAGATTCCGGAGGAACTGGAGGAGCTCATCAATCTCGCCGTTCACATCGATCGGAGGATGAAGGAACGGAGTCAAGAGCAACGCTGCACCTCTAGCTTTTGTCCACCGCTTCCTGTGGGTGTTTCTCCACTCCAATCCAGCACATTGGATTCCCCTTCTTCACTGGAGTCCAGGCAACTGGGATTAGGACGTCTAACTTCAGCAGAGCGACGGAGACGTATGAGCTGTGGCCTGTGTATTTACTGTGGGCAGTCAGGTCACTACATTAGAAATTGCCCAAAAAGACCCAGGTTTCAAGTGGGAGGGCATCTGGTGAGTCAATCACTAAATTATGCCTCTCCTTCTTGTCCTACAACCAGAATCCTGGTGACTCACGTTTCGAAGCAGGGTGAGTTTGAGACTCTTATAGACTCAGGATCTGATGGAGACCTAATCTCTCAGGAGGTTGTGGATAAACTGAACATTCCAGTCGAACCTCTCATTCCTAATTTACAGATCAATCCTATAAATGGGTCAACAATTCTCCAGTGTTCTGCTAAGACTTTACCAGTTAAAGTTACTGTGTCTGGTAATCACTCAGAACTCATGTTATTCCTGGTTGTACAGACTATGAGACCATCTATTATTTTAGGGTTTCCCTGGCTCTGCAAACACTCCCCCCACATTGACTGGGTTTCTGGAGGTGTGCTCTCCTGGAGCCCCTTTGTTTAATGAACTGTTTAAACGCTGCTGCTGTGGGCTCTTCTGTTTCTCCTTCTCTGACTCCACCTCCAGACCTGAGCAAGGTTCTCTCAGATTATCATGATTTAGGAGCAGTTTTTTGCAAGATTCGAGCTAAGTCTCTGCCACCTCACCGTCCATACGACTGTGCCATAGACCTACTTCCAGGGACACAACAACCCAGAGGACATATTTATCCTCTGTCTCCTCCTGAGCAGGAGTCTATGGAGCAGTACCTTCAAGAGAGTCTACAGGCTGGCATCATCCGCCTCCTCTCTTTTTCTTTGTTGGAAAACGTGATGGTGGTTTACGACCATGCATTGACTATAGAGGCCTAAACAACATTACTGTACGTAACACTTATCCCCTGCCTCTAATGCATACAGCTTCTGATTTGCTAAGAGCTGCTAACATTTTTTCCAAGCTGGATCTCCGTAGCGCTTATCATAGTACGTATCCGTGAGGGGGATGAGTGGAAGACTGCCTTCAATACCCCTACAGGACATTTTGAGTACCTTGTCATGCAGTTTGGTTTAACTAACCCTCCTGCAGTTTTCCAGAGACTGATTAACAATGTATTGAAGGACATGATCAATAAGTTTGTTTTTGTTTATTTGGATGACATTTTGATATATTCACCAGACCCTGTTGTCCATGTGCAGCACGTCAGAGCCGTCCCACAGCGCCTGCTGGAGAATCAGCTTTTCTGTAAAGCTGAGAAGTACGAGTTCCACACCACTCAAACGAAGTTTCTCAGGCATGTGGTCACTCCAGGCGCTGTCCAAATGGATGACTACAAGGTCCAAGCTGTCTTGGAGTGGCCTGTCCCAACTGGCAGAAAACAGCTCCAACGTTTTCTGGGTTTTGCCAACTTCTACAGGGGGCTTCAGTGGTGTTGCTGCACCTCTTCATAAGCTGTCCTCTGGAAAGGTACGTTTTTTCTGGGATGAGAGGGCCAACAAAGCGTTTACCGATCTCAAAAGACGCTTCTCTACAGCTCCCATTCTGGTTCAGCCTGACACCTCCAAACAATTCATTGTGGAGGTGGATGCGTCTGACTCTGGAGTGGGAGCAGTCTTGTCACAAGGGTAACTGATAATAACTGATAATAAAATCCATCCCTGCACGTACTTCTCCCGCAAGCTCACTCCTGCGGAGAGAAACTACGATAAAGGGAACAGAGAACTGCTGGCAGAGAACAGAACAGAGAACTGCTGGCAGTTCTCTGTTGAAAAGAGAGTGGCGTCATTGGCTAGAGGGGGCCGTAAATCCCTTCGTAGTGTGGACTGACCATAAGAACCTGGAGTACATCCGCACAGCAAAGCGACTCAACTCTCGACAGGCCAGGTGGTCCTTGTTTTTTTGACATGTTCAAGTTCTCCCTGTCCTACAGACCTGGCAGCAAGAACCTCAAGCCTGATGCTCTCTCTCGCCAGTACCAAAAGGAGGAGGTCGTCGATCGTGAAGTGGCCCCATTTTACCTCACGCCATTGTGCTGGGAACAACCCACTGGGCTTTGGAGCGCAAGGTGAAGGGTTCTGTAAGAGACGAGTCTGCTGTTCTTGCAGGATGCCCTGCTGGTTGTTTGTTTGTCCCTTCAAGTCTCCGCCCCCAGCTATTGAAATGGGGACACTCGTCCCGTCTGGCGTGCCACCCAGGAGCTACTAGGACTGCCTTTTTGGTGGCACAACGATTCTGGTGGCCTTCCATGTCCTCGGACATTAGGGCTTTTGTTTCTTCGTGTCCCGTTTGTGCCAGCGTAAAGATGCCACGAAGACCTTCAGCCTCTACCTGTGCCTTCTCGACCCTGGTCCCACATGGCAATGGACTTCATTACCGGGCTCCCCAATTCCAGAGGTAAAACTGTCATCCTGACCATTGTGGACCAGTTCTCCAAGTTAGCCCACGCTGTTCCTCTGCAGAAACTTCCCTCAGCTAGAGAGCTTGCTTTTGTTGTGTCTAGACACGTTTTTCGTCTGCACGGCCTACCGGAGGACATTGTGTCTGATAGAGGTCCACAATTCGTGTCTAGTTTTTGGAGGGAGTTCTGCAGGCTGTTGGGGGTCAGGGTCAGTCTGAGCTCAGGCTTCCATCCTCAGACCAACGGCCAGGTAGAGCGCTGCAACCAGGACATTGAGACAACACTGCGTGTCATGTGTTCCAACAACCCCAGTACATGGTCCACTCAATTACCTTGGTTGGAGTACGCTCATAACTCCTTGGTAAACTCCTCTGGGTTCTCTCCGTTCCAGGCTGCTTATGGATACCAGCCCCCTCTCTTCCCTCACCAGGAGCAGTTGGCATCCACGTCTGGTCCAGCAGCAGTTTTTACGGCGTTGTCAACGCACCTGGAGGACATTCAGGAACCAGCTGTTGAGGAACCAGGAGAGGTTCACGACTGTGGCTAATCGTCGGCGAACCCGTCCCCCAGAGTATAAGGTTGGAGACAGGGTCTGGCTGAAAGCCCCGCATTTTTCTCAGGTCACCCACTGTCTTTGGTTCATGGTCTTTGAGAGCTAGCACAGGTGCAATTTCAGCTGGATCCATGCAGTAGCCATCTTTGGTTACGATCTTTCCTAAAATCTTCACTCGATCTCTAAATACTTAACAATTGGTCGGCTTCAGTTTAACGCCATGTGCCTGATAGCGATGCAGCACCTCTCTCACCTCATTCAGATGATCTTCAAATGATTTGCTATGAACCAGATTATCGTCTAGATATGGCTGGCATGATTCATCCCTTATTTCTGAAAGAAATTCTTCCATATTGCGCTGGAACTTTGCTGGTGTTGAGGATAGACCAAAGGGGATACTAATCCACTCATATAGTCCCCAAGGTGTAATAAATGCTGTGAGTGGTCTAATATTATCCTCTATGCCCTGGTTTGCCTTTCCTTGATCTAAAACTGAGAACCATGCACTTCCACTCAAGTTGTTTAAAATATCCTGCACACGAGGACTGGGATGACAGTCTGGTATCAGTTTCTGGTTGAGCTCATGATAGTCCACACACAGACGTAAGCCCCCATCCTTTTTACGAAGACGGTTAAAAGTGCTCTCCGCTTCAAAAAAAAGTCTTAATCTCTCTGGTCTGGCCTGCAGGAACAGTAGTTTTTAAACTTCTGACCTTGACCATGCCCCCTCTGTCTTTTTCTTACTTTGTTTTACAATTTGTACAATTTGAATCAGCATTTTGGCCTGTTTGCAGGTGATTGAGAATGCGTCCCCAACTGCTGTGCTTGTCATTTCTGGTTGTTGCTCCATTACATTCTCAATCAATAGTTTAATCACATTGAAGCCTATTGGGGTTTCAGCAACTCCAGGCTCACTAGACGCTAGAACTCGCACAAGTACCCCTTGGCTTTCATACTGTATTTCACTGACTTTGGGGCTCTTACTGCTGATGCTCTTCCTCTGTTTCCACTGTCTTTCTGTTTTAATGCTTGCTTCTTTATTCATCTCCTCAATAAGTATCTCATCTGTCACTGTATGATCATCAAGATAAGGGTTTAGCTGGAACTTGATATGATCACTCACCAAACCAGTACTTACTGACCTCAGACATTTCTTTTGAATGAATTGAGCACTGTACTACGTATCAGACCCCACTTCTTTAGACGCAAGTAACACCCTCTCTTTTAGTTCCATAGCCCTACACAGGAAGTTCTGAGGGGACTCTCGACTGTCTTGGGTTATGTTAACTAGCTTGTGGTAGAGATCTATTGAGTTATCCTCCTTGAAGTGTCCCTTTATTATGACCTTTAGTTGTGACAAGCTAAGGTCGTGTTTTACTTCCAGCATATCAGGAAGACTTAAACCAGGACTGATCGACTTTACAACAGCTTCAACCACTTCAGCTTCACTATGCCCTCGACTGAGGCCTCTTTCACTCTGGTGCATCAGATTTGTGTATGAGAGCTTCTCTTTTTGTCCTTTCTCTCCAATCTGCCCACAGATTTTAAAATCTCTCCGTATTGTTACATCCGGGAGTCTACGAGTCTGTAAGGGCAACTCATTTGGCAAAACTGGCGTTTTTATTAGAGATGCTTAGTCAACTTGTTCTTTTAACTTTTTAACTTCCTCCAATAAAAGTTGGCTGCTCTGCTGACGCTGGGTGTACTTGTGTGTTAAAATACTTTTTGCAGCTGCTGGCTGAGTGTCTTGGGTATTTTCCCTTATTTCTTCTTTATGACATGTAATTTCTTCACTACTAAAGATTTGGTCAACTGTTTTCATCATCCTACGGAGGCAACAGTTTGTGACATCCTTCTCTTCATCATCGATTACATTGTCCACAGATTCTGTTAATTGTTTGATTAACGCGTGCTTTGTCACTATATTTCCAAATGGGATTTTTGCCTGCTCACACCTGTTTAAGTTGGTCCAGCTGCAAGCTCCACAATCTTTGGGACACAGTCTCACTCTGACGCTGCGGGCCCCGCTGCCTTGTGCACGTGCTTCGTGCACGTGCCCCGTGTGTGATGAGTGCTCCCGTGTGTATTGCTGTGCTGCGCGGGTCTCAATTAAAGCAGGTGCGCGGCGTTAATCATCCCACCGGTGCCTCCAATATTAGTCTTGAATGATGATAATTCAGGCGTACATGAATTTTTAAAACTTGCTTTAATCCGTCTTTCTTTTCTAATCTTTGCTTGGACCTCACGAATTTCGCCATCACACATGTGCTTTTTCTGTCACTCTATCCCCCCGTTCCTGAGCGCTCACACACAAAAAACATCTCAGGACCTCATTTCAGGACCCTTTAGCTGTCCAAAACTGCCTGAACCTTTTAATCCCTGCGCTTAACATTCTTAAATCACTTTAGATCACAAGTGGTCATCTGTTGTCCCCCACACCAGTCAACTGGACTTTTAGTATGTGATGGCAGAATCCACACCTTCAAAGAGGACAAAAAAGCTGTTCCCCTTCTACCGTTCCAAACCTGGATCTCCACCCTCTTAGCCCGAGAAGCTCACGGAGAGGGACACTAAAGAGTGGCTGGGAACCTACTCAGAATGATGAGGAAGCCATGGGTCATCAAGGGAAGAATTCTTGCCCAAAAGGTCGTAGTCAAGTGCATCATCTGCAAAAAGGCCAAAGCGAGAACCTGTCAGCAAATCATGGGTGACTTATCTAAAGAGAGATCAAGTCCTGCTGCACCATTCCAGTTTACATCCGTTGACCTGTTTGGACCCTACCATGTAAAGGATGATGTAAAGAGGCGAGTAATTATGAAAGTATGGGGCATAGTTTTCTGGTGTACAGTGCAAACCAAAAGTTTGGACACACCTTCTCATTCAAAGAGTTTTTTTCTTTATTTTCATGACTATGAAAATTGTAGATTCATACTGAAGGCATCAAAACTATGAATTAACACGAGGAACTATATACATAACAAAAATGTGTGAAACAACTGAAAATACGTCATATTGTAGGTTCTTCATAGTAGCCACTGTTGGAAAATATAATCTGTCGCTTTGAGATTACTTTCCTTGTTGCATGTTCAATAAAGTCGAAAAGGAGAAAACCACGGGATTCGGCCGGATTAAGTTTAACAAATTTATTCTCTAACAATATTTCTAAAAACAGAGTAAAAACAGATCGATCTGGGTGTCCAAAATCAAGGCCTGCAATACGCAAGAGGTTACATTCCGAATTCACATGCAGCTTGTCTGGAGACACAGGAAAATTCCTTGAGTTCAGACTTTTAAGCATGTGGTCAGAACATCCTCCCCCGGGAGCAAGATGGCCGCCGAATCTCCGCCTCTGGTCGCTAGAGATTGGCTGACAGAGGAGCCCGCCTACTTCCTTCAGCCCATCCTTAGAATCACAGCATCTGGTCTCTGGGGGGAACCTCACAGATAGACACGGTACGGAATCCCCATGGGTGGCAGGAACTGTCACCGCAGGAAGTCGATCCTAGAGCTTTGTTCTTCACACGGGAGCAGATGCCTGTGGCGGTTCCCAGGGATTGAGATGATTGATTTATGATCCAAGTCAGACCTACAACCAAATGGCCTCAGAAGATCAAAGACCGTTTTCTCCTGAAGGGGGGGTTGAGATTGTAGCTGCATTCCTGACACCTCTCACATATGCAACTATAGGAAAGGATGTTAAAGCACACACTTCAGCAAATGACTTATCTTCACTGTAATAAAAATTTAAGACTGACAACCCTAATGAAATTACCAAAAAATATAAATTCCTTCACCACCTTTTGCTTTGATTACTGCTTTGCACACTCTTGGCATTCTCTTGACGAGCCATCCAAATTGAACATACAAACACACTATCAACAGAGAGCTTCCTGCTTGGCTACCAGAGGTTCACTGCTGTCTGGGGCCACCCCCAAAAAATCTGGTCTGACCTAGGCACAAACTTTATAGGAGCAAAACCTATACTAAAGGACATGTATAGTTTCCTGAGAGAGCAAGACAAAGCACCAGAAGAATATGCCACCAGAAATGGGTCCTACTGGACATGGAAGATCCAACCAGCTGATTCATCTCACAGAAACGGGGCTGCTGACGCTGCTGTAAGAGTCAACAAAAGAGCTCTGTTGAGTCTTCGCAAGTAGAAGGCCTTACCTTCAGCAAGTTTCTGACTACACTTGCCAATGAAAGACCCATCGATGCCAAAATCCAGAGTCAAGAAGATCGCATAGAGTCCATCAGTCCAAACAGCCCTGAGCCTCATCGGGTGGAGACTTCAAGTCAGTCAGTTACACCACCTACCCCCTGAAGAGACTGAAGGAAATACAAAGCATAGTCAACTACTTCTGCAAGTCCTGGAGCCAACTGGCCGGTTTGAATCTATTCGTTCGCAGTAAGTGGCATACTGCTGAAAGAAACGTCACCCATAGAGATGTCGTTTGGCTCTGTGACCAGAATGCATCATGAGGTCAGTTCAAGCTTGCAAGAGGGGTTGGTGTGACTCCTGACCAAGGAGGTGTTGTTCGAGATGTGTACGTGAAGGTCTCCCCAAGTTATGGTGTTTTGAGTGTGGTGAGGTCTCCAAAGCCAGTTACTGTTGCAGAGATTCTGAGTTGTCCAAGAGCTGTCAGGGTACCATCCTGCATCGAGACGTCCGACGCCTCGTCGTCGTCTTGCCAGTGGAGGATCAAGTCCAGAGAGACCAGCTTGCCTGAGGAGGTACAATCTTTCAGGGCAGTGCCACAAGATCGAGTGGGAGGTGTCACGCTGGTCAGCGGATGTGTGGTTGTCTCGCTGTGTCCTGGTGCGTGCAGCACTTCACATGCATGCGCGCCATTACCAGCTAAACTCAATGAAGGCAATCGGCGCATAAACTGGGAACAATCTAAATGGCGTTTTGCCAAGCCATTTGTAAATCTGAGCTGGAGGATGGCAACTTCTCTTCTATGAACTTGGAACTTGAAGTCAAACTACTGCGTGCGTGGGACTTGAACTCTAAAGGGCTACTGGTAAGCTCAATGCTGGGCTTTTTTAATATTCGTCACATTGTTGTATTGGGTTAAGGAAAAAAAAAAGGAAAAACATTCAATGTTGTACAATGTCCTACAAATGTTTGTATGAAAATGATAAAAGCTTGTTAGCCTGAAAAAGGATATAATTATTTGTAAAGAATCGACTTAAAAGTAAAGGTCAATGTTACAGTAAAATGTGTGTTTGCCCAGCTGATGGACAGGACAAGTTAAAAACTAAATAAAAAAATAAAATAAAAGTCAAGGTTAATTGTATACAAGTTTCCTAAAATGTAACTAAGTTGTTGGTTTAATTTTTTACCTTAATTTACTCACCTGGTTTACCGATTTACTTAACTGTTTATTTATTGTTCTGTTTCTGATTTTTTAAAGTTTTTTCCCTGCTACTATCAACTGCTCAATAAAAACTTGGAAAGAGTGAAATCCTGGGTCTAGTCCTGTCCCTTTGCAAGTGTGGGAGCACGCAGTTCACGAATACACTTGACACACATTTTTTGTCAAAAATTCAACCAGTGAGACGCAGAGAGATATACCTGGTACTGAACAGTGAGGTTTTCCGGATTATTTAGATTTCTTCAAGATCCTTAAGTGTAAATGAAATATGTGTCCAAACAAACAAGTAAACTAGAATGAATGTCAAATCCATTCACATTCATTTACAATGAAAAGCTATTCATCTTCTGATCCTTTTACTGTGAGGCAGCGTCGGGCGAGTTACACCACAATGTATGAAAGCTTGGGCTAACGTGTCTGCTTGCACTGCTTTCGTAGTGCTGAAAAGCCATCATCATTCATATGGATCCGCACGGCAACGAGACGGACTGACAATGACAAAAGTGAAGCTGCAGTGTTTGACAGAAATTTAGCTGTTCATTTCAGATACAGAAGATGAGGACTTTGATAGATTTTTGGATGCTGATTGATGACTGAAAAAATAAAAAATAAATCACAACCATCTCAGTTTTGCTCCTGCTGTTATGAATTAATGAGGACCCAAGGTAAGGCACACGCCGTGTAAATAAAGTTTATTTGGAGACTTCAATTAATCCAAAAAATCTCCAAAGTCCAATGGAAGGATGCTGCTATGTCCTGTTGAGTTTGTGAGGCAGCGTGACGTCACAGACGAGGGAGGAATCCCGTGAGAGGCAAGAAAGCAAGGTCCGAAAGAAGCAGACAGCGTTCATGAGCGTTGGGAGGGGCAGGCTCCTTACGTGAGCGTCGGGGGTTGAGAGGAACAGATTCCCAACGTGTGATGCCAGAAGGGAAAGAAACTCACTCCTTGACCTGAGATTCAATAGGTTGAAGAATCACGAACTGGCAGAGAATGAGCGGACACACCCACCTCATATACCCCGCACACAGCTGGAGCTGGAGTTAAATCCTGACAGTGCCCCCCACTTAAGGGCACCGACAAGGCCCACCCGGCTGCCCAGGGTGATCCCGATGAAACCGAGCAATCAGGTCAGGATCCAAGATGAACCTGGAGGGGACCCAAGAATGTTCCTCCGGGCCATAGCCCTCCCAGTCAACTAAATACTGAAAACCACGTCCCCTGCGGCGGAACTTGAGTAGAGCCATAACATCGTAGGCAGGACCCCCATCGATGAAACGGGCAGGGGGAGGGGGTCTATCAGTCGGAACCAGGTCCGATTTCTGTACAGGCTTGATCTTGGACACATGGAAAGTGGGGTGTACTCGCATGGGCCGGGGTAACTGTAACCTCACAGCAGCAGGGTTGATGACTTTGGTTATTGGGAAGGGTCCGATGAAACGGGGTGCCAGCTTCCTATGGGTCACACGCAGAGGAAGATCAGCGGTGGATAGCCATACCTTTAAACAGGTGCCGGTGTCCTGTGTTTGTCTGCCTGACGCTTGTACGAATCCACAGTCCTGAGCAGCGTCCGACGAGCTCGACTCCAGACCCTATGGGTCCTACGAACAGATGCTTGAGCTGATGGGAGAGAGACAGCACCCTCCAGGGTGGGACACACGGGTGGCAGAAAACCATAGACCACCTCAAACGGGGAAAGGCCAGTAGAAGTTGATGGCAAGGTGTTGTTGGCATATTCTGCCCAAATCAGGTTACGTGACCAGGATGAAGAATCTGAAGAGCACAGGATTCGTAGGCTGGTCTCCAGTTGCTGATTGAGTCTCTCCAACTGACCATTGGATCGGGGATGAAAACCTGTTGAGAGGCTAACTGTGTGTGAAGAAACTGGATTCTCTAGAAAGGACTGTATTAAATTTTAGGTTCGTACCCCGTCAGTTTCTTGCACACAGAAATAAATGAATAACGACTCAGAGACAGTTACTTATCTTTTGTGGAGGTTTTACTTCGTACAAATACGAAAGGGACAGAAAGATGAACATGGTGCATTCAAAGTCCGAACCAACGAGCTCAGAGATGGGCTTGGTATATAAAGCCTGCATTTGCATATTCAGAAGATCGTCCGATGGACCTCGTGTGAAAATCACGACCACGAAGAGACTGGAGAGAAACTCCAAGGCTAAAGTGAAGATAATTCTGAGGCCTGCTGAGCAGATCACACATGCACAGAAAAAAGGGAGTATGAGAAGAAACTGTGAGAAAAATAGTTTGGCTGTGCTTTCTTCAAATGTAATATAATTTTGAGATGACAATACATGCTTAGTGAGTTAAGTTTAAACCATTAGTGTTATAAAAGTTAAAGGCAGTTTCTAACTATTCTTTACACTGTGACACCCAGCAGTCTGCAAAACTCCGACCAGAACTTTGCTGTAAATTGTGGACCCCTGTCCAAGACTATATCTCTAGGAACGCCATGCAACTTGACAACCTGACGCAAAACTACTTCAGCGGCCTCCTTAGCCGAAGGTAAGGGCATCAGCCTTGATGTTCTTAGAACCAGGTCTATAGGAGAGTGAAAAAGTGAAACGGTTGAAAAACAAGGACCTTCTGGCTTGGCGTGAATTGAGTCTCTTGGCTGTGCAAAGATACTCCAGGTTGTTGTGGTCCGTAAAGACGATGAACGGATGTTGAGCCCCCTCTAGCCAATGGCGCCACTCCTCCAAGGCGAGCTTGATGGCTAGTAGTTCTCTGTCTCCCACATCATACCTCCGTTCAGAGTCACTTAGGTGACGTGAGAAGAAGGCACAAGGATGAACCTTGTTGTCCTCCATACACCTTTGCGAGAGCACGGCACCCACAACTTGGTCCGAGGCATCAACCTCCACAATGAACTGCCTGTCTCCATCAGGCATCTTAAGCACTGGTGCAGAAGTAATATGTCTCTTTATCCAGACGAAGGCCTCATTGGCTTGTGGATTCCATTCAAAGCGTTTCTTTGATGACGTGAGAGCATGAAATGGTGCGGCTATCTGGCTGTATCCCCTGACAAAACGGCGGTAAAAATTAGCAAACCCAAGGAAACATTGGAGATGTTTGCGGGTCTCTAGGACAGGCCAGTCCAAAACTGCCTGCACCTTGGTGTTATTCATTGGAACTTGACCCTCTGCTATGTTCGACACTAAAAACGACACTGAACTGAGATGGAACTCGCACTTGTCTGCTTTCACAAATGATCTGTTCTGGAGAAGCCGCTGCAAAACCCGGCGTACGTGTTGAACATGGTCAGCCTTGGATTTAGAAAAGACAAAAATGTGATCCAAATACACAAAGACGAAATTATTAATCATATCCCCCAACACATCATTCACCACATTCTGGAAAATGGCTGGTGCGTTACAGAGGCCAAACGGCATGACCAGATATTCGTAGTGGCCGCTGGGGGTATTGAATGCCGTCTTCCATTCATCACCCTCTTTGATACGAATGAGGTGGTATGCGTTGTGTAGGTCAAGTTTAGTGAAGATGGAGGCTCCCTGAAGTAACTCAAAGGCTGTGCTCATTAGAGGAAGTGGATAGCGATTCTTTACAGTTATTTGGTTTAACCCTCTATAATCAATGCATGGTCTTAAGCCCCCATCCTTCTTTTTTACAAATAAGAAGCCAGCACCCGCAGGTGAGGAGGAAGGACAAATTAGGCTGGACATAAGAGAAGAATCGATGTACTCCTGCATAGATTGTCGCTCAGGACCAGACAGAGAATATAGATGACCCCTGGGAGGAATAGTACCGGGAAGGAGTTCGATACTACAATCAAAAGGACGGTGGGGAGGCAATGAACATGCTTTAACTTTATTGAAGACCTCCTTCAGTTCCAAGTATTCAGAGGGTACTTTGGATAAATAAGGGTACACCTCCTCTACAGCCACAACAGGAACTCCACGACGTTTCATGGAACCGAGACAGGTTTCAGGACAACCAGATCCCCAGGTCAAAACCCTGCCAGAGGACCAGTCGATATTAGGCTTGTGCTTTCTCAACCAGGGGAGACCAAAAATGACAGAGGGAGCAGGAAGTGAAATAACGTGGAAACACATGTCCTCGAAGTGATTCTCTACCTGGATAGTCCAGTGATACGGGAGCTATGAAGTTACAGTCAGAACCTGAATCAATTAAAGCAGTTACTTCAACAGGTCCTGGTTAAACATGAAACACAGCAGCAGTGGACGCACCTGACTCTGAGGAGGTTATTTTGTTACGGCTCAAACATGTCCTCCCCATTGATGTTGAGCCCTCTCTTTTACCGGACAGCGGGCCACTGGATGTCCTGGTGTTGCACAGTAGAAACACAAATTCATCCGGGATCTGCGCTCTCGCTCCTCCGGTGTGATTCTTGTACGGCCCAGCTGCATGGGTTCAGATGACCCCAGATCCTCTCTTCCTCTGATGTTTGAGTTCGTGTCTGCAGTGAAGATAGGCTGAGGAACGTGAGATGCAGGTGGCCGTCTCATACCTCTCTCTCTGCGTCTCTCCCTCATCCGGCGGTCGATGCGGGCAGCCAGCTCCATCAGGCCATTGAGAGACGATGGTAGGTCTCAAGCCGCCAGTTCATCTTTGATGGGGTCGTTGAGTGCTTAATAAAAAACATCATACAGCGACCTCTCGTTCCACTCACAATCAGCAGAGAGCGTATGAAAGTCTATAGCATAATCATCAACTGATCTGTTGCCCTGGAGTAAACGAGGCAACTGACGACCAGCCTCATGGGATGGAATGAGTGGGTTAAACACCCGTCTGAGGGCAGCAGCAAATCGGGGAAAGGAGGAACAGACGTGAGACTGTCGCTCCCATTCCGCAGTACCCCTTTGTCCAGCTCTCCCCGAGAGCAGCGAGACAACGAAAGCCACCTTGGAAAGCTCAGAACTAAACATAGACGGTTGTAAAGCAAAAATTTTTTTGCATTGGGCAACAAATGTCCGACAGTGTCCAGGATCACCTGAAAAACGTTCTGGGGGAGGCATGCTGGGTTCTGGTGTGCCCTCCTGGGCTAGCCTGTTAGCTTTGGAAGGCCTGACAACTTCTGAGGAGATATCATTTAGATGTTGAAGTATGTCATTCATACCTGCAGATAGTCCCACAAACCGGTTCTCATGACCGGATAAGACCTCCTCTATGCCTGCTCTCCAATCCTGGGTGCCCTTGGGGTCCATTATGGCCAGTTCGTGCTGTTATGAATTAATGAGGACCCAAGGTAAGGCACACACAGTGTAAATAAAGTTTATTTGGAGACTTCAATTAATCCGAAAAATCTCCAAAGTCCTATGGAAGGATGCTGCTATGTCCTGTTGAGTTTGTGATTCGAGGGAGGAATACTGTGAGAGGCAAGGTCTGTGCATACAGCAGGCTGCGTGTGTGTCACTCGAGAGAGGAAAGAAGCAGACAGCGTTCATGAGCGTTGGGAGGGGCAGGCTCCTTACGTGAATGTTGTTAGTAGCCATCAGCAGGCTCCCCGGGAGCGTCGGGGGTGGAGAGGAACAGATTCCCGACGATTCAATAGGTTGAAGAATCACGAACTGGCAGAGAATGAGCGGACACACCCACCTCATATACCCCGCACACAGCTGGAGCCACTCAGTAATCAGGGAACAGGTGAGCGGGAGAACGCTGGAAAAGACAGAATCAAATCTTGACACCTGCTGCCTTTTTTAAACACACACCAGCATGCATATTTTACATTAACACTCAAATCCATCAGAATGTAAAAATAATAATAATAATAAAATTAATTTGGCAGAGTGGGTGTTTTGATGTATTTGAATATTCCATCAATTATCAGTTTTTCATTTAAATAGTCATTTATTAGTTTTTAAATAAAAAATAAAAAGAAGTCAGAAAAATAACACATTTTTACTGAAAGTAAAAATTAAATATATGCTTTACACATCTGAAATGTAAGGCATTTAATGTGTTTATTGTGAATATGAATTACTTAGACACTCTGTCTAGGATGCCCTGTCCAGATGTTTGTGTATTTGTTGGCGTAAGGGTCATTAAAAGACGAATGTTGAGATACAAAGAATTACCTGTTAAATACTGTTGGATGAATGGTGAAAATATTCAGTTTTTATCATCGTTAATCTGACTTCAGAGGAGTTGGTGCCTCACCGGCCATCAACCTCACTGCACGTCACTGAGTAGTTGTGTGTGTCAGAAAGAGGCAGAGAATTAGATAGTGAGAGAGTGAGTTTGTCTGTGGAGGGGTATCTGACCTCCAGGGTTAACTATTAACTCTGGCTTAGCTGCATTTGATGTGTTTTGAGGGTGGAGACTTTCCTCGAAATTAACACAAGTGCAATACTTGCTGTTGTATTGCAGGGAGAGGAGTGTGTTATGGGAAATAATATGCCTTGACCGTAATTGCATGTTTGTGTGTGCGTGTCTTGGTGGCAGTGGCTCATGCGGTACAGCGGGTCGTCCAATGATCGAAGGGTCGATCCCTGCTCCCTCCAGCCAGCTGTCGTTGTCTCCTTGGGCAAGACACTTCAGCCTCTCTGCCTCCAGTTCAGCTCCACTGGTGTGTGAATGTGCATGAATGTTCCGGTGATGGTCAAAGGGGCTGTAACCGCGAACTGGCAGCCACGCCACGTCAGTCTGCCCCAGGGCAGCTGAGGCTATGTCAGTAGTTACCATCACCAAGTATGGATGAATAATGGACACCAGTGGTGATTTCTTTAAGACTGCAAGGGAAGCTCGGCTTCCCTTATAATGTCCCAAAATTGATGGTTAAATATGTACTATTGTATTAACAGTTTACTGACTTAAAATGCGTTAGAAAACGTTCATCTCAAAGACGAGTTCGTTCAGAATCCGTTACATATAGCAGGTCGGCTGACTCGATTTCCTTCTCATACATTCCCGTAGCGTCACAGCGCATTGAAGCCAAGCGTCCATTGACTGCTTTGAACGTTTTTTTTCAGCGCTTCGAAACTAGATGGTCATTGAATAAACGCTGCGATTATGTCCCGCCCACGGATGCTCAGCGTCTCTGGGGGTCAATGGGGAGTGGGCTGGCCCGAACTCCGAGCTTCTGCGTGATGATTGGAGAGTCTGTCAAAGACTGCATCTCCTTTTGACTGACAGCGATTCTGTACTATAAGGAATCACTGAAGCTTTTCGCGCTTATTCCCATCGCGGACCAGAGCGTCGGCCTCACGCTGCTGGTCATCGTGGCCACGCTGGTCTGCGCGCTGCTCTTCATGCTGTTCGGTGAGTCTCCCGGGAACAAACGGTAACACGACTCAGACAAAGCAGCTCATCTCCGGCTCCGGCTGATACCCATTCGGAAGCTAACGCCAGCTACTAGCTACTTATTCCCTTTTTATTATTGTATTTCACTTTTTTGTATTGGATCGTTGTGATCAATAAAGTTCTAGAAAAAAAACATAAATAAATAATATATGGGGTAGTGTGCACAAGCCACCAGGGGGCGCTCCTACTATGCAGTTTGGAGTTGCCGCCTGTCTTTCTGTTCCTGTTGATGTCTGAGGACTAGAGGACAGTTACATTGGATGGATTTACGCAGATAAATAAGCAAAAAATAGTCCTTCAGTTTTTAAGTTTTTAATTTGTGTTTTGCCTGGTTCTTATATCTATTCATCTTAGCATTGTTATATGCTCGCTATTAATGAATGTTGGTTCTGTTTGTATTTATGGTCTTCTCATTTGGGGCTTGAGTCCGTCATAAATTATTTATTAATTCATTCTAAAAATATGTTTATTTGTATGTATTTGTTTTTTGTGTAGCAATAAACATAACTGAACAAATACGAATAAATAAAACCAAGATTTAAAAGATTAAATAAAATTAGATTTTTATAAAGAAAGCCCACATAAAATCAGTCATGATCCTTTTTTAAATTGCTCCGTCCAAAAATGTTTAAATTATATTGCTGTGATTATATTGTGTTATGTCGCTTTAAATTATATTACTGTGACCCTGTCCTACTATGACAGGGTCACAGACCAGTTACTTGAAAGGAAACGTAGGGCAGAATTTACTTTTAAATAAATAGACAATTTTATGATGTAGGCCGAAAATGAGCTTCCCTTCTCTGACAGACCAGCAGATGGTCTGTCTCTTACAATGTGTCCATCTGCCACTGATGGACACATTGTAAGAGCTTTGAGCACCAAGAAAAAGGCGCAAATAAATATAATCCATTATTATTATTATTATTGGCAGGTCAGTGTATGGTGTGACTCTTTGACTCTCACAGTTAAAACTTTCGGCTCTTTGCGTCAAACTTGTTCGCCACCCCTGTTCTAGCACACTGGATGGTTACATGTCTTTGCTAAATTTAAAGTGTTTCCACACGTTGAACTGGAATGATGGATTGATTTTTTTGATGACATCACATGTGTGTTGTCCACTGTGATGCATTTAGTCTTTTCGACGTTATAGTAGAATAAACCTACAGTGTATCAATTCAAATGATTTTTACCAATATTTATTATACTTGATTTATGTCATTTTGAAATGATTTTATTCATGCATTTATTTAAGTGAACACACAGATTGCAGCTGAGTGCCTGCTGTGATGGACATGTTTTGCTTTTACACTCGGGTTGTTCCTCATCGAGCGCGTTAATGTAAACCCCTTTTGTAATAGATGTGAACTTTGTTGAGTTTTAGTCACTCAGACAAGATGGGGGAGGGGGGGGCGATACAAGGTCATGGGAAAGGTGTTGTATGTAACTTCTATTACATGCATTGATGTTCATACACACGCACAAACCATCACGTAGCATTCGACCAGTCTTAAGGCCCGTACACACTGGGACGAATATTCGCCAGGCGTTATTCGCCAGCGTTTTTCGCCACGTCTTTTGTGTTCACACCCAGGCGATTTTCGCTGACGATGAGCCGAGCGAACATGCAATTTCCTTCCCTGACATTAGATGGCGCTTAATGTAAACAGAAATACTCCTGTACACAAGGTGGTGCTGCGCAACTTTACGATTCTTAAAGTCGCTTTTCACTCAGAAGAAGAGAGCAAGTATTAACGCGCTTGTCAGAATCATACAAAGAAAACATGAATATTTCAAGCATCAGTAGCTCCAACTGGTGCTTGGTTCGGGGATATTTTAGAATGTCCGTCATTATTTCGTTGTGGCATTGTAGACGCTACTTGGCGTCTATCTTCTTCGCTGGTATGTGTGCTCAGCAAGGCACTTTTGTGTTTGAGCGCCCCCAAGTTGTGTTTTACTGTAACTTCAGAAGCTCCAGACACGTGTGCAAAAGCGCCATTCTTATTGGTCGAATAGTTTTCGACGCGACGCGTCAAAAAAAAAAAACGAACCCGAGGCGTTTGTTTTTTTTGACGGTTTGGCGCTTGGCATTTTTTCGCCTCGGTGTGCACACTCTCATTGGTGCCCTTTGCTTAGTCACGAGGCGTTAAACGTCGGCGAAAATCGCCGGCGAAATTCGTCCCGGTGTGAACAGGCCTTTAATCATATACAAATTCACAGTATCCATAGAAGACTTCCTGCCACACATCACTCCGACTGGCACCTCCTCCTGCACACAAACATGATTTTATAATGGTAGAGTTTGATTTGATTCAATAAACAACTACAATCAGACTGATCGATCTTGTTGGATAAATCAATTAATCGTTACACCCCTCTCCATTTATTGCTATTAAAAAGATTTACGTTGACGTAATTTGCTATAGTACTGGCATCAACAAATATCTACTTTCACCCCTGCTTCACAGCCAATGTATGGGCTGCAAACAGAGTAAAAAAGAAGCAACTGATGAGCCACGGAGAAACGTGAAGCAACGATAAGACACAGCAATTCGTTGAAATGTGGTTGAATAAATGCTGGCTGAATAACACAACTTTCAACGTGAATTCAATTTCAATTCAATTCATTTTTTTTTTTTTTTTTTCTTTTTTAACTTGTCCTGTCCAACAGCTAGGCAAACAGATGAGAGCTGAGGGCCTCTTGTGTTGGACATATTTTATTTTAACAAGAGGGGTTATTCATCTTCAGACAAACCAAAGGTATGTCTGAATAAACCCCTTTTGTAATTGAGGCCAAAATTTATTAATTTCAATCATGTTTGAGACTCTTTGGTGTTGGACCGGACGGAAAAGGAAAGAGGGGAAGAAGAGAGAGGGACGTTAGAGAGAGGGGGGGGTAGGAGGGTGATAATAGGAGGGGAAGGGGGGTAAGACCATGAAGCAGCATAGAGCAGGCAGGTTTACTGGTTGTTTATCGTTACGGTACGGTTCAAATGTAGTACAAAAAGGGCGGGGCCTGTTCACACACACTCAAATATTATCAACACACCTGCTAGCCGCAAAAATGTCCACATGTCAACATGCACACAAAACAGATAGTGTTCACGAACGCATACCTATGCCTTTAAACCAACTAGTGTGAAATCTTTCATTCATTCAATCATGCAAACTATTAGTGCAAAGGTGAGCTAACACCTGTGCTCAGGTGAGTGTTTATGTTCTTCTAAAATGGATGGTGGAATGTGAAAAGAAGGAGGAGGAGCGCCCAGCCACCCCTACACCCATACCCCCGCCGCAGCAGCAGCGGCAGCCGGAATTCCCCCAACGCCACACGGGAACAGGCAGGGAACAACCGCCCCCCGGGCGACCAAGACCGCCACCCAGGCCAGGGCCAGCCGGACCGCCGCGAGGCCCCCAGAGCCAGAGAGCAGGGAGGCGCAGAGGGAAAGAGAGCGCCGCCCCAGCCCAGCCAGGAAAGCAGCCCCCCGCCGCGCCGGAAGAGCCCAACGCAGGGCCCCACCGGAGAGGGACGCCCACAGCCCCAGACGAGCACCCCACCACCACCCAGGAGTTCCGGGCATCCCCCCGCCCCGACCCCAGGTACGAGCCAGGACCCCCCAAGGGAGACCCGCTCCGCACTCCAGGCAGCCACCCACCCGGCCCACGGTTGGTCCAGGTAGGAGCAAGGCAGGGGCCCGCCGCCCCCGCCCAGGAGGGGGGAACCCCGGGGAAAAAAGGGCGGCCCACAAGGGATGTTATAAATATGGCCCGACCAGGCTCGGCCATGTTGGAAGTTTGGCGGGGCCCAGCGCCCAGGGGCAAGGACCAGGACCCACCCCCCAGGGACACGAACACCCCCGGCTCAGGTGTAATATGAACCCCCCCACCGTGCGGAGAGAGCACCGCCGGGCCCAGGGAACCGGCACCCAAGGGACACGGCCGCCATCGCCAAGAGGCCCGCACCCCCCACCAGGGAAGGGGTAGGGGACAGATGGACCCAGGTCCCACCTTCCTTGTAAAATGTGTGTGCGTGTATGTGTGTTTGAGAGGGTGTTTGTGTGCATGTGTGTGTGTTTATGTTTGAATGTATATATTGAAGGGGGAGGGGTGTGTGTACTAAGGGGGGTGCAGTTAAAATTGGCGAGTAGGGCACTAAGGGGACATCTCCTGATTACTCACAGTGATGTCCCCTCACCCTCCACACCAAGGGGCCCTAAATGTCTAAGGTGCGGTTAAAATTGGCGGGTAGGGTGCCAGGAGGACATCTGCTGCTTGCTTGCAGTGATGTCCAAGCACCCCCCCTACCAAGGACCCTACATGTCTAAGGTGCAAATAAAACCGAAAGAGGGGGGGCCCACTCCATACGGCAACCATAGGAGGGGGGCCACTCCCAAGTAGCCCCCCCCCAAGGCGCATCGCAGGCTAGACCCCCCACCCCCTCACCCTAATATGAGGTTATATAAGGAAGGGGGTAAGTTGGGGACAGCTGGTAGACTGTCCCCCGGTGGTCAAACAGCCGTCCCCCAGCCCACCCCCAGCAAAGGGGCCAGGGCCACCCAGCCCAGGGGCCCACCCCCGGAGGCGCCGACACCCCAGGCCCGGCACCACCCACCCCACACAGAGAGAGAGGAGCCAGAAAGCGTCGCCCCCCCCCGGAGCAAGCCCAGGCCCCCACCCCCAGACGCCGGCCCTAGAAGAGCTCTGGTCAGGCCTCGACGGGACCGAGGAGGCCAACCGGCCGAGGCAACCACCGATTGCCTCAGCGGAGACCCCGACCCGCTAGCCCCCCCGACCCGTACTAATAATGGGCCCCCCCTCCCCCCCAGAACGCCCCCCCACAGGACAGGGCCGACAAGCCCCCCACCCCACCCCACCCCAGACCCCGCAGCCGAAGCGGGTGACACCCAGAGCGACCGGGGGCCCCGAGAGGGTTGTCCCGTCCCGCCCCAGAGCCAGGGAAGGGCCGATCCCAGCCCCAGGTGCAGATGGGCAGCCCATCCGGCGCCGCTGGGCCCCCCCCACCCGAGCAGGGCCCCCCGCCAACCCCCCCCAGCACAGGCAAAGGGACCACCCCCCCAAGCCAAGCCAGACCACCACCCCACCCCCCCACCACGCACCCCCACACCCAAGCCCAGAGGACCACGCAGCGCCCCAGCCCGCCCCACCCAGGCACCGGACCCGACCCCCCGACCAACGGAGCCCCCCACCGCCCCCGCCAGGCACCGGAAGCCCCGACCCCCACCCCAAACCACGGCAGAAGGGCAAGGAGCAGCGACGACCAAGCCCCCCACCCCCTAAGTCATGGAGTCAACCACAGGAGACCAGAGAGACTGAATTCTTTCAAAGTTACTTGAGCTTTGGGCTGACATTTTTTCCAGGCTGATATGATCAAACAGCAGATTTCTGTGTTGACTTATGTTTATATTTTTCTTGTTTTTCCAATTTATTAAAATAGTTTTTTTGGCAATACAAAGAGTTATGAAAATGATAGAAGCTAATCCTTCTTCTATATCGATGGCACTCATGTCACCAAGCACACAAAGTGACGGTGAGGCAGTGATTGAAACCTTAAGCCAGACTGATAAATCGGCACATACCTGCTGCCAGAGAGCCTGGACAGGAGTGCAGAACCACAGTGCGTGCATGTAGCTGTCGGGTAGATTATTATCACAGTGCTCGCAAATGTCTGAGTTACTGAGACCCATCTTGAACATCCTCTGTCCAGTGTAGTAAATTCTGTGAAGAGTTTTGAGATGGATTAGCTGCAGATTTGGACTTTTTGTCAGTTTAAAGGTGTTTAGACAAAGTTCTGACCAGAAGCTTTCATCTGTGCTGATGCTCAAATCTGCATCCCATTTTTTTGTTGGAAGGGCAATATTGTTATCTAAATTACATAAAAGTTTGTATATTTTGGAGAGAGTTCTATTCATTGAAAAATTAATCAGAGTGGTAACTACATCTGGTAGCTTTAAATCGTCGTCTTTAATTTTATACTTTTTAGTAATACTTGATTTAAGTTGCTGATATTCCAAGAAGTTATTTATTCCATGTTTGTCTTGAAGTTCCTGGGGGGTTATGAATCTTCTATCAATAATTACGTGCTCTAGTTGTTTTATGCCCCCTGCTTGCCAAGCTGGGAAGTGAATCATTTTTTTGTTAATAAGGATGTCCGGGTTGTTCCAGATGGGTGTCATTTTGCACGGTTGAATTGATGATTTTGATATTTTGAGAAATTCCCACCAGGCTGTTAAGGTGGCATTTATATTAATGCTTTTGAAACAATCCTGTTTTTTAACTGTTTGGCTAATAAATGGTAGCTGTGACAGGTTGATCTTTCCACATAACGCCTGTTCCAAGTCTAACCATGAGTTGGTTTCTGGATTATTTTTTAACCATTTTAAGATGTATTGTAATCTATTTGCAAGAAAGTATTTGTGGAAGTTAGGTAATTCTAATCCTCCACAGTTTTTTGCAGATTTTAAAGTTTTTAGACTAATTCTTGCAGGTTTGTTGTTCCATAGAAAGCTTGATATGGATGAGTCTAATGCTTTGAACCATTTTAATGGCGGTTGTGTGGGAATCATTGAGAAGAGATAATTAACCTTGGGTAAGATTTTCATTTTAACCGTGGCTACCTTGCCCATAAGGGACAAAGGCAGGTTGGTCCAGCGTGTTAGATCGTCCTGTATGCTTTTCAGTAATGGGGTGTGGTTTAGCTGCACCAGTTCTGATAGTTTGGGGGAAAAGTAGATACCCAGATATTTGATATTTCCTGTTTTAACTGGAATTGTGAGTCTTTGTTCCATATTCCTGTTGAGTGGTAATAAAACAGACTTATTCCAATTAATGGAATAGTCTGATATGGAGGAGAATTCATTTATGATCATTGCTGTTTCATTTACAGAATGTAAATTCCTTAAAAACAGTAATATGTCATCCGCATAAAGACTAATTTTATGATGGCTGTGTTTGGTTTTTATTCCTATAATGCTCTCATTCTGTCTTATTGCTGCAGCTAAAGGCTCAATGAATATAGCAAAAAGAGAAGGAGAGAGTGGGCAGCCCTGTCTGGTTCCTCTTCCAAGAAAAAACCTGTTTGAAGTCTGTTTATTAGTTCTAACTGATGCATTGGGGTTGTGATATAATATTTTGATCCAATTGATGAACGCTTCTCCAAAACCAAACTTCTGGAGGGCAGCAATAAGGAACTTCCAATTAACTCTGTCAAAGGCTTTTTCAGCATCCAGCGATAGTACCGTCATTTCCTGGTTTTTAATGGTGGCAAAGTCTATTATATTAACTAGTCTACGGACATTATCATCCGAGTGTCTGCCTTTGATGAATCCAGTCTGGTCGAAGTGAATTATGTGAGGAGTGATTTTTTCTATTCTCTGTGCTAGTGCTTTGCAGATAATTTTTACATCTGCATTGATTAGAGAAATAGGGCGATAGCTTGAAGGACTAGTGGGATCTTTGTCTGGTTTTAGAAGAAGAATTATGTTGGCTGAGTTCATGTTAGATGGCATTGATTGGCTCTCATTAATAGATGTGACAGTTTTATAAAATGTTGGTGCCAGTTGTTCCCAGAATTCTTTATAAAACTCAGCAGGAAAGCCGTCAGGCCCTGGTGCTTTACCATTGGGCATAAGTAACAGAGCTTCATGAAGTTCAGACGGCGAGAGCGGAGAATCTAAGTTTGTGATTTGATCCTCATTTAGCCTGGGTAGGTTTACATTATTAAGAAATGAGTCAATACTTTGCTCTGACGGATTGATCTGCGGTGTGTACAGGTTTTTATAAAAGTTTTCAAATGCGTTATTAATTTTGACCGGGTCATGGGTGACATTTCCTGTTTGGTCCATAATAGAGGTGATTGATGATTTTTCTCTGTTAATTTTAAGCTGATTAGCCAGAAATTTGCCAGATTTATTAGAGTTTTCAAATCTTTCAAGTCGTAGCCTTTGTATTTGAAATTGTGTTTGTTTATTAATGATGTCATTTAACTGCAGCTTTAAATTTTTCAGATCTCCCAGAATGCGTTCCTGTGCAGAAGCAGCATAAGCAGTCTCCAGGGTTTTGATTTTATTTTCTAATTCTAATAAATCTGCTTTCTCTTTGCGTTTTTTGTGCGTTGAATAAGAAATGATTTTCCCTCTCATGACTGCCTTTGCTGTTTCCCAAAGAACGCACGGTGGGACGTCTGGAGTATTGTTGAAGTCTAAGAAGGTTGCCCACTCTTTTTTAAAGAATTCAAGAAATTCCTGGTCCTTTAACAGAGACGTATTAAACCTCCAGGTTGTACCAGAGGGTGTGGATTTTTCCCTAGAAATGTTTACAGAGACTGGTGCATGATCACTGATAATAATTGGATGGATATTGGAGCTTTGAATATTTTTTAAAAGGGAGTTACTGATTAATAAATAGTCTAAACGGGAGTGTGAATAGTGAACTGGAGAAAAAAAGGTGAACCCTTTAGTGTTTGGGTGACATGAGCGCCACGCGTCGCAGAGACCCAGATCACTCATGTACTGCTTTAGAATACTTGCAGATCGCCATGTACGCTGATTTGCTGCTGTGCTGAGTCTGTCAAGTTCAGGGTCCAAAACAAGGTTGAAGTCTCCTCCTATAATGATTGTGGAGTCAGAGTGAACTGAGAGTGAGGTGAAGAATCTGTGAAAGAAGGAAGAGTCGTCAACATTGGGACCATAAATACTCACTATACAAAAGTCCTTATTCTGAATGGATATATTAATGATTACAAATCTGCCTTCTGGGTCAGTAACTGTATCCTTATGAGTAAAATTAAGATTTTTATTAATTAAAACAGCAACTCCTCGTTGTTTGGAGTTGTAACTGGCAGAGTATATAACTGGAAATTGTAAGCAGCACATAAGGTGATCCAAAGAATTTGATAAATGGGTCTCCTGCAGTAGAGCTATATCTGCTTTTAGACCATCCAGGTGATTTAACACTTTCAGTCTCTTTGGCTCAGAGCCAAGTCCACGCACATTCCAGCTAACGATGTTAAGACTGTTCATAACTGCTCTGACTGAAAAGGTGTAAAGCTAAGTAGTGCTTGTGTACCAGTCCGTGTGCGCGTGCCCGCATTGAGAAGCGCTGTGCATGTGAACGTTTTCTGGCTATGTGAGCTGCGTGTCGCGTGCGTCCTATGAAAGCCTGTGTGAGGTGATTGCAGTATGTCGGCGTGTGTGTGCGGGATCGCATGTGCACGCCCCTGTGTGCGCTTGTGTGTGCGCGCGCCCGCTCCGTGCATAAATAAATACTTACCGAGGATGAGTTGCTTCCAGGTGATTTACATATAATGAGGGGGGAGAGGGGGGGGGGAGAGTAAAGGAAAGAAAAAAAGAGATAGAAGGGAAAACGAAAACAACAACAAAACAACAATAGAAACATGAGTGGGACTGAGGTGACGAAGAAAAAAAAAAGACTGTTTTCCTGCGATCGAGGTGTGGATTATTGATGATCCGGTTTTCCATTCATTGAAGTAAGTTTAGCGGGTTTCTTCTGGGCAGCGCAGATGTTCTCAGCGCGGATCTGAAAGCCTTCAGCACAGCCAGGGGGTGATCTCCGGGTCCCGGAACAGCCGGCCGTCCACGTAAAGTTTGTCAACGGCCACAATCGCTCTCGAACCAGCAGCAAGATGCTTCCTCCTCAGCGGGAACAGGATCTTCCTTCTACGGAGGATTTCTGCCGGGAACTGGTCATTCACGCTGTAATGCGTGCCTCTCAGTTCCCGTCCGCGGCCCTTCACCAGCTCCTTCTGTTTGAAATGTTCGAATTTAGCCACAATAGGACGCGGGCGCTGGTGGTCGGACCTTCTTCCTCCGAGGCGGTGAACCCTGTGGAAAGAGATCTTCTGCACCTCCTCCTTGGGGAGCTTCAGGTGGACCTGTAAAAAGGATCTAACGGTGGCCTCGGGGTCTTCTCCTACCTCCTCTGGAACCCCCGCGACCACTAGATTGTCCCTCATGCTCCTCGACTGAAGATCCAGGAGGGTTTCCTTTATGGATCGGTTCTCCTCTGAGAGACGGGCGGTGTCATTGCTCAGGGTCTTCACGGTCTCTCTGAGGGCCTGGTTCTCCGCTGCGAGCTCCCGCACCTGCTGCTGGCTGAATTCCAGAGACTCCCGCAGACCTTGAAATTCTCTATGGAGGATCTCCAGCAAATTGAGGCGGCAATCAAAGCTGGAGAGCTTTTTGTCAATCGAATCCAGGATATCGCTCATTCCGCTGCCCGGAGAGGACACAGCCCCGGGAGAGTCCTCAGGCCGTTCACGCTTGGCGGAGGGGGTGGTGGTGGCGGTTCTGGGCTTCACCATGTTGCAGGTATTAAAACACTCGTCAATGAAATTCTCCAGGTCCTCCAGGCTGACAGAAGCTTAATACTCTTAACAGGTTGTGTTAGTTAGCAGGAAATATTTTAATATGGCGGAAAAATGAAACAAGATCGAAAATGTTTGTTCAAATGCTTACGCGCCGCCAAGTCGACTCACCACACTCGTCTCGCTGGGTCTCGCGATACTACAGCATCTCCCGCCCAACTGTTCTCCTCCTCCTTGAATTTCAATTCAATTCAATTCAATTCAATTTTATTTGTATAGCCCAAAATCACAACAACAGTCGTCTCGATGGGCTTCGAAGTAAAACATGAAACCAAAAGGATCATGAATACAAAGAGTTCAATAGAAAAATACTAAAATGAACTAACAAACTAACTAAGCTATACTGGCATCCCTGCCCTTAGACCCCCCTTCGCGGTAAGGAAAAACTCCCAAAAAAAACGGATTCCGGAAAAAACGAAGAAACCTCAGGGGTGCCCACATGAAGGAGGGATCCTCCCCCAGGACGGACAGGCGATTTACCAGAAATCTTAGAGAAGAATTAACTTATCTAAATCTACAACTACATATATAAAAGTCCAGCAGACGAGCTTCATCCAGCCGTGGTTGTGGGGACAGTCAAAGGCGCGAGTCGAGCCGGAGACAGGAACCACAGCCAGGTGTAGGAGCAGGAGCAGAGGCGAGGTACTCGGTCAGGTACAGAGCAGAAACAAGCCAGAGATGAGCCAGAGGCAGGATCCACAGCCAGGTGTAGGAGCAGGAGCAAAGGCTTTGCAAAGGTTTTTGCGTTTAGCACTATGTTTCCTCCCAACCGGTACAAACCCCTGACTGTCTCCCGGCTGTTGGGAGGGCGCTGGGGTGCTAGCTAAGTTAGCCCTGGTAGCGCGGCCCGCGCTACGAGTAACGACCTGGCTAGCCGGCTTAGCTTCCACTGTGCGGAGCCGCGCTTCTAACTGCTCCAGCCTGGCCTCCAAGTCTAACACAAGACTACACTTAACACAACTACCGCTATTTTCACTAAAGGAGGCAGGATCATCACTAAACATATGGCACACGGGGCAGGAGAGAGGAGGAGAGGCGGAAGGAGTGGTGGCCATGCCAGGTTTTAAGCTAAGGCTAGCGGTGTTTAGGTAAAGAGAAGTGGTCTATTTAGCAAAATGAGAAAGTGAACAGCAAGCGGTTTAACAGTGGTGAATTCGCTAATAAAAGGTACTAGATGTGACTATTAACCCAGATAACCCTTAGAGTAAGCAATAGTAGTAAGGCTAATGCCAAACAAGAGGACAGCAGTCACACACGACTAGCACTGGGAATAGCTCACCCGGAAATGACGTCACAGGAAATGGACGTCATTTCCTGTGACGCACATTGCTTCTCACTGTTTTTCCGACAAGCTATATGTCATACACACTTATCAGTGTACCTTCTTAGCCATTGTCTTGTCAGAACCGCCCTGCAGCATGTATCCTCCTGACCAAAGCAGAAAGTGTTGTACCTGACGTTACTTCAGACGTTTAAAACTGGTCAGCGAAATATAAAGTTTGAATAATTCAACTATCCTGAAAAGGACTTCAAAGCTTCTATTTTTCTTTTTCCTTGTTGCTTTGCCCTGCCCTTGTAATTCCTAGCCAATGACTGAAGAGATCTTTTTTACAAGCTTTGGTTTAAACACAGAAATGTCAGATTGGCGACAATCAGAATACAGGCCAAACACAAGGTTCAGGAACCGATCCAGACCAAATTAAGTGGACTCAGTCCGGACCAATGGATTTTTCCAGTCTTAATAAACCCGTAGATTACAGGTGTGAGGCATCACCAGTGGGTGGTTGGCAACAGAGGGAAAGGCAAGATGCTAAACATTTCACCGTGCCATTTGCAGTTTTGTTTCATCAGTAAAAATGAAAATGAGAAAGGGGAGAAATGAAAAAGATTGTGACTGGTAGTATGAGAAAATGAGAAAGATTTAATTATTAAAATTGGTGTATTGAACACAATAGATTTTGACAACAACGTGTACAAAAGAAATAGAAATTCTACCATTTTCTGTGGAAGATCTATTAAGAAGGCAACTGAGAAAAGAATATTCATGAGGAACATACTTCACACTGAACAACTTCAACACTCAACATAACATGACTTTTCTAGACCAATTCACATTTAAAATGAGTTTTTATAAATATGTTTAGTGACAAACAAAAAGCAATGAAAAATACATTGTTTCTTGAAATGCTTTTGTGAAAAATGAACAAGAAGACAAGTCTGTTTTGTCTACCTTTATGTGTTCCTCAAAAAGGTATCTGTTGTGAAAAAAAAGTTTTATTGTCTCCAAAGTGACCTGTTCTGATATTTTAGGATATCTGTTTGTGGTGACCAGCATAATCCCCTGAACTCACAAAAATGTTGTGGCAATTTTACGGAGTTGATTATTGGTGTCAAGCATGTAGAGTTGTGTTCATAAGTTTACATGCCGTTTCCCTTGAAGAAATGAGGATTTCTTGGTCATTTTTCAGAAAATCTAAATGAAAACACAAAAACTTTGTTTCCACTCGTAGTTAGTGGTTGGGTGAGCCATTTATGGTAAAAAAAAAAAAAAGAAAATCTGTTTACCATTTTGAAATCCTGAAAATGACTCTGTTCTAAAAAACCTGCACACAGGCTGATACAAAAAGGTTTGAATGACCGCTAAAGGTAACCATCCTCACCTGTGACTCGTTTCTCTGTAATCAATGTGTGCGCACAAAAGGCCTTGGAGTTTCTGTGCCCCCAACAGACCCTTGCAGCCTCCATCCTGTACTGCACTGACATTTCTGGTCATGGGAAAAGCTAGATAGCTGTCAAAAGACCAACGGGAAAAGGAAACTGAATTGTACAACACATAGGAAAGGGATATAAGAAGATATCCATGGTAGTGAGAATGCCAGTCAGCAGGGTTCAGACTTTGATCAAGAAGTAGAAAGCGAGGGGTTCTGTTGAACCCAAACCCCGGTCACAAAAATTTCTGCTACAACTGCCGGAAAAAGCTTCCGCTTCGATCCAGGACTCTCTGAAAAACTGTAGAAGTCTTGGTATAATTAAACATTATACCAAGAAGCCCCTGAAGAAAAATGGGCCGCATGATCGAGTTGCCAGAAGAAAGCCTTTGTTGAGCAAATGCCATAAAATAGCTGGCTTACAATTTCCCAAACAGCACAGAAACACGCCTCCAAAGTTCTGAACCAAAGTCATTTGGAGTGATGAGACCAAGATTGAACTTTTGGCCACAACCATAAACGCTACATTTTGAAGAGGAGTCAACAAGGCCTATGATGAAGCAGAACACTAATCCTACTGTGAAGCACGGAGGGGGACGGCTGATGGTTTGGGGATGTGTGAGCTACAAAGGCACTGGAAACTTGGTCGAAACAGATGTTGAGATGAATGCAGTTCGTATCAGAAGATACTGTAGGAAACTTGCACTCTTCAGCTCAGAGGCTGCACATGGGACGCACTTAAACATTTCAACATGACAACAATCCAAAACAGACAGAGTCCACCTGTCATTGGTTCCAACAGAATAAGATGACGGTTCTGGAGTGACCGTCTCAGTCTCCTGACCTCAATATTATTGAGCTGCTCTGGGGAGATGTCAAACGAGCAGTTCAAGCAAGACAGCCCAAGAATTGAAAGGAACTTGAGGTTTTCTGCCTAGAAGAATGAGCTGCTTTACTGTTAGAGAAAAGAAAGTACTTCCTCCACAACAACCACAAGACACTTCAAACTGTCATTGATGCAAAGGAGGAAATACAAGGTATTAGGAACTGGAGTATGTTATTTTTTGAACAGGGTCTTTTGGGAAGTTTCTGTTGTCGTTAGGATTTAACCCTTGTGCTATCTTAGATGACCCCACCCTTACATTGACGTGTCCTCCCTACCATGACAAAGGTGGATAAAGGTGGAAAGATTTCATGTAATCCATGGACACCAGTGAAGATCACAAATCATTGAAGAAAAAAGGTTCAGAGCACTGTCTAGTGGGTCTAGACGACCCCACTCCCAATGTTAAAGTGTTTAGGATAGCACAAGGGTTAAATACAGTACGGTGAACAGAATTCTTTGACAATAAATGGCTTCACCCAACCACTAACTATGAGTGGAAAGTTCCTGTGTTATCATTCATGTTCTCTGAAAAATGACCAAGAAATCATCATTCCTTCCAGGGTATGAAAACTTATGAACACAACTATGGAATTTCTTTTAATTATAATTCAAAGTAATGTGCAATTCTCAATAGAGTGTAAATCCTAACGCAGAGGATGGAAGAACTTTACTCCTACAGTTCCAATCCAAACACGTCTGTTGTGGAAACCAAACAGCTTCCTGTTTCCTTCAGATCTAGAGAGTGCATGTTGGAGCATGTAAAAGAATACAGTATTTATACAGTATGTCCAATATTTAACAATCTAGATTGTAAAAGTTAAATACACGGCAAACACATTTATAAAGCATAACAAAAGCATACATACCGGTGGCTAGTCTGTTTGAATAAGTGGATGCTAACAACTGGACGCTAACTTTAGCTGTGTCCGACTTTTAAGGGGTTATGAATAAATAAAGCAAAATAAAATGGCACTACCGTCATAAAACTGGTCTTTTCTAAATAATTATATATATATATATATATATATATATATATATATATATATATATATATATATATATATATATATAATTTAAATAATTATACAAACGTGGATTCCCCGTGTCTGAAACTTTCTTTTCTTAATGTGAAACTTTTACGGGGTTATGGATAAATAAAGCTAAATAAAATGGCACTACCGACATAAAACTGGTCTTTTCTAAATAATTTTATATATATATATATATATATACATAATTTAAATAATTATACAAACGTGGATTCCCCCTGTCTGAAACTTTCTTTTCTTAATGTGAAACATTGGAGAGTCACCTTCAATTTCTTCAATTGGCTCTTTCCTCCCCCTATAAAAATTGTAAATCGTTAGCTTTTTAGCTTTGGGCAACTAACTTGGCAGAGTAGGCGCTTTAAGTCACGGGACCAAGACGAATGGCGGTTAACAGAATCTGGGAGTTTTTTCAAAACAGAACTACCTCCAGGATCAGAAAGTAAAAAAAAAGGAAAAAATCGATCATATTTATTCGCTATTTCTGTCTGTGGCTCGGTATCAAGTACTGGTAGCGGTCCGTGGCCCAGGGGTTGGGGACCACTATTAATTTTAAAGGACACCTAACAATGTTGTCCATAACATCAAGCTGCAACACAGCAGTTGCAGTTGTAGTAAACACAGAAGAAAATTCATTAGCAGATAGTGCATTCTCTTCTCTAACCTCCAACGCCGCATAATTCCATAGGTTAGTTGAGTCTTAATTATTTTTAATTGGTCGACCAAAGGAAATGGAGGCATGATTAAGCAAATTTAGTGAGGTGGTGCCCCGCCCTGATAAGCATCTGACAGTTTGCATATCGGCAAAGAACCGGGGGGGGCTTTGTTTTGCAATTTCACTTGAATTGTGACACAAAAACAGCACGGCATTTAATAATGCAATAGATTTACAAGTTAATTTAAAATTAATTTAAAACAAACCATCTATTGAAATGACATTTTTAATACTGAATTGTATATTGCAAAATGCAGTGTCATTTGAATTATGACATCAGAAATCCATGACAATTTAAATGCAATTAATTTTGTTTACATATAATATTAAAACGGTCATATTGAATTGTAAATCTTAATATTGAATTCTAAATTGCAAAATGTATTTTCACATTCCAAGCCTGAATTGCAGACTGAATTGTCATTTGAGAATTGCTTATTACTTTGAATTTCCAAGCACAACTGTATATTCATGGCTGCCACCTGCATTAATAACCATCTTTAGAAAGAGAGTTTTTCTTTTAGCTACATACTCAGGGCACACACTCTTTCACTCACATTCAGAGAAACTGAATAAATATGCAAACATCACAACGCACATGGTATGTGCAGTCAGAAGACGTCTGTGATTGACTGTTTAGTTTTTCATTAAAGAAATGTGATGGTCCTGCTTGCAAAGGTTTGCTGCTGCTGTAAATGAAGGGATTTACTCTGAGGGAAAAATGTTCTCAGAGTGCTTTGTAATCTCAGAGCCTCCAAATAGGTGCTGATGTCCAGCAGAGGACGCTATCTCCAACAGCCATTTAGTTATGGCATTTAGTAGAAGGCGTCTTCTTGTCTTGGTTCTTGAAACAGATTTTAAAAGTGAAATGCCACATTGGCTCCAGAGTGAAATGAAGTGTTCTTGTGAACAAAAAGACTACAGCCCTTTATCTGGTAACTCAGATGCCACAGTAATACATTCCCTTAAACAGCTGTTTTCGCACACCTTCTTGTACAAAGCTTGGCAGATCTTTAATACATGTTGTCATTGTCCTGTGCAGCATTTCAAAATGTCTTGTTTTCCTGACAGCATGCAACAAATGTTCAAACAGGCTAATAATGGTCTAAAAAATCTGACAACAATCTCATCAACTCTTTAGTTTCTGTGCAATTCAAGTCATGAAAAACAGAACTATGGAGTACAAAAGTGTGCTGTTACCCACAAAAAGATTCCAACAGCATTAACTCAACATACTTAACTAAAATGTGTCTACAGTCATGAGGGTTAAGACAAATGTTTCTGACAGGTTCCACAGATAAGTCTCTGAAGACCTTGAATGGCCTTAAATGCTAAAGATTTGCAGAACATTGGAGTCGTTCTACAAGAATGGGCTGTGAAGCTGACAGCTAAGGTCAAAGATCATGTAGCCCTTAGTCCAGTTCCTCTGTGGGCCCCAAGCTTAGATCTCTCCTCCCTCTTTCCCTGGACAGTTGCCTTCCCCTGTCATGATCCTCTCTTCCATCCTCTTCATCTTCCTCATCATCTACTCCATCCTCTTCTTCTTCTTCTTCTTCCTCCTCCTCCTCCTCATCCTCTGTGCCGTCCATGGAGTCGTCAGCACCAAGCATGGCTTGCTGTATGGCCAGAGTGGCTGAGTCTGAGGACAGCGACTGGAGGCTGTCCATGCTGAGTGGGTCTGTGTGACACATTACAAATGTTTAACTGTCAGCATCCATCCTCACCGACATGCAGTTTCTGTTTAGGTGATACATGAATTATTTGTGAAAAAAGTTGTTAGGGAGTTATTGAAATAGTACGACGGAGATTTAGGGCCACCAAAAAAAAAAAGAGTCAAATTACGAGAAAAAAACTCTTACATTTACGAGATTAATGTGGAAGTGAGCATCAGAGCAGCAGGTGAAGGCCGTGCAGCAGCAGAGCAGACCAACTAAACTCAGGTAAGCTGAATATTTATTGATAACGTTCCAAATGTTTGGAAGCTCATTAGTTTGATTTACTATTTATTAATGTTTCATTTATTAATGGGTGTCTTGCAGCTTGTCATGGTTTGGGTTTCTTTTGTCTTGGTTTTTGATTTATTTCTTGTTCTGTCATGTTTGGTTCTGTTTCCTGTTTAATTTTGAAAGGTGTTCTGTTTGGTCATGTTCCTGAGTTTTACTTCCTTGTCCCCATCTGCCCTGATCCTGTTCACCTGTGTCTTGTCTGCCCCGTCTGTATTTAAGTCTCGTCTCTCCCTAACGTCTTCTTGTCATAGCGTCATTTATTTCTTGGATGTTTCCATGTTTCATGCCACGCCACACTAAGTCTAGTTTTGTTTTTGTTCTCCTGCTCGGCAGCGCCTTTTGTTTGCAATAAACCCTCTTGCCCTGAAACCGTTTGCCTCCTGCCTCTGCGTCTGGATCCTACCTGCTCTCAAGCCCCCCTCACCCTGACACAGCTGTCCACCTGAATCCTTTCTTCCTCCACCAAAAACCAGCTCTCTACGTCTGTGTGACGCTTCCGTCTGAGGAGAAGCACTTCTTAGCATTTTCAACGTTCTAGTGCTAATATAACAGACTATTTTCATTCCTCTTTATAGTTTTATGTTGAAACGGGACGTTTCATCTGGAGGAGTGGGCGTATGTAACACTGTTTACTTCTGCATTTGTGTTCGGATGACAGGTTCATGACATAAGGTGACAGATGAACTTCAGGTTATGTGAATAAAAAGGAGAATCAAGGCTGCAGTTGTCCTTTACACCCAAATGTGTCTCTGAGCTCCTTATCATGTGAAACTCCGCTTTACTGACACCGAACCCCGGAAAGCTGGCTACACTGAAAATAATCTCATTTTAAGTCACCAAAAGGTTCAGAATCTCTTTGTTTTTTAAACCTTTCCAGAAATAAAGCTTCACAAAAGGCTCCACACATTTCATCTTCAAGCTAGGCTCCGATAAACAGAAAACTTTGGTGTTTTTTCCTCGTTAATCTATGACTTTCTTTCTCGTAAATGTTCAACTTAAAAGTCGTAAATTTAGAAAAAAGTGTTTTTTTGTAAACTGGCCCTAAAAGTGACATCTCAGCTCTAAAAAACTAGGATGCTTAAAAAAAGGACAATTGAAAACAGAAAACAATCTAATCATGTAATTCTTTTTTAAATAAACACCGTGCATTATAAGTTTACACTGGCTATAACCATTTCCTTAAAAATGTTCCTGCTGGAACGTCGGTTAACCAATAATGATTATGGAAAACACTGACAAAGAGGGTCAGACCCTCAGCAATGATTGAAACAACATGGGTGGTTCTAGTGCAACAGCTTTGCAGGTGGCCTGTCTTTAGTTCAGACTTGAAGCATTTGGAGCCTCATTAGATGTGCTGGAAGATCTGCAACAGCCAACTGTTTTAGTTTATGACTTTTGAAAAATTGAAATATATGTTAAAACATTCTAAATCTGGAATCTATAATCCACCCTGGCTATGAAAAAAAAGACAAAGGCTTCCTGATTGAGAGGAGAAGGCTGCCCTCAAGATATTCTAGTGAGATAAAAAAAAAAAAAAACAAGACCGCTGTTTAGATTCATGTGGGAAATATTAATTTTTTTGAATGATGTATTCTGTTAATTTACGTGATTATTTATTTTTATAAGTAAATAACCAAACATGTTCTTTGCCCAGAAGGCAATATGACAGAAAGCAGTTAGGCTGTCCTTGACCTAACATGCATGTTTCTGAACTGTGGGATGTTATTTGTGTCAGGCAGCCGTCCTTACCGCCGTTATGTTGACAGGATGAGAGTGTATGGAGTGATATTTCTGCCACCATGTTGCACACAAAACTTTCTAAGTTTTTTGCTCAAAATTTTTTTTTTTTCCTCAATTTCTTTTTTTTGCTTTCAAAAACGTTTTTTGCGTTTGCAAAACACATTTTTCGCGTGCGTTGTGTCAAATCTCGCTTTTGTCTTATCTTTGATTTTGCTGACTACTTTGAGCGCGACTTAGCGTGATATGACTGCCACTGGCATCGCCAAAAAGAAATTCGCATGCGTTGTGTGTCATCTCACTTTTTTCCTATCTTTGCTAAGTTAAGTTTCGGTTTGATGTGACAAGCTGCCATCAAACAGCTGCTGATTGGTCCAGATTCTAACCAATCAAGTGTCTGTGTCTCATATTGACGGTATTCCGAGGCAGACATTGACTTTGGACTTTGTGTCGGTTCTGTTCGTACGGGATTCTGCCGTTTTCACCCACTCTGGCCCGTTTGTCTCAGAGTAAAACCCAGAAGGAACAGCAAGCAGCTAAAATCACAGAATTTAGTATTTATTCATGTCTGTGTAGAAACAAACGTGTTTAAAACGTCTGCAGCAAAAAAAAAACAAAAAAAAAAAACGTCCGAGCTCCGACTCCATCCAGCCGGAAGAAGTTAAACTTTTTAAGATTTGTATCTGAACTTTTGTTTTATTTTAATAAATAATTGTTGCAATATTAAAATAAAATAGCATTTTTGATGACTAATATTTTTAAACTTTGGACAAACACACAAGTTCTAAAAGATGAGACACTGGTGAAAATTTACATAAAAGTTAAAAATGCTTCTTCTGATAAATGCATTGAGTCTCCTGTGGTGAGTTTTCACAGATCAAACAGACCTGTTGATGTAATGTCAGCAGATAAACTTTACAGTTTCAGCAGATCCTCAGCCATAAATTCACAAATCTGACTTCATAAAAATGAACGAATGCTAAAAAAAAAAAGTATGAATTATTATGAATTATTTAAAAAATGAAAACGTCTTCATCCAAAAATGAGCGTCAAAAGAGCTGGTTCAGCCTCTGAGCCTCGGCAGCAGACACTATGTTAGATTCATATGGCAATGTGATTGGTTAGAATCTGGACCAATCAGCAGCTGTTTGATGGCAGCTTGGTCACGTCAAACCGAAACTTAACTTAGCAAAGATTGGAAAAAAGTGAGATGACACACAACGCATGCAAATTTCTTTTTGGCGATGCCAGTGGCAGTCATGTCACGCTAAGTCACGCTCAAAGTAGTCAGCAAAATCAAAGATAAGACAAAACCGAGATTTGACACAACGCACGTAAAAAAACGTGTTTTGCAAACGCAAAACACGTTTTTGAAAGCAAAAAAAAAAAGAATTTGAGCACAAAAAAATTATTGAGCAAAAAACTTAGAAAGTTTTGTGTTCAACTTAGAAAGTTTTGTATGCAACATGGTGGCAGAAACATCACTCCATAAGAGTGAGCTGTGTCTTCTCGTGGTAACGTTTTAAACTTAAAACACGATAAAGTTTTTCAAATGTTGTCTCCTGCTCCTTGGCAATGAGAAGAAAAAGATGACCTGCGCTTTTACTGTATTTCTTTGGTAACTGACTTACTTTCTGAATTGTTTCCCATTTGGGATCTGTGGCTTTGCAGAACTCCAGCAACGATGGAGTCAGGCCAGAAGCGTTGTGTTGGACGATGCTGCGACTTCATTTTCTTAGCTTTGGGAGCTGGGTCTGGGTTACTGGCATCCAACATGGGCTGGAGGATACGCCGGCGGGCGTTAATGAACCTACAAAACATGAAGATGAAGGACACAACCTCACAGATTAGAACTGTCATGAATATTTAGGCAACGCTCATATAATACAGAAAGAGAGTTTACTAAGGAAATAAACAGTATTCTCAGAATGAACAGATTTAAAAAAAATACATTTTCAAACATTTATGTCAAAAATTGAGAATTTCAAGAGCTGTTAATTAGATTACATTTACTACAATATTGTTATCTTAATCCTAAAATTGCATTATTTTTTCCAGAAATCATTTCAGTCATCTCTGATAATAAATGACACATCCTGGTTTGGGGGAAAAGCTTTTCATTGTCAGCAGTACGGCAAATGTTAAAATGTGGGAGGAGCTGTCAGTTTTTCTTTATCAAGGTTGTCCAAACAGAAGAAAAGCTGAACATGCTGCCTTGATCTCAGTGAGCTGTAAAAAATTTTCTGTGATGTAACATGATGCTACAATAGGATGCTGTATCAGCTTTGGTAGGAATGCGCAGCAGAGCATCTTAACAGCATGTACGCAGGAACAACCACAAGATGGCATCACAGTATCATAAAAAAAAATGAGAGTTCAACATTCCACAGCATATATGTCTGCTCTGGAAAAATCATGATTTTCCCTTCTTTGCTTGTGTCAGCATTTTACTTGAGCTGAGCAAAACAGTTCATCTGTAACACATATAGGTTCTCCTCAAATAATAACAGAATGGTCAACCCTATGGCTTCTTACCAGTTGTTCACTTGCAAAAGGGTGAGACTTGTTTGTGCTGCTATCTGTCTCTTCTCATCCTCTGTTGGGTATGGATGCTGGAACAAACAGACCATGTTATTTTGCTCTATCTTTGATACATCACATAAAAAGGTCTGAGCTTTTTTCTGTCCCACCATGAGATGCTGGAAGAGCCAAGAGCGCATGATATTTGTGGCATGTTTGGGCAGCACCCCCCTTTTGTTCTTGGACTTCTTGTCTTCACTGTCCAACAGGGATGTCAGATCCATGTTCACCTTTATAAATACATAAAGAGTGTAAATAGTGAGAGATCAAAAAGCAGAAGGTTTCTAGTAGTTATTGTTGCTATGGAAACAACAGGGAGGCTACTGATTGCAGTTTTCTTTCCTGTGGTGCATACCATCTGAAATGTCGCCATGGCAACTGACTTTATATTATAATGTTAAAATACATTTTCTTGTATAAATTGGATTTAGGAGAGCAGCAGATTAAACCAGATGTTTGCATTTCAGAGTTAAATTAAATTGCTAGAAGTTAATGGAAAACTTGCGCAATATGTAGTTTTATGAACAACCATTTCTGGGATATGTACTAATTTTACAAGGACCGGTAGAACTTGTTAAATTCTAGTACGTTAGATTACAAATATTAGACTCATGGTTAGATTTAGGGATAATGTGTGAATTAAATTTTGGTCCGGGTTGCACGTCAACGGCTAAGCTTAATTTTCATTGCTTAGGGTTATGTTTAAGGATCAGAGTTGATGGACATGGACCGTCTGCAGGTGAAATATTGGCAAACCTGTATGTACCCCAAACAGATGGCCCAGACACTTTTCAGCTTGTAGACGCTAGGTGAACCCGTAGTGCAAATATGTTTATCAAGCACATTTTTTGCTACAGTATGTGACAGGTGACAGGTTGTAGTGAACACTTACACAATACGTCCGGGTAAAGTAGGTGAGACACAGACACCCCCCCCCACACACACACACACACCACCACCACAACCCAGTGCACTAGTGCTGTTCAGGTGATAAGTATGCTTCTTCTGCGCTCCTTGTGTGCAGCTGGACTGTTACAAAAAAGGTAATTAGATAGTCAGAGCGTAGTTTGTGTTGACATCCTACAATCACATCCCAGCCCATGCATGCAGCCTTTGTGCACGGTCAGTAAGGAGCCAGGATGTGGACCTTACTAACTGAAGTGTAAGGACCGGATGACATGATTAATTGTACATCATGAGTTTTTGTAACTCATGAGTTTTTGTAGCTAACACATATGTATGCTTACCACACGCAAGACAATATCTGGCTGTATGAGCCTCAAGAGAACTGCAAGACACAAGTTTTACTCTCTGTGACCCTCATCAGCCCTGAACAACCCAAAAGCCCGCAGCCCCCATAACGGGTGAGTGAGGCCTTACATTGCATTTCCCAAGGCGCTTACTTACTTACTGAATGGATAGCATTAACTTGCTCTACTTCCTGCCTGATGTAATAAAACTGAGATATTTGTACAAACGCTGCAGCACATTAAGTGGGTGGACCAGGTTTCTGGCACTTTTTTTGTAATCATTGATTGTTTGTTTTGTCTTGACCTTGTTTCACTTCCGTAATCCACTCCATGAAAATGTACCCATAAAAACTGGTATTTTGAAATAATTTGACTCATGTTGCATTGGCATCATATACGGAAGCTGAAAACGGCCAATCCAACGTTTTTTTGTGACCCTTTTCTCGTAATACCAGCATCTACTATTTCATCATCATGAGAAAACAACTTTCTGGTGATACTGTAGCGTCCCTCTCTCCCTTTTCCGGACAAAGATGCCGAGATGTAATCTGTTCATCTCTTTCTTTTGTGGTTATTATAGGCTATAACCAACGCCGAACCGCTAAACCAACAGCTCTCAACATTAGCAAAAGGAACGCTCCACAAAAGTTGTTTTTTTAGTGAATTTACTTTTTAATTTTTTTTTCTCATTTTTCATGCTCAATCCACAGCAAAACAAAGCCGTTTGTTAGAGAAAATGTTGAACATCAGAACTGATCAATTTCTAATTGATCAGTTTAACCCTTGTTCTATCTTAGATGACCCCCCCCTTCCATTGACGTGTTCTCCCTACCATGACAAAGGTGGATAAAGGTGGAAAGATTTCATGTAATCCATAGACACCAGTGAAGATCACAAATCATTGAAGAAAAAAGGTTCAGAGCACTGTCTAGTGGTTCTAGATGACCCAACTCCCAATGTTAAAGTGCCTAGGATAGCACAAGGGTTACACTCTCAGACTCCGTCTCACTAAAGTATACCACTCTCTCTTTTTTTCACCATGTGTTTCCATGGTGACTCTGGAAATTGGCGATCCATTGAGAATGTCTTTATGTACCTGCTGTGCACGTGCATTAACCCAGGGTTACCAAGTGGAGCGTAATTACTCTAACTCATATCCGGTCTTTTGGAACCGACATACCCAGAGTAAGCAAGTTCAGGCGGATTTAAACATGTTTTCTGGAATACATCCCCCCCCCCCCCGTGTCAGACCATGAAACAAGAGGACAGAGTCTTTCTGGCATCGGTGTCATTTTTTGCAGTACATGTCCCATGATGCACTGTGTTAAAGTGACAGCGTACAATGAGTCTTCCCTGTTAAACGTCTTAAACCACAACGAACACACATTAAACAGTTTATAAATCTTCTTGATGAAATCAGAGGTCAACAGTTTAGTTCTCCTTCCAGGTTTGTGTTTCTTAACAGCCAAACATCCCAGAGTTTGGTCCAAGTCATCTTTACAACTGAAACACTTTTCTAATAACGTCTGGATTATTTTAGATGTTAAACTTAAGAAGAAGTAATAACAACATTTAAGAAACAGGATTAAGGTGAAGTGGACAACAGACACAATTAAACTACCGTAATTTCCGGACTATAAGCCGCTACTTTTTTCCTGCGCTTACAGCCCTGCGGCTTATTCAGTGACGCGGCTAATTTATGGATTTAATTAGTGGCCGCCATGTACGTACTTTCGAACTCAGTGAATAGTTTGTATTCTAGCACAAGGCATTTATATTCAACACACCTCTAAGCAGCCAAACAGCATGGACTTGACTTCAGGTCTTAGACACTTCAGTCATGGTTCAACAAAATGAAACACGCATGCCCGGCCGCATCCCAGAATCCTTTGGTGCCATTAGACCCAACGTGCATGTGATCGCCGCTACAATATGATGAAGCTTTCAAGTTAAAAGCAATCGTTAAAAGCAGCGTAAAAAAGTCCACCGTCACCAACGGGTTTGGAAAAGCCGGTTTGCTGCGTGACGGAGAGAACAGCGCATGGAGTGAATTTTCACTCCATTTACGGTTTCTAAGGAAACCGTAAAAGCGGAATTTTGCTTTGAAAAACTCACAGCCTCCGTGTGAGCTGGAGACATCTTCTCCTGCTGATTTCGCTGCGGGGCCGATGGCAGTCTGAAGGCTCCCACACGTAACAACGCATCCGCCCCTCATACGTACAGTATTAAGTCCGATTGCTTTGCACAGAAACGATTTGCTCCATCCACCGGCGCAACGGGGACGAAGTGCTCCTCCTTGAAGCCGCCCTGGCCAGAGCTGTCGGAGTAGATAGGAAGGGGAGACAAGGAGCGCGCGGGGCGGGAGCGGAGCGCAGAGGCTTCTGAATTCTGACGCACGCGCCGCACTGAGGCGCGCGTATCGCGCTGAGGCGCGCACTTTTCAGTCGCCGCTGCTGTATTTTACCGTTGTGTTTTCTAACCAGTCCTGTTACTCCCATAACGCTGCCGCGACACAAGCGGAAGGAGAGCTTTACCCGTTCACCCCTCCATGCACTGCTGATACTTGGTCATTCTTAAACACGTACAACAGAATGGCGAGCCGAGCATTGGCCTCGCCTTTAGCCCCTAAGACTCATGGGAAATGTGGAATCGCGGATGTAAATTTCCTCATCATAACTGAGGGATGTAATGTTGATTATATGGTTACTGTTTGTAATTTTATGTATGATACCTAGATTGTCAATAAGTAAAAAAAAAATGAAATAAAAACACCATAACTGAGGAACTTGTGAACAGAATATAGGTCCATGCTGTTTGACGGATGTCGATACACTCAAATACGTGAGCCAGAGGCAAAACTGGCACCACCCACAATGTGCTAATAAATTGCACTCACTCTGGGATGCTGGCCGTGATCTGTCAGGATGACAATATCGCCTAACACATGCGCGGCTTGTACTCTGACGCGGCTTGTGTATGTATAAAACTAATTAAACATGTGAAAATGAGTAATGGGTAATCGGGTGCGCTTTGTAGTCCGGACTTTGTAGTCCGGAATTTATGGTAAATACTTTTATAAAACATTTTTATACACAATGATACCACGCACATTATGTAACCCTTGTGCTATCCCAGGGATTTTAACTCTGGGAGTGGGTCATCTAGACCCACTAGACAGTGCTCTGAACCTTTTTCTTCAATGATTTGTGATCTTCACTGGTGTCCATGGATTACATGAAATCTTTCCACCTTTATCCACCTTTGTCATGGTAGGGAGAACACCTCAATGTAAGGGGGGGGGGGGGGGTCATCTAAGATAGCCTAAGTTAATTGGAGAATTTGAAAGAAAAAAAGTTGATTGAATGGTACTGGTAGAATTATGTGACTACTCCTTTAACTCTAGAGAAGACCCGTGTATTGTTTTTGAACATGCCACACTGTTTTCTAGGACCATCTCTCTTTCTGTATAGTCATTGGAGTTCTGCTTTCCTGCTGTTTGTAGATAATTGTGAGATAATATGAAACCAAGTGCTGGGCAAAACTGATCTATGTGAGATTCATTGTTCCTTTCATGCATAAAAACTCTAAAACAAGCAAAGGAAATTCTTGCTTTACATTCACAATAACAGCCAAAAGGACAATGAAAGCCATCTAAACATTATTGGGATAAACAATGTCAATTTAGAGTGGCAGCAGGGGGTTGCAACCAGACAGAGGCAATGAAAAGAAACCTTGCCAAGTGGAGGTAGTGGGCAATGGTGCAGTGGGTCTGCTGTGAGATGTAAGGAGTGAAACAGTGTGGGGTAAAAGCACAGGGAGGGATCATAACGGCTGGCTAATAGCTCACGGCACGCATGACATTACCTGTGAGTTCTGAATCTGGATAGTTCCTGTCGGTAGCGCCTGCGTTAACACTGGCCCTTGTGATGTCACCATGGCAACTGACTGGTACAGGGTCCCACCTGAGGAGATAATTTGCTGCCGTGAGTATCAAGTGGCCTCATCCACTATTAGAAGCCCAAACCTCACAATTCCACTGAAGGTGCACCAACTACTCGATAGCCAATTAATAAGACTCAAAGCCCCTCTAATGTTGACTAACCCTGATAAAACAAGAAAAAAGAGAAATGTCTTTCTGCTCCTGCCTTAACTAGCCTTGATCAAGGCCCTTATACCAAACATTAAAGCTTACAGTGTGTAGAGATCAAAGGTATTGATTTATTTTGGTGTAACAGGGATTTCCAGAGGCCATTTGACATTTGGTAGTACACACTTTGTACAATAAAAGTAAGCAGTAGGTCAGGCACACAAACAGGCCCGCTCAGGTCCTCAAGTCTTAACTGTAATCAAAAACAAGCTCATAACATTTAATCTTTTCGTCCCTGGTTTGATCCTAAATGGAAACATTTTTTTTCTATGAGGTAACTGTGAACTAGCTGTACTTGTTTATGGTCTTCCTAAGAAAATGTTAATACATTTAAAAAAATGTAAATGTTGTTGCAGCATCCTTTGGAAAACTCAGTGCCTTATTTCAGTAGCAAAAATTGTGAGATAATGTTATAAGCTGGTAAACGTTTAAGGCAAAGAAATCCTCTGTAAACAAGAGACTGAACATTGTAATGAGCATGCTAGGCTGAACTGTAACAGTGCTTCTCATTGAAATCCTTGCTGAAGCTTTATTTTATAAAGCTAACATTCATAGCCAGTGGCGCAAAAAGTGGGTATGCAGAATATGCGTCACAAAGGGGCGCCGGCCAAAGGGGGCACCCCCGCCGCAGCCGCTCCCCCCTCCCTCGGGTCTTGAACAGAGCGCCATCCAGCACGTGTCCGCAAGAACGTGCTGGATGGCGCTCTTGCAGAGACGCGCTCTGTTTGTTTTTATTTGAACTGTGTGATTGTCTGATGACAGGATTAAATGGAAAGGGAAAAGAAAAAAAACAATGTAGGCTCAAAACAGAAAACACAAAAGGGACGAAGATGTGGTGTGAATGAAGAAAAGTTTCTTTAAACGGTTGAGAGACAGCAGGTACGTTATAGCAGTGTTGAGAAACAGCCCATAGGAAAAATCTGTTGCTCATGTTGCTTGATCTCGTCTCTTGAGATCAGTTTGAGCGTCTCATATTCGTATCATTCTGTGATCATTTGCTTCTGAACTCTTGCTCCTAAGGGTCCCTTAGGAGCAAGAGTTCAGCTATAATGAGAAAAGACATCACTGAGACAAATGAGGTTGAGTTGAGACAACTGTTAGAGCAATAATTAAGAAGTGGGAGAGACGAATCTAAGACGCTCATGAGACAAATCTGAGAAGAACGAGTCCTAAAAGAGATCTCATCATTGTCTGTCTGATGTCTCTTTCATGTCTTAATCATTTCTCTTGAATGTCTTACCAAAGCCGTTAATGAGAAGGATATTTGAGAAAGAAAAGAGAATTTAGTTTTATAGCAGTGGTCGCCAATCCTGGTCCTCAAGGGCCACCATCCTGTAGGGTTTAGATGTTTCTTTGCTCCCCAGATGTGAATCAACAGGTGATTAACCACCTCCTGCAGAACTTGAAGAGGCAATTCAACCACTGCAGCAGATCTGTTGGAGCAGGAAAACAGCTAAAACATCCAGAACAGTGACCTTCAAGGACCAGGATGGGAGACCACTGATATACAGTAACAGTAAAAACAAAACTAAAAATGTAAATGCTTTACACTTTATTTGGGCAGCACCATCATCAGTACAGCATTTGAATTGTGGTAGCAGTATTACACACTTTTTAAAATATTAAATGCATTAAGTACATGAACCGTGGCGTACTCAATCTGGTTGACACGCTGGTCATGAATACTTCCAGATTTTAAACAACACACTGAAAAAAACAACATTATAAAAACATAAACATAAAAACATTCTCTGAAACTTGCAGACTATCAAATCCATGAACCAATTTGAAAACCAAATTAAGATAAAAAATAAGAAAAAAGATGGAAGGGAAACCAGTCCGCATACTGTAGATCATAGCAGTGGCCTTAGAACCTGCTCTGCCCTACATTTGTTGACAACGGCTTTCTTGAGCTTGGCCTCTTCAATTTGTTCCCAACCAGGTAGAGTGGCACATCTTAGGCATCAGCTGTAAGACAAGAACATTAAAATCTGGCATGAGTAGATTGATAATAGACAGCACATAACAAACAAAGATAACACTTCAATGTTATCGTTATCCTTTTTAAAATGTAATAATTACTTATACAGCCAAAGCCACCGCGAGTAGCCCAGACTGCAGTACTGGCGGAGCTAGCTTAAAACACCTTTAGCACTGAGTTGAGAGTTGGAGGAAAGAAATCGCAAGCTTACCGTGCAAACTTCAAAGATTTTACTTGAATCCTTTCCAGACAAGCAAAAAAAATGTTGGAGATTCATCCCACGGATAGTAAAAACGCAGAAAAAATACGACAAACGCTCGTCAAAGGTCTCTCGTTCTCTGCACTTCTCCCGCTTGCAGATTCCGGCCCGTTGGTGACGTCAACCACTGAGTTTTCCCTCCCACTGTGATCAACCAATCAGAAATCTGTGTCAAGTGAGGCTGTGATACAGTTTAAAATTCAAATCGCGTTACTCCAGGCTTCTGTTTGTTCAATATGATGCAGACTAAGATCAAGAAAAAAGAAAATATTTTCAGCTTGTAAGGCTGCATGAAGGGGGATTTTTAAAGACAAAGATAAATTAACTCAAACTGAACCCCATAAATCTGTACCACCCTAAAGTTGATTAATTTATTTGATTATTTTTATTTATGTATTTTATTTGTTTGTTTCAAATGTACAATCTATTTTTGTTCACTTTAAGGTGATCCAAATTTGATCCCTAATGTCCTTTACTTAGTTCAGACATCAATGTGTTAAACTTTTATACCCACCAACATATAAGTGTGCGTATACAGTAATCCCCCCGTATTCGCGGGGGTTACGTTCCCCCCCGCGAATAACGAAAAATCCGCGAATAATTGACCCTGTTTTAAAACTCCCAGAGCCAGAGCCTCTGCAGAGTCAGAACCTTTTTCTGCCGTTTGGGTTCATTTCCAGAAGCTGGAGATCCTGCAGGGCTTTTATTGGCTTTTATTAACCTTGTCAGAATGGTAACAGCTCGAACAAAAATAGCGCAGCATCATTAACCCAACATACTGTTATGGTTAGGGGTTTTCTTTTATTTGGTTTTGTGTTGTTGTGTTTTGTACTTATGTTTTGTCTGCTTTGTGCTTCTGCAGGGTGGCCTGGGGCAGGAGGCGTGGCCTTCTAGACTGGTGTCTCTGCACACCTGCACCCAATCTACACTGTCCTTTAAAAGCCTCTCCCTGGCTCTTCCAACCTGCCAGGTTATTTTCCTCTCCATGTGGCCTCGCCCTTGTTCCTGTGAACGCTGTCTGTGGCCTAGCCTCCTGCCTTCACCCCCAGTCTGCCTCCTTTGGTTTTATTCCTGTGGTGAAGCAAATAAATGTCATTTATCTGACACATCAAGTCTGACTCTGCTCTGGGATCCGTCTACACGCCGTGACAGAATAACCTGGCCACAATGGATCCCGCGGAGCTAGACAAAGTGAAGCAAGCCATCACATCCCAAGGGGCTCTCGTGGGACAACATGACCGAGCTCTTCAGGAGATCATGTCTTCTCTTCAACATCTCTCCACCGGAGTAAACCGGCTCGGCGGTCGTCTGGACGAGGTCTCCTCCCAACTCACATCTCTAAAGTCTTCAGACCATGCTCCTTCCATGGACCTCAACCCAGCTCCGAGTCCAGTTCCTCCTCCGGTTCCTGCCTCACAGCTCCGTGAGCCCTTCATCCCCACTCCGAGCAGGTTTTCAGGAGAACCAGGACTCTGCAAACCGTTTCTCCACCAGTGCAGGCTTGTGTTTGAGCAGCAGCCCTTCTCTTATTCGTCCGACAGAGCAAGAGTGGCTTTCATAATGAGTTTGCTTTCAGGGAAAGCGTCCGCCTGGGCTGTAGTGCTGTCTGGCGGAAACTCCCCGCTCTGTGAATCCCTGCCGCTGTTCACCGCAGAAATGCTGCGCGTTTTTGATCATCCCCTGGAGGGGAAAAAGACGAGTAACCGCCTGCTCGCCCTACGCCAAGGTTCTGGTCCAGTGTCGGCTTACTCCATCGACTTCCGGATTCTGGCTGCAGAGTGTGGGTGGGACGGGTGGGAGCGCTCACAGGAATCTTCTACCGCGGCCTCAGGGAGGACATTAAAGATGAACTGGCGGCTCGCGACGAAACGTCAAGTCTGGAGGAGTTGATTTCCCTCTCCACCAGACTGGACAACCAACTTCGGGAGAGACGCAGGGAAAGAGCAGGAGGAACGCCATACTCAAGCCGCTTCTCTCCGCCTGAGCTACGTCACCAGCCCGTGAGTCCCCCGGCTGCGGCTCAGAGGGCGGCCACGCCCACCTCAGCACCAATCCAGCTGGTCAGCAGTGAAGAGCCCATGCAGCTCGGCAGGACTCGGCTCTCGGCTGAGGAACGTCAACGCCGTTTCCACCAGGGGCTCTGCATCTACTGTGGCCTGTCCGGCCATCTCAGGCGTAGCTGTCCCGCGCGGCCAAAAGACCAGGCTCATCAGGCTCAGGAGGGGCACTGGTGAGCCGAACCCCTGTTGACCCCTCCTCCCGGCGCCTCCTCCTTGAAGGTACTGTTTCTTTTGTTTCAACCACAGTAGAGATCCATGCTTTAATGGACTCTGGTGCGGATGACAACTTCATCGACTCTCAGTTTGTTTCTCAGTCCAAGATCCCTACAGAACCACTCCCTAGGCCTAGGAGAGTTTATGCTTTGGACGGTAGACTATTGGCCTGTGTTACTCATCGTACTCTCCCTGTGTCTCTGCTGGTTTCTGGAAATCACAGAGAACTGATCTGTTTTAATGTGGTTCCCTCTACGTCAGCTCAGCTCGTGTTAGGTCTACCTTGGTTGAAGTTGCATAACCCACACATAGATTGGTCATCACAATCTATTGTAAACTGGAGCCTGTTTTGCCATTCTCATTGCCTGCATGCTGCTGTGCCGCCTGTTGCCTGTTCGCACACGCCCCCTAGGCCTGTAGACCTTTCTTTAGTTCCACCAGAATATCATGACCTCAAAGATGTCTTTTCAAAAGACCACGCTAAGTCTCTGCCTCCCCATAGACCATATGACTGTGAGATTGAGCTGATTTCTGGAGTTCCACTTCCCTCTAGCAAGTTGTATAACCTCTCTAAACCAGAAAGTGAAGAGACTTATATTACAGAGAGCCTGGCAGCTGGTCTCATTCGCCCCTCTTCCTCTCCAGTAGCGGCTGGATTTTTCTTTGTTGAGAAAAAGGACAGAACCCTCCGCCCTTGCATCGATTACAGAGGTTTAAACGCTATCACTGTTAAGAACAAGTAATCTCTTCCACTCATGGACTCTGCCTTCAGCTCTCTACAGACCGCCACAGTTTTCACTAAACTAGACCTCCGAAGCGCCTATCACTTGGTGAGGATAAAGGAAGGAGATGAGTGGAAGACGGCATTCAACACCCCCCTCGGACATTTTGAATACACTGTGATGCCCTTTGGACTTACCAATGCTCCTGCGGTATTTCAGTGTCTCATTAACGATGTGCTGCGTGACATGTTGAATAGATTTGTGTTTGTTTATTTAGATGACATTTTGATTTTTTCACAGACTCCTGCAGAGCACGTTCAACATGTCAGACATGTCCTTCAGTGGTTGTTAACCAATAGGCTCTATGTCAAGGGGGAGAAATGTGTTTCTCATGTTTCCACTATCAGTTTTCTTGGTTTTGTTATTAAAAGGGGGGGGCAACTCAAGCCAGACCCTGCTAAGATTAAAGCAGTGGCGGACTGGCCTAGACCCACTAACAGAAAGCAACTCCAGAGGTTCTTGGGGTTTGCTAATTTTTACCGTAGGTTTATCCGAAATTATAGTTCAGTGGCCTCCCCCCTCACCAGACTCACCTCTGTAAAAGAACAGTTCTCCTGGTCCAAGGAAGCCGATTTGGCTTTTCAAAGACTGAAACATCTTTTCTGTTCTGCACCTGTGTTGTCTCACCCTGATCCTACGGCTCAATTTGTGGTAGAAGTGGATGCATCAGAGTCTGGGGTTGGCGCTGTCCTTTCCCAGCGGTCGTCCTCTGATCAAAAGATGCACCCCTGCGCTTTCTACTCTCGGCAGCTCTCACCAGCAGAAAGAAATTACGACGTGGGAAACCGGGAGCTGTTGGCGGTGGTGCTGGCCTTGACCGAATGGCGACATTGGTTGGAGGGTGCATCTCAACCGTTCCTGGTATGGACTGACCATAAAAACCCGTCGTACCTCCGTTCTGCTAAACCCACACCAGGCTCGTTGGTCCCTTTTCCTGGGATGCTTCAATTTCACCCTCACCTACCGCCCCGGTTCACGTAACGTGAAACCAGACGCTCTATCCAGTCAGTCCGACAACCCGGCTTTAGACCCGACATCTCAGGATACGATACTACCCCACTCCTGTGTGATCGGTGCCGCTGTCTGGGAGGTGGAGCATGCTGTCCAGAGAGCCCAGGTGAACGGCCCTTCTCCTCCTGAGTGTCCCCCTGGACTTCTGTTTGTTCCTCCATCAACTCGTTCGTCAGTGTTGCAGTGGGGTCACTGCTCTAAGGTGGCCTGCCATCCTGGTATTCACCGCACCCTAACTCTACTGCGGCAGCGCTTCTGGTGGCCTTCCATGGCCTCGAACACCCGGGAGTTCGTCCAGGCCTGCACTATATGTGCTTGTGGAAAGGCCTCCCACCGTGCACCTGCGGGTCTCCTGCGACCGCTTCCTGTACCGCACCGGCCCTCGTCCCATATTTCTCTGGATTTCGTTACAGGCCTTCCACCCCTCTGAAGGTAACACTACCAATTTGACCATCGCTGATCAGTTCTCCAAGTCTGTCCACTTCGTGCCTCTCCAAGCTTCCTTCCGCCTTAGAGACTGCCCACCTCCTCGTCCAGCACGTGTTCAGGTTACACGGCCTCCCCCAGGACATCGTGTCGAAAAGTGGCCCCCAGTTCACTTCCAGGGTGTGGAACGCCTTCTGCCGAGCGATTGGAGCTACAGCGAGTCTCTCCTCGGGTTACCATCCCCAGACCAATGGACAAACGGAGCGTGCTAACCAGGACCTGGAGGCGGTTCTACGCTGTGTGACTGCCAGTCACCCTGCATCCTGGTCCACTTTCCTGCCCTGGGTCGAATACTCCCACAACACCTTCTGCAACGGGTGTATCTCCCTTCATGGCTTCTGCTGGCTATCAGCCTCCCCTGTTCCCCTCCAGGAGAGTGCGGTGGCTGTCCCGTCTGTCCAGGACCACCTCAGGAGGGCCCGTCGGGTTTGGCGTGAGGTCCGGGCGGCCCTCTCCCGGACTGCTTCGCGGAACCGTGCACTGGCGGACCGCCATAGGGTTCCTCCGGACTACGTACGGGGGCAAAAGGTCTGGCTGTCGACCCGGGACATCCCGCTGCAGTGTGAGTCTAGGAAACTCTCTCCTCGCTTCATTGGCCCTTTTGTGATTGACCGTGTCATCAATCCCTCTGTCGTCCGCCTGAAATTGCCTCCCTCCCTGAACGTTCATCCGTCCTTTCATGTGTCTCTCCTGAAGCCTGTGTCCTCCAGCTCTCTTAGCCCTCCGACCGAGCCCCCTCCTCCCGCCCGGGTCGTGGATGGCGGTCCGGCTTTTGCTGTCCGTCGCCTTTTGGAGTCCGGCGGCAGGGTCGTGGCCTGCAATTTTTGGTGGACTGGGTGGGTTATGGTCCTGAGGAGCGTTCTTGGGTGCCCCGCTCTTTCATCCTGGACCCTGCCCTTATTTCTGACTTTTATGCTAGCCGTTCGGCTGGGTCTGGTTGCCCGCCGGGGGGCGTGCCTTGAGGGGGGAGCCCTGTTATGGTTAGGGGTTTTCTTTTATTTGGTTTTGTGTTGCTGTGTTTTGTACTTATGTTTTGTCTGCTTTGTGCTTCTGCAGGGTGGCCTGGGGCAGGAGGCGTGGCCTTCTAGACTGGTGTCTCTGCACACCTGCACCCAATCTACACTGTCCTTTAAAAGCCTCTCCCTGGCTCTTCCAACCTGCCAGGTTATTTTCCTCTCCATGTGGCCTCGCCCTTGTTCCTGTGAACGCTGTCCGTGGCCTAGCCTCCTGCCTTCACCCCCAGTCTGCCTCCTTTGGTTTTGTTCCTGTGGTGAAGCAAATAAACGTCATTTATCTGACACATTAAGTCTGACTCTGCCCTGGGATCCATCTACACGCCGTGACACATACATTCTTGTTCATTCATGTTTATCTAACCAGTCAAAAGAAAAGTTTATTAAATCGACACTGCAACGTTGTCTTGAAATTTCATGTTTTTTAAAAAGTTTCAAAAATATGTCTTTTGAGGACATGACCGTCTAAATGATTAAACTTCTTTTCTCTTGAAATTGTAATTGAGTTATATAAATGTGTAAGCAATAAACAACTTTTTTAAGTTGAACATAAAATAAATAAATATTATTTTCTAGAGATGAACTGTAATGGTGTCATCATGAGACTCATTTTAGGTCTTGTACTACTCTCATTTTTCTTTTTGCTGAGACAATTAAAAAAAAAAAGGCTAAAACAAGATCTAAATTATTGAGCAACGAGAGACAGAACCATTGATGTCTTTCACTGAGACATAACTGAGATAGGAATTTGAAGTAAGGATATCAAATTGAGACATACTTGAGCGCAACATAATATGGCTCATTTTTCTCTTAATTGAGATCTGGAGAAGAGACAGTTGTGAGAGAATTTTGAGATCTCAAACAGTGCTCATTGTGAGACTTATTTCTCAGGAGAAATGTTTGAGAAGAATGAGAAAAGCAGTTTAGTCTCAAACAGTTCTCATTTATGTCTAGGAGACGTAAATGTGACAGAAACGAGATCTCATCTTCAGTTTTGCTTTGCTATGGGAGGCTTGGACTTATTCAGGCTAAAGTAGGGACTTCAAAGGGTGGCACTGCCCATGCCGTCTGCTCATGTTTGCTTCACCATTGAAAAACGTGGTCTTCGCATTGGAGAATCAACGGTGTTAAACTATGCGTTGCGGTGCTTACTGGGATAGCTTATACTTTGATTTCCAATCGAAAAATGGTAAAGTGGACTTAGTGGACATTTGTGACCCAACGACAACTTTCTCACGACTTTGGTTCACTTTCACAGCTTCGTGACAGGTACAAGACAAATAAGGTCCCCAAAACCACCCCCTAAACATTAAGGAAAGTTGACGAAACACGCGGCATTCGTCGTTGCAGACCCGAGTCTTACATATCTCATCATGATGAACAATGTAAATAAGCGTGGTTAGGAGTGGTCACGGGTTCAAGCCCTTAAAACGGCATAATAAACTGCAGCCAGACCACCAACATTTATCTGTGGACCATAGAAATGTGTGCCTTGTGTTCCCTAGCTAAATCTATTATGGTAAAATGGTCACTAGTGTCTTGCTGCTGTACTGAGCAGGACTTACAGTATCAATAATCATGAAGACAAAAAAAAGGAGCTTGTTTGTTCTGATTTTGTTTCAGATAGACATAAATAATTTCTTTACCTAGATGTACCAAACACTGAAAAAGTTTTTATCCTTTGACTGAAACAGCACTAAATGATGACAAAAGCTGCTCCTGTGGGCAGAAGGGAGAAGCATGTGTGATGGTGGGTTAGATGGTGTTTTTTTTTTTTTATATTGTTAAAAGTTTGGATAATTATTATGTTTTAAATGACTATTTAGTTTACAGCATTTTGCTTTTAATATCACTTTGGCTGAATGACATTCTGGATTTTAGTTGAACATTTGGAGATGTTTAACAACAATAAATAAATATATGCTATTCTGTCCCACCACTAACTGATATCCAACACAAATATAATTTAAAATTCAAAATGTTTCCATTTTTACATATAGTTTAGTCTCTGTATTCTTTTAAAATCTTCCCAACACAAAGTTAATGTCACACAGATGTGAGGATGGAGAGAAAGACGAGAAGAGAGAAAAAGAATCAGGACAGACGGAGGAAAGAAACAGGTTGGTCTGATGGTGGACGTTCAGGGCAAAGCCAGTTCAGACCAAGTCAGTCATTTTCAAATAGTATTCTTAATTAAAAAAAAACATGCATTAGCAAGATGTTTAACTTATTTAAAACATGAAATTATTGTTGCTTGGACATTTGATTTAGTGGAGAAGAACACAGACCAGAGGTGAAGGAGACAGACATGAGGTTGGTGCATCTGATATTAACCCTTGTGCTATCTTAGATGGACCCCCCCCCCCCCCCCTTACATTGACGTGTTCTTCCTACCATGACAAAGGTGGATGAAGGTGGAAAGATTTCATGTAATCCATGGACACCAGTGAATATCACAAATCATTGAAGAAAAAAGGTTCAGAGCACTGTCTAGTGGGTCTAGATGACCCAACTCCCAATGTTAAAGTGCCTAGGATAGCACAAGGGTTAAAGAGAGCAGAGATGACTTCAGGTAGGAATAATTAAACTATTAAAGTCACAAAAACCTAGATGCTCATTCTGGTTTAATCTTCAGCTGTACACCTGTTTACCTATTTTGGGAAAACAAGTGCAGAGACACATGACAAGTCAGTCCCAACAGAGACAAATGAGGAGAGAGGTTCTGATGATGATGATGATTAAGAGAAAGAGAGACGATCAACTGATGATGAAGAGAGAGAAGAACAGAGAGGTACAGACCCGTGTATTGTTTTTGAACATGCCACACTGTTTTCTAGGACCATCTCTCTTTCTGTATAGTCACTGGAGTTCTGCTTTCCTGCTGTTTGTAGATAATTGTGAGATAATATGAAACCAAGTGCTGGGCAAAACTGATCTATGTGAGATTCATTGTTCCTTTCATGCATTAAAGGAAATTCTTGCTTTGCATTCACAATAACAGCCAAAAGGACAATGAAAGCCATCTAAACATTATTGGTGTGGATGTTTAGATAGCCTTAGGAGGGGTGGATGGGACGTTATATTATGTGCATTTATGTGTGTGTGTGTGTCTGTGTGTGTGTGTGTGTGTGTGTGGGAGGTTAATGTGTCTGCATACCACTATGCAATTAGGTAGTTGCGCCCCTGTTCATAGCTCCAGCACAAACTTTAAAACGTTTCTGTTGTCAGGGCATTTTAACACACGTGTATGCAGTCCCATGTCTACCTGACACCACTGGTGAATTGATGGCCGTCATGGCAATGTTGCTCTGCTGCAGACCCTCTGGCACCACAATCCCTGAAGGGTTTGCAGAGCTGGAGACAGAGGTCATGGATGGAGAGGAGGTCGGAATTAGTTCCTGGAGATAATAAAAGAAACACCATTGGACAACTATTTCGATTTTATTTTTTTAATTCCTACTCAAAAGCTTAACTTTTCTGTTACATGTAGGCTAACATGTGATGATGGTAGCTGGGGAAGGTGTATGTTTTTAAAATGTGTTCGTGACTGACCTGCTGTAAACTGAGACTGGTGTGGGACGGAGAATAGGGACCTCCAAAGTCATTACGGAGAAGGTTGTCGCTGTGCATCTTGGTTTTGAGGCAAGTGATGTAGCGATTGCAGAAATCCTTGCAGAGTTCATTGACCTTCTCCAACTCCAACAAGTGGATCCTTAACACCTGGATGGCCTTTACCATCTGACAGAAATCAAGAGCCATGTCAGAACATCTGTCATGTTGGCTTAGCTCAGAAATTTCCACGTGGTCACAGACTCAGAGATAGGATAAACTCTGTACTGATATAGAGTTTTGTTTTGCATGAAAGAAAGTCTCATTTTAAACAGATTAGAAATTAAAGTTCAAAGATTGATTTTACTAACACTGTTTCCTTTTTTTATCCAAAATATGAGCTTTTAGATATTTCAGTTCACATATGTGATATTTCACAGTTTCACCTGTTAAAGGGGCAGATTTCTGTCATCCAGAAACTGAAAACATTTCTGCTCTTCAGCCAACTGTGTGAGCTGCTCCACAGTGCTGAGTTTGTCATAACATTGGGCAGTAAATGAGCCCAAATTATTATTGAGATTTTTTTTATATAAAACATAGCTTATTACTAAAAGAAGTCATATTAGTGGGGCAATAAGGACTTTGTGCTGTAAGAAAAACCACAAGTAATTCTCTTTTATCCAAATACTCTTAATTAAGAGTCAGTTCAAATTGTGAGGATTTGACTGCACTTCTGCTAAGGTGTCCTTCTGGTCAATATTTTACTGCATATGAACATTAACTTGACCAATGACATTCAGTTCAGGGTGCCCACCACCACCAACAACCTAAACTGAACTGTTGCAAAAGTCTTCAATGTCACAAGCGAAGGTCAACAAAACAGCCCAAAAGTGCTTGTCAGAGGAGAAAATGAATCAAGCTGTAGCTTTACTACCCTGCAAACTGCCTAGAACCCTCTTTGGGGAGGGATGCTGACACACAGTGCCTCATAAAACTCAAATGCATAGACTTGATTGACCATTCGACACGGTCTTTCCAAGGCATCATAGTAAAAACTGCAGTTTTGAAAACTCTTTCCTGTCTTTGGCAGCAACAGAACACAGAAGAAAGTGGCAGTCCATGCATCTGATGCACACTTAAAGCTGCTAGTAACAGCAAGGCATTGAATGAAAATGTAAATTTACTATGTCTATTGTGTGAAGCCTAATTTTTTAAATCATTTATATAACTGTTATAACACAAGAGAAGATTAGCTATTTCCCCCTTTTTGTGACGTTTGCCATATTGTTCTAAAAGGTAAAATAAATAGTTTTTAATAAAGCACCCTTCACATTTTATTCATCTTGTTGACCAATGTCTCTAAAGTTCCCATTCCAAAAGGGAATAAAAAAATATTTTTAAAAAAGGAAAGTTAAATTAAATTCATTTAGCCATTCTATATTCCTTTGTTTTCCTTCACCTACAGAAAAAGTGGACTAATACAGCCTATATTCCAAGTTACACAAGTTCAATCAATCACCGTTTTAACAGAACTGCTGGCTCACCAAATTGTCCAGCTCTGGGTCTTCACTGAAAAAAGGTTTGTGCTCTTGCTCCTGCTGGTGGACAAAGTTTTCGATGTCTACGTCAAAGCTGGCTGAGGTGATGCATTCGGATCCCTGTGTAGCCTGCTCGCACTTCTCAAAGAGAAGCCCCAACAGGGGGAATAATGGATGTCTGAGGAGAAACAGAAAGTACCAGCACTGGTTTCAAGAGGTTCTCATGTTTATGCAAATACACCTTGTAAGCATTTCTTTTATCAAATATCCCTTCAACATTGGAAGATTAGTCCTATTTCCTTTCTCTTCTGAGGAAACCAGTACTTGTTTTTTAGGACATTACTTTGAACCCACGTTAGAGTCCCGACAAGGCCTGGTATTGATATCTGTGCTGATTTGCATAAGCACCATAAAGAAAAAGATAGAGCGCATTGGGGGCTGGAGTTCATTTCTTTCCAGGTACTCTCTTCAGGGGGGCGCATATCGCAGTCATCATCACTCCAAAGAACCTCTGTTCTTCTGAATGAAAGAGCTTACCAACTCTTTGGCTAACCATCACTAACTGACACAATAAACCCTTGTAGTTCTGTGTTGTGGTCAGCGGTGTTGAATGATTCACTACTGTCAGCAGCAACAGGAAGCTTATTTTACAGCTAATGCATTTTTATTATTATGAGATCCTCTTTAGCAGGGGGGTCAAACTCATTTTCACAGAGGGCCACATCAGCATAGCAGTTGTCCTCAGAGGGCCAGAAATAACTTATACATGTAACTAAATGTAATAAAAAGTAAAAGTAACTACTCCTTAATGTAAAAAACTCAGTATTTATTCATTATAACTTTTTAAAGTGATAATTACAGTTGCATAGAAAACTTATGTTTGCTTGTTATTCTAGCATAAATCCTTTTAAATATTGTCTGCTTATTAAAACACATATAGCTCCATTAACCAAGGATCAAACTGTCCAAGTGAATAAAGGAAAATAACATAAAACTGAGCTGAAGAACATGTATGACACGTGTAACATTTGACAAAAAAAGGCTGCACACAGCTTCGCATCCAACTGATGGTTTGAATGCAACAATTTGTCTGCATACACACATAAAACCTGCAAACATTGAATAATTACAACAGCAGCTACACATTATTAATATGCAATCAACAAAAAAAAATATCTTATGAGATAAAAAACTTTTATGCTCTCACGGGCCATATAGAAGGACATGACGGGCCACATTTGGCCGTGGACTTTGAGTTTGACACATGTGCTCTACATCAAGACTGGGTATCTTCACACTGATTCTTATCTTTAAATGTGTAACTAAATGCTATTGTATTCCTTTATTGTTTTTAAGAAAATTCTTGTTTATTTAATTCAATAATTGGTATTCTTAAATGTTCTGTCCGAAGGTAAAAGACAAGAACACACGTTGTACTCAGTTTTTGCTACGTTTTTGGAAAACAATGTTTCTGTGGGTTTGTTTTACACATTTGGTGCCAAAATTGTGGAGGGACGAATTCTATAACAAAAAGCTCACACTATTTGAGTATGTTTGAGGTATCTTAAAACAGCTTTTTGCAATGTTCTTTGTTTTTACCTACTCTCAGTGAATTGGACCAATGTCTGGGATTCATACCCCGTGGTTGAACCAAAGGCGACCACCACGTGACTCCTGTGGCCCCCTCAGAGGTCTGTAAAATCTCTGACAAACCTGCATAGAGGAGAGCTTATTTTGTTTAACCTTATCTCATTTCCTGAATATGATCAGATTTCCTCCTCATACCTGTACTTCATGTGTGAATGTTGATTGCAAGGTTTGACACAACACAAGAAAGGGCTTCTGATGAGCTTCTAACCCATGGCTCTCATTTGCTGCCTTTAATAGATGTCTATAATATACTCTAATCTGCCTGATCCCAATTTAATGCCACTCCTTCTTGCAGACGTGGCCGGCATACTAAACAGGGGTCATGTGCACAGAGAAGAGCCTTCTGTCCTGTGTATGTGGTTAGCTAGAAAAAAACCTAGATGGGGTAAGACAGAGAGGAGGGCAATGGCTAGATGCTTTCCAAACCAAAGCCGTTTGAGGTATTTGGTGTCACATTGTTCTTGGAGGATTCTTTCAGAGAAACAAAGAATTATTCAGATGAAAAATAATGTTGAGCAGTATGGTCTGCTCAACATTATCACTAAGACACAGAAGCAAAGTCTATCTGCTGTAGAGTGAAAGCTTTCCTACTGGACAGAAAGGGAAACAACACCATCATAATATGGTAGCCAAGCTAAAATAAAAGAAGTATAAAATGAAAGTTAGACAACGAAAAAAAACACTTTGTTAGTGTAACCCAGGTTAAAAGGAATCATACTGTTTTGATCCAGTAGAGGGCGCTATGCTCGCAGAATGTAGAGGATAAAAGAAAACTCATGCGGAGGGATATTGCCTGTGAATAGGCTCTGTGGGGGGAAAAAATCTAAAGTGAGTGACCAGAAAGAGTGTGCAGGCTGTTTCAGTGCGTTTTTTTTCCTTTCTTTAGGAATTTGCGTTAGTGCTAACACGCCACGAGGTTCAGTTTTAGCTAGCAAAACCAGATGTGTGCTGTACGACACAACATGCAGTGAGTACGTAAATGACCCGTACCAACGTGTAAAACCGAGACTATTTTGTTTGGTAAATTCAGGGTTTTTGTTATGCGTCAAGATTTTCTTCGATTGATGTAAGAAAAGTTGATGGCAGTTTTTGGCTTTATTTCATTTAATTTTATTGGACCCAATTTTTAACTGTGTGCTTTTGTATGTCCATCTAATGCCGATGCATAATGCAATGTGTGTGTAACACGATTTTGTTGTTATTTTGATTCCGTTGGACATAATCCAGTTAGTCTGGCATTCTTCTGTTTGCTTTGAAAAAACATCTTCTGTGAGCACGACTGTACGGCATGTAAAAGTTCAAATGCACAGCCTCAGAGATGTAAACTGACCCAAAACAGACATGACTTTCTCAGGTGGCACAAAACCTTTTCAGATAATATTGTTGTAACATTCGCCTCTATACTGGAAGAGTATCAGTTAAGCCTTGAAGTCCACTGAACACTTGGATTTCAAGTAAAACGTGTAGAGAAAGACCCCTTTAAGTCTCTCCATCTCCAGAACATGCCAAAGTCCTTCAACAACCTTTTCAATGAAAGTCAGAGCATAGATGGATGGAGTGTGAAAAGGCAGGCATTTTTCAACCTGAACATAATGTATGTACGTGTGCCTGTGTAACTGCATGGTACAATGTGTGTTTTCCATTCCCTGACTACTTCCCCCAGCCAGCCTGAGCACCAGCGTGTCGACTACCAAGAGCGCCATCTTCCATCTGCAGTGCGACGGATGGATATTGCCGACTGGGGGATCATTACAAGGGCCATAAAAGAACGATTTAGGGAACAGCCGGTGAGTGGAGTCAGCACGGCCTTCGCAGCCTCTCTCACTGGTGCTGGGTCACTGACAAAAAGCCCAAAACAAAGAATCCCAGGGAGAGAGGCCACTCACAGATGATGCTGAGAGCTGCTTGATCATTGGTTCTGAGCGGAAGTTTTACTCATGAAAGTGAACTTGGCGACTTCATATTGAAACTTTCTAAAACGCTTTTGTGTCAGCATTACCTTTGCAGATCAACTGAAGTTTATATTTCTAAAGAAAGTCACATTCAAACCTTCTTGAAACAAGATCTTTCTCAAAAAATGGCCACTGTGTTTTTTTTAATTTGTCACAACCTATTTTTAAAACCTCTTATTTAAATTAACTTGAAACATTTAAATTTAAACATTTCACTGCTACATAAATAGACAGATGGAAAAGATTTCTTTGAGGGACAAACATTGGAACATTAAAAACCACTGTAGTTCAGCCATTCACTCAAATAAATACTTTGGTTTTGAAATTTGATCCTCAAGTGAAAATATTGGGGGTCAGAAGGTTGAAAAACACAAACTCCTTTTCTTGGGTATTTTTTTTCTTTTCCTTTTGTTTAAAGATGCAGTTTTATGTGTCAGTGAAATCTAAAATAAGTCACTGAACAAAAAAGGCAACAAAAAAAGTTATAATAAAAGTAAAAATAACAAAAGCAGATATGCATCCATCCATTTTCCTAACCTGCTGTGTCCCTTTTAGGATCACGGGGCTGCCGGAGCCTGACCCAGCTTTTGCTGTAAAGGCAGGTAAACTCTGGACAGGTCGCAAGTCTGTCGCAGGGCCAGAAGATCTTTTAACCAAAACTGAACCCAGCTGAACCACTTTTATTGCACTTCTTACAACAGAAACCAAGTCCCTTTCAGACAGATTTTCAGTTCTAATCTGTTGGTTGCTTTATTTTTCACTCTTCTCCCTCTCTACCCAAACAGCTGCACAATGATGCACATTTGAAATCTCCAGTTTTGTTCTTGTTTCCTACAGAAGTTCTTTTGTTTGGATTGGTTAGCTTGATGCCGGATTAATCCCAACCCCAAAAAATGTCTTCTTGCATGATTTGTGACGGTGAATTATGTTTCAGTTTCACACCACCTAGCTTTTATTTTCCTTCCTTATAACTAAACCTTTTGGTTTTCGTGAAGCGAAGGTGAAATTGGAGTGTTTTAGAGGGCCTTTCCCATTCAAAATGAACATTTGGAGCTTTAAGTTCATTATTATGTCCACTCCTTATTATGAACAACCCCAAAGTGGTATTTTGATCATGTTTTTTCCACTAAAAAGCTGCGCTCTGAGCACCAGCCCCTCCCAATCTACAAAGACAAGCGGTTCCTCATAAGGGGGCATATACAGTAGAGTTGGGAACAGCCCCTTGTCTGTGTTGCTAGCACCGCCCCCCAGGTTCACACACACGCCCACTTTCTCCACTGAACTGGCGGTGTTCAGCAAACACTTTCCTTTTAAATACACAATACCAAATATCTTCCAATTGTGTCCCGTCTCCAATTGATGCCGGGTCTAACACGTGTTCCTTACTCAGGACGCCGGTCTTTAGTAGCGGCCGGGTTCCTTGTGCAGACGCCGGGTGTCTGTGGTATTTATAATGTGAGCCAGTGTAGCGATGGCCAAGAAACGCTTATGCGTTTTAGTGTTTAGATTTAATGTGCTGGCATACACCAAAGAACATTCTGGTGAAAAATCTGCACGGCATTTTGGGGAGGATCCTAAACGTATCAGAGAAAGGCACAAGCAGAGCCGGCTGCCACATTTTTGGAATAAATGCAGGGGATCATAAAGGCAGATATACAAGTTTGGGTGTTGTTTGTTTTCATGGTAGAAACACAGACGCGCTGATAATGACATCATGAAATGGGCGGCACCCACAAAGAGCAAAAGTCGGAGCCTCAGAGATCGAGTCATCTTACTTCTGAGTAGGAAAGACTTTACGAAAATAAGTCATATTTCATAAATAATTTGTTCTTTAATGTGCCAAAGATCCTATACGATTATATATAGGGATATAGTTTACTTTGAAAGGGTTAAGAAAAACATGAAATCTAGCTTTCACTCTGTTTCACGTTAGGTAGTGAAAATACTTATTTTTTCAGTTACTGCAAGTATATGAAAAGTCGAGCTATTCACATCAAGACGTGTCTCACTAATCTAAAATAAATGTGGATGTCTGACTGCTGCAACAAAGAAAAAAGACCCTTTCACAATTTTCTGAAAGAAAAACTTTGTTACTGAAACTTAAACAGGGGTACTGACCTATTTTTTATGACCAAGTTGTGTGCTTGAGTCTAGAAAGGGCAAAGGCCTTAAACCTACATGCCAAATCTCATCGTTGCCAGGGTAACCTCTTAAACTACTGAACAATCTGAGGAATAAAGAAAAAAAAGACAATCCATCAAGGGAGAGTGTTCATAACACTATATGTGAGAATCGGACAGAGCAGGAAGGACAGAGGTCCCTTCCCAACAGTCTGTTCCCCACTGTTTGCCAGGCTAATCAGGCCTGCAGTAGGCCTATGCCTTAGAAATCAGTTTGCGGAGCAGTCATGCTGCGTTTGTTCACAACACGGCTCCTGTTTCCCTGTGCTACATGTCTGGAACACAAGCTGTATGGTGTTGTGTGGCGCACACGCACACAGGCTTTTCCAGCACAATCTGAACAACAGCATCTCATTTTGTTTGTATTTTTTAAGTTTTATGTGTTGTTTGGCCCTGAACCCATTTAGTTTTTTTTTGTGAAATGAAAAACTTTAATTCAGCCAGTCCACATTTCCAACACAAATGCACTTAACATTTCCTTAAACAGTTTCTCCTTTGATCTACAGAAACTGTCTGACAGCAGTTATTTTGTTTCTTAAGAATTCTGCCTCAAACCAGCACACCTTGTTCACACATAAAAAGATTAATTGAAAAAAGTATACTTTGTGCTTTTTCTAATCCACATAAGCCGCGGGCAAATTCCAGAGAGTACCTGACAGAAACGGCCAATAAAAGCAAGAGACGTTTTCTGCATTCAGGAGCTGACCTGCCAAAAAATGGAAGGCACAGCTCATCTCACAGAGGTTCTGAGGGTAAAGTCCCTTTATGGTGCATCCCACCAGAGCCACAAAACACAAAGACCATCCTGCTCAGGCACGTCAGGTTTCAAAAGCTCCTGTCTGTTGAGCGTGACATTTCCTCACATAACTGCATGTAGAAGCATGAGCTCGTCATGCATGTCACCAATCCCACAGAAACACACAACCATTAAATCCTCAGCTGACCAGAATGAGGGGGCTTTAAACAAATACCCACAGGTGAATGAGCATGCTCCATCCTGAGCGCTCTTTGTCAAAGATCTGGTGTTTTAGGGAAAACAGTACAAATTGTTCTGGCTAACAAAAACATGCTACGTTTGACCAGTTTGAACATTGTCTGTAACTGAGTGAAGCAATTGCTTACCTATGAAGAAGAACTTTGCTGCTCAACACCAATCTTTATGCCACAAATTATATCTGAAAATCACCAGGATGTTCCTGATTGGATTAAAAAGGTCAACATAATGTTAATGTAAATCCTGAGCCACATCTGCCTCAAATGGAGCATTAAATACAAAAAGTAGAAGAAAAAAACCCCAGAAAAAGACTTCATTGGCTTTTTAATAAGATGCAGAGAATCCAGACTGATCTTTACAGTAAATGCCACAACTCATTAGACTAATTACCCTATCACACATTTACTCTGCTGCTAATAACAAAGCAGGCACAGAAACGGGGAGAGGAAAGCACGCATCACGTAAAGCAGGAGATCAGCAATTAGCGAAAACAACATTAAAGTCTGCACAGACTTCCTCAGCAAAATAATTGAGGCAAACAGCAGAGATGTTGCTTTTCTTTTTTAAAAGACTTCAGCCCCTTCAAATGCCCCCACAACGCAGGCAGAACTCACTTGTTAAAATGAGGAGTTATTTGTTTCTTATTGCTTTTTTCACTGTGGGAAATTGTATTTATGACAAGAGATTTGTGCAGTTATTTTAGTTCACAAAACATAAACCGAGTCAGTCTAAATGTCCTCTGCTGACAATGAACACCAAAAGAATGAAGGATTTCAGCTGTGGATCATCACGTCTCATCAGTCCATGTTGGTGAAGTTGCTAATCCTCCTGAACATGAAGACCCCACAGCAAGTCCTCACTACCACACCGTAAGGTCCTGATCACGCCTCACTACACAACTGCAGCCGGCTGTGGACTCCTCAACCATGAGCAATACACAGTTAGAATGTTCTTCTTCTTTCTCATTTGATTTATTAATAGTTATGGGTTTTTTTACTCACCAGCATTTGTGTTGGTAGAGCATAAATAACTGATAAGTTAAGGAACGGATGATATATGGAATGAAAATAATGAAAAATCAAAGTTGAGTAAAGCAAAACAGGAGTGGGATTTCTCTTTCTCCCTCTCAGGGAATTAATTAAACTCCTGTTGACAAACCTAATATTTAATGGTTTAAATGTGTTTAATGTTTTGTATGCAGAAGAGTTACTATGTCTAATTAGGATTAAGGATAAATATTAAATTATCTACAAGAGTTTGTGGATGTATACATATTTTCCATTTAATTTATGACTAATCATCCTAAGTTTGAATGGCAGGTTAGATGGAAAAGACGAAGCCCTCGAGGCCTGGAGTTTGACACCTGTAGTTTATGAGCTGTACTGCTAGCTCACAACCCCCAGCTAACGTTAGCGGAGCAACAAAAAGATCCAGATTCCAGCTCAGACGAGGAAAACAAAGACAAACATGAATCTGTTTGTCTGACTGTGGATTATCAGAATGGAGCAGAGCAGAGAGACTTGGGGCCGCTGACTGCAGCTGCATCACCGCTACAAGCTCCTTCTAACTGCATGTTTTATCTTCTTAAATTTCACCGCAATTTAAACATAGGAATAATCAGAAACACCGCTTTAATCTTAATTTTCTTTATCTATGACCTCCATCAAGTTAAAACACCAAAAACACAATTTTCATTGCAGTGGCTCTTTGATTTAAGGAGAGGGAAAAATGAAGGAAGTGTCGACGGGGATGACAGAGTTAATGAGTTTACTAAATGTGGACTTGGTGCTCATAAAAAAATCTGGTTTTGTTGCTGTTTAGTTTGAGGAGATTTAAGGTGAACCACAGCAGAGATGTTTTGGGGCTGTCGCTGGACTTTCAACATAGATGTTCAGCTTGCACTGAAGATTTTCTAAGGGGTTGAGATCTATCTGGAAACTGGATTCCAGGACCTTGAACTGCTTCTCACGAAGCCACTCCTTTGTCTTCCGGGCAGTGTGTTTGGGATCCTGGTCATGCTGAAAGACCCAGCCACGTTTGATCTTCAATGCTGATGGAAGGAGGTTTTCACTCAAAATCTGACCATACATGGCTCCATTCATTCTTTCCTCTACGCTCATTACTTCACGGTCAATCTTCAAGGACATGAGGGTAGATCCGTCAGCGAATCAAAATCCTCACAGAGAAGCACTGGACGTGATTGGCATGCTGAACAGCCAATCGAGCGTCCTCTGATACATACGTCACTGCACATGCGTGTTTAAATACACTCAGCACATATTCTGTCACCAGAAAGTCGCTACCTGTCCCGTCATGTACCCGGCAGAAGACCATTCCGGCCCACCGGAGAGTTTATTGAGGCCCGGATCGCCCCGCAAGCCTTCACAGTTCCCACCCGATGGATCCCAGCCCAAAAAGAAGCAGTGTTTTCCAGGGGAACACGTCTGGCACTGCAGGGTTTGAGTCCACTGAAAGGGCTCTTTGGTTGATAAGTGACACCTCGATTAAAATGACTCTAAACTTATGCTATAAGCTGTCATGTTAGCTTACAAAAAGATAAGAGCTGACTTTCAAAGCCTTTGTAGTGCATAGTGTGTTACTGATGGTAGCCTTTGTTACTCTGTTTCCAGCTCTCTGCAGGTCCACCGTGCGATTTTACCGCATGGAGTAATGTTCCCAGCGTTCAAATATCTTAACTTTGGTGAAGCTTTGCGTCACCTCTACCAATCAGGAACTCTGCTTTGGCAGTGAGGTGTTGATGATGTTAACAGTAGCTGAAGTCTAAAACCAACATGGAGGAGAAGCTGAAGCTTTTTGATTTGTTTCTTATTTGTATGGGGACAATAATAAAAAGGTCCTCTAATCTTATTTCTTATTTTCATTTTTTTCTCCCTCTGTCTAATACGGGACTGCAAGTCGTCACACTGGGTCACAGAGAGACAGAGGTACAGCTGAAAACAGCCATCATTCAGATGCAGCTCCTGCAGTAGATGATGAATCTCACTGTACAGGAGAATCTCTGAATGATCGAATGAACCATGGAGACATGATTACTGAGGCTTTTGTACAGCTCTTCAAATAAAGAAACCTGACCTCTAAACATCCTCTTTGTTTCTTATTATGTAGCCATAAGGCAAAAAACATTTGACGGTAGCTCCTCCCACATGCGGCAGGTCTATGAATACACTTCTGGATAAGCGTTGAGAGTGGAACAGTGCGGTTTTCTGTCACTGACTTTCTCTCAACCTACCAAGACAATATGCAGAGATGCTTCTGACTTTCTGCAGCAGCATCTTCAAAGCAAGCACTGCATCTACATATTACAACCGTTAAAAAATGGTAAATAACTTTGACTCACTGAATTCAACAATTGAATACAATTTGATCATTAAAAAGACATGCAGTTGTAACAACCAATGACACAAAAAGAATGACCTGTACATTGAAAGCCTGTGTGAAAAAGGCAAACTTTCATTTGGCTGTCAAAATTGTTGGTTGCCACAATATTTTACAAACTGGACACCCTAATAGGAGAATTATGCTGCTGTGGTTTAAACTATGTCTAAATGCTGAGGGGATTGCTTTCTTGCATTTTTTGAAAGATGAATGCGTCCATGTAACTAAAAAGATGAAAATCTTACCACAGAATTGATATTTGCTGATGTTTAGTAAAGTCTCTGCAGAAACAGCTGTGAATACAGGTTTTTCAAATTCCTTTATAAAGAAAGAGTTTAAATATTAAAATAGGTATTCTCAAGAAGTCGGTCATCTAAAAATTGATCCTTACCTTTGAAAATGACTGTTGGCGTGAAAGAGAAATGAATAAAGTTTTACAATACTGCTCTCCTATCCTACCGAAACCTCACATTAGTGTCTGCCTGAGAAGAGTTCAAACACTTTGAAGTACAATCTCAACAATGAACCTGATCTTTAGCTAAAAACCGTGTTGGTTCCTTCACACAGATCAATAAAAACACTTCACTTAATTGAGAAAAAAAGTTATTTTATCAACTCAAAAGTGCTCTTTGGTTGGTAAGTGACACCGATTAAAATGACCTTAAAGTCATTTTATAAGCTGTCATGTTAGGTTACAAAAAGATAAAAGCTCATTTTCAAAGCCTTTGTTAAAGCAGAAAGAAATCAAATAATTAATATTAATAGAATATCAATGATGGAAAATTCAAGACTGAATGGAGCTCAAGGCTTATGTGACTAATGTAACACCAGACTGAGACAAATGTCACGGGAACATCATGGATGCCCATATAAAGACAATTCTCTCTACTTACGCTCAGGTTTCATAAACTAAAATTACATTTGTGTCAAGATACTACAAAAGACTTGACAGGACGGTGAACCCACCGGTAAACGGCCCTCTTGTCAGACTCGAGCTGGGTCTGGGTGTCAAGGGTCACGCTGACAGAGCTGTTTCCTGCTGCAGAGGCAGCTGGGATATGGACCTGCGTCGTCTTGTTGTTCTGTGGAGTGGTGCCCGTCATCTGGTGGTAAATAAAGTAAACACAAAATTGTTTAGTATCTGTCTTACTGCCAAACATTTTTGTCAGTTAAGGAACGTTTGGGCCTTTTGTGTACATTAAAATCCTAAGATTTATTGCGGTGTGTGATGACAAAACACATTTTTTTCAAACTCAATTGTTTAGTCATGGCAGTAACTACAATGTAGTTGCTGAATATCTTGACTCTTGAACCTGAATATCTTGTACACACTGCATCCTACTCAATGAGCTCCTTTTGGTAACTATAGACGACATTTGGAGCTTTTCACTGATACCAGATGTGAAAGGGTGGGGCTGTGGGATTTGTAGTTTTTTTCTCTGATAGTCAGGAATACATTTTCCAATTCAAATATAAAAAGCAACCAGGTGTAACATTTATTTGATGATGACCTAAAAGAAAAGAGTCAGATTCATGAATCGACTATTACAGAAACAAGGCATCCACACATTACAGTTATAGTAACTGATTTACAAGCGCAACTGAACTGACCCATTTCTTGTCAAAGTACTCAGCACATGCCACAGTGGCCCTTAATAAGAATAGTTATTCCCCTTTGAATGACAGTACCTGAAAACTTGTTATGAAATGCAAACAATGTCCATTTGTGGGGTTTTTTCTCCCTTTTCCTCGTTCTTTTTCTGTGTAGGCATGAGCCTGAAAGGCCCCATCCCCCTTTGGTTTTTATTTTTTAATTTAGTGTGGGGTGGGAGGTAGCTTCAAGTCTTAATCCCAGCACCAATTGGGAAATAAATTAGCTTCTTCACACTTAACTAGCCCTCATTTGCATTTGTTGAGGGCGCAAGCTGGTGCTGGGGAGCTTTCCCTTGGCACTAATCCTCAGGGTGAAAGCAGACATGGGTGGTATGCAAAAAAGGAAGGTTGGGTGACTAAATAACAATAATCAAGTAGACCTTTAACGGAAAATCTGCCCAAAATAAAAGGCTTCAGCCACGGTGAAGTTGTAGGACATATTGGAATTTTGCAATTGTTCATTTTCTTTGATTTCATGACCATTGAAGATGCTGATTTAAAGAATTGGAAAAATAGAAAGTGAAAGATGAATGGACTAGGTCACACTAGTGGTTGGGGGATTTACACATAAAAAGAAAAATGTCTGATGATAAAAAAAGGACACATTTTAGGCAACATCCTGCTTCCCAATTTCGCTTGACATGTTAACATAAAAAAATATTTGTTTAAATGTTTGTTATGTATTTAAATTCTTTGGAGACAGATAAACATTTTAATATGCTTTGTTACAGTTTTTTTCCCAATTGTTTACACATAATTTCAAAAACCGGGTTCCACTTCTCAAAATATAATCAGAATCATCTAAACAGCACACCCAATTTGCAGAATTCCTGGATTGTTTGGAAAATGACACACTTCAGTCAAAACATATGATCATATTTGTGAAAATGCTAATAGTTTTCCTTTAACCCACGCTGTCCTCAATGATCAGACACTATTGCAGACAGTTTCACTCTGCTGTGATAAATTAAAAACACAACTGTAAAAAAACGAATTTTAGGAAATAGCATGTGCAAGATATGGGGCCAGATGTTGTTATGTAAGGGATCGTTTGGATGACAAAATGATCCCTTCCAAATCCACCCCTGCACAGTAGCTGCTTCCATTTGATCACATGCCTGCTCCATGGCGTGAATGAGGCGCCGCGGGTCGGATACCTTCTACCGCCATGCTGAAAACAACTCTGTGATTGGATTCAGGACGGGGGAGTATGAGGGAAGGTAGAGGACTCCAAATAAAGGGTGATCATGGAACCCATTCTGGACCAGAGCAGCTGATGGAATGAGACATTGTCCCAAATGACAATGTCCTGCATCTGGTCCGCTTGGCTTAATGTTGTGACATTCTCGTGCAATCTGTCAAGAAATGCAAGTATTAGATTTGCTTTATAGGGTCCCAGATTTGCATGGTGGATTGTGTGTGGTGGCAGCGCAGAGGGTGATGTTACCTTCTTGTTGCCCTGGCACAGTGGTGATTGTGTTTTCAAATTAGCACACGTACTTCCCAATCTTGTGGATGTGAGTCTCCAGTTTGTTCATTTGTGTCGCCATTGGCAATCCGGGGCTTTGTAATGCCAAGGAAGTAACCGCACAATCCTTATCGGTTTTGTTTAGTTTCAAAAAACACGCAAAAAGAGTGATGCACACATTGTGTTTAATGTTGTGTAAACCTGTGGCAGTATTTTGCTCCTTGAAGTAAAATGTTTCAAATTGTGTGGAGAATTTTATTTTAGATTGGAAACAATTGTACAAAACTGTAAGATGAATTGTATGTACAATTACAACATTTCATGTGGAGAGGAAATTTCTAAAGGTGATTGACAGCATAAAACAGAGCAAAAACACAGCCCCCTTATCTCTCTCTTGCATTCAATACCAACACCTAAAACCTCTGGTTGGTCCTTAACCCTCCTGTTATGTTCATTTGTGAGGAACGGAGATGATGTTCCTGGGTCAATTTGACCCGGTCCATGTTTTATTAATTAAAAAATGTCTGAAACCCAGAAAATCCTAACAAGCAGTGTGAATATATCATCACTGACTCCATTACCAATTATACTTTCAAAAACTTAGTTAAAATGCCGTTCTTTACCACTAACAGGAAGTAGTTCAATTATTTGATAATTCACTCGTTTTTTCTAAAATATATACATATTCTAACTTTTTTTTTTAATTTTTCACTACTGTATTACTTTTGAAAGAATAACATATAAAATACAATAGTTTTACATAACAGTGAAACATAATCTTGAAATTGTTTTACATAAATTCACTGTGAACCAGAAAAAAACAAAATCACAATACAACAAACAAGCAATTGCAATATGAAGTTGTGTGTGTGTCTGTACATCTACACAGCACAAGAGTGACAAGTCATCACACTGTGCTTTGTGCAAATTCATTTAGCACATTTCACACAGGTCATGCTTGTCTTGACCTGGATCCTGTCTCCGGCTCATCTCGCGTCCCTGACTGTCCCCCCAACTCCATCTGGATGAAGCTCGTCTGCTGGATTTTAAATATGAAGCTGTAGAGTTAGATAAGTTAATTCCTCTTTATGAGTTCTGGTGAATCGCCTGTCCGTCCTGGGGGAGGATGCCTCCTTTATGTGGACACCTCTGAGGTTTCTTAGTTTTTTCCGGAATCCGTTTCTTTTATTAGGAGTTTTTCCTTACCGCGAAGGGGGGTCTATGGGCAGGGATGACCATTTAGTTTAGTCTGTTTAGTTAGTTCAATTTAGTTTTTTCTTATAGAATTCTATGTATTCATGATCCTTTTTATTTTATGTTTTACTTTTCAATTACCGATACAAAGCCAATCGAGATGACTGTTGTTGTGAATTTGGGGTATACAAATAAAACTGAATTGAAATGAAGTGAATTGAATTAGATTGGATGAATTGACATGGTCACATGAGTCACTGCCATCCTAGTGGGCCCTGGCACTGTCTTTATTCTGTTTTCTGCACACAGGTTTGTCTGACGCATATTTGGGGATGAAGACCAATGTATTTCACCATTCTTTGATTTGAATGTCTTGCTTGGAGGAACAAAAATAAAAATGCCCTCATCTGGTTCAAAATCAGAATCATTAGAATCAGAATTTAGCTCAAGATAGTCTTCTTCTGATCATGATCAGTGATGACTTCCAGAGCCTCCTGGACTGTCGTCTTTCTGCTTCTGCTGCTCATTTTCTAAAGGTCTGCCTGAAAGAGTGTAATGTTGGAAGGACTTCCATGCAGAGAATCTTTTAAATTTGTTGCCCCTCCCCTGTTGAGTGATCACTGAATGTGGGTTGAGTTTTCCCGCAAGAACATAAATGGTTCCTGTCAAAAGTCATAACAACTATGCACCTGTGTGTGTTTGTGTGTGTGTGTCTATGTGTGTGATTGGGTTGAAATATGTCTCACAGCTGCAAATAAAAGGAAAACTAATAATAATAAGACATCCTTGTACCTTCAGTTTGACTGCCGGGTCAAATTGACCCGAACATCATCTATGTGATATAAACATGCAGGGGGGGGGTTGCATATATGTGAGATGAACCATTTTCATAATATATCTTGATTACACTAATTAAGGCAAGCAGAAGAAGTTTCATGCTGAAAAAATACTTTTAACTATTTTTCCCAGATGTTCAAACTTCTTTTAACAACAACTCAATTTGACCCGTAACATAAGAGGAAGGTTAAGCTGAGTAAGTCCTCCATCCATGACTTTAAATCTAAAATACAGTGTAAAGTACATTTACATTTAAAAGACACATCGATACAAAACTGGGTCATCAGCAGAACTATGACAACAAACACAATGTTAGGGTATACAACAGAGATATAGAAGTTACATTTCAGAAACACATTTTTTGGAAAGGGTCTGTAAATAAAGTTTGATTCAAACTCTTTAAGAAATCAAATTTGCTCTTTGTTTCTTGTAAATCTGTGTTTTTTCTCTGAAAATGATGTCCAAATAGAAACAGGCCCAAGTAAGAGGAGTTAAACACTAAACAAAGACATGTTGTCACTTAACCCTTGTGCTATCTTAGATGACCCCACCCTTCCATTGACGTGTCCTCCCTACCATGACAAAGGTGGATAAAGGTGGAAATATTTCATGTAATCCATGGACACCAGTGAAGATCACAAATCATTGAAGAAAAAAGGTTCAGAGCTCTGTCTAGTGGGTCTAAATGACCCAACTCCCAATGTTAAAGTGCCTAGGATAGCACAAGGGTTTTGAACAAAATGTTTGTGTTGGACCTGCTCCATTGCTGTGGGACAGTGTTCTCACCTGTTGGCTCTCCTGGTATGATGGTGGAGGAACACTCTGGGTGGCCATCATTGTCACTGCAGGTGATGGGGACACATGTTTCATCATGGGACAGCTTTACAATGAGACTGAAAAATAAGACATAAATGGAGATAAACCTTAAGTTAGTGCAAGAAATGAGGCATGGATCAGTTTTATAACATCTGCAGCGACCAGGTGCTGCTAAGACTAAACAATCAAAGTTGGGATCTTTACACACTTCAAATCCCACCGTCTCACTATTTGCAAGCTGTCATTTCTATACTCAGTTTGTTCTTTGCAGCACCCAAAATAAAGGAAAGTACAGAGACAAACAAAGCAGAGCTTTTTAAAAATTGAGTCGTTAAGACAAAAATTGGACACAGAAGCAGGTCGGTGATGATACTGAAAACAAATGGATGAGTTTTAAACATATTTGTATCATCCACTGGTCTTGAGACCAACTGTGATGAAAAAGAAAAAGAGACCAATTCTTCAGCTGTCGCAAGGTCAGACCTAGGGATCAGAATGTACACTCACTAGCCACTTTTACACTTTGCTAGTACTGGGTTGGACCCCTTTTGCCTTCAGAACTGCCTTAATCCATGGTGGCAGAGATTCAACAAGGAAACATTCCTCAGAGAGTTTGGTCCAGATTGACATGACAGCATCACATAGTAGCTGCAGATTTTTCGGCTGAAAATCCATGATGCCAATCTCCTGTTCCACTACATCCCAAATGTTCTCTATGGGGTTGAGATCTGGTGACGGTGGAGACCATTTGAGTCCAGTGAACTCATTGTCATGTTCAAGAAACCAGTCTGAGATTATTCCAGCTTTATGACATGGCGCCTTATCCTGCTGGAAGTAGCCATTAGATGATTCAAGATTCAAAGGGTTTATTGTCATATGCACACCACCATGGTACACATGTGGTTATAAAGGGATGGACATGGTCAGCAGCAATACTCAGGTAGGCTGTCATGCCCACCAGATATTATCTCTTTTTTTTATATTCTCTGTAAACCCTAGATATGGTTGTGGGTGAAAATCCCAGTAGATTTGCAGTTTCTAAAATCCTCAGTACAGCCCATCTGGCACCAACAACCATGCCACATTCAAAGTCACTTCAATCACCTTTCTTCCTCATTCTGATGCTCGGTTTAACCTGTAGCAGATCATTCTAACCATGTGTACAGACCTAAATGCATTGAAAGGCTGCCATGTAATTGGCTGATTAGACATTTTTAACGCGACGGGTGTGCCTAATAAATCGGTTGGTGAGTGTATATCCTCTACAGTGATCCAGACCATGGTCAAGAGCCAGATCAAGTCTTCCGTCTGTCATCAGAACAGAGTATGGATGCCTGTGCTGATGATATATGTCAAGACACTTTTTAGTTTGGGGTTTTGGAGGAAAATCTGCTAATTCTTGTATAGACGGCCAAGCATTGTCTAAACGTTTGTGGATTCATCACAGTGGCTGTGTGTGGTGTGTGCTGTCACACTTGTTTGTGTACCATGTGCATGTCTTTGGGAGTCATTTAGTTCTTTGATTGCATCTTTCGGTTTCTGTTCTCATTCCAAGTGGTATCAGCTGTAAGACATCTTCTCTGTTATCAGTCCTAATTTTAATTGCAAATGCAGCAAGTGTGCTAGTGATTAAATGGAAAATCACACATTAATTGATGAGACTGAAGATAAAGCAATTCCAATTACCAAAATGTTTTAGGTGGTTATTCAAGTTTCAGCATTCCTCAAAGGAACAAGCCTCCAATTGCCTAATTTAAGCAGGTAATCATCAATCTATGCCCATGGATTGGTCTAAAGCAAGCAATACGTGGCTGCTAAGAAGACACAACATTCAAACAATGAGACTAGAAAACAGAAAAAATAGAAAATAAAAAGGAATCAATGATAAAACACAGCCCTTGCAGAGCAACATTCCTCTTTCATTTAAAAGTTCAAATCCTGCAGACAGTCCCTGTAATTTCAGCTCCATAAACATTCATATACACAAACTGGACACTTCAGAGCTTCAACAAGGTAATGGAAACATTCCTCAGAGAGTTTGGTCCGTATTGACATGACAGCATCACGCAGTTGCTGCAGATTTGTTGGCTGTACATCCATGATGCCAATCTTCCGTTCCCCCACATCCCAAAGGTTCTCTATTGGGTTGAGATCTGATGACAATGGAGACCATTTGAGTCCTTGGTATTTGCTTTGGTTTGAAGGTGAGTCCATCTTTAGAACTGTATCTCTTTTAAATGTGTGCCGCTTCCTCCTTAAGACAAGCAAGCATTACTGTGGAGAACAACCTGATTGAGTTCTGGGGTCTAGTATGTTTTGTTTTTGCCTTTTTTCTTAAAATTTGCATATTATCTTGTTTCAAAATCACAAAGCACAGAGAAATTTGCCACAAACATGTGGAGAGGACATAAAGCAGGAATGTACTTCTGTATGTACTTCTGAAAATGCTCCTTAACACCCATCCATATTCTTAACCCACTGTATTCCTTTTGGGGTCACATGGCTGCTTGAATCTGTCCTATCAACTGTTGAGTGCAGGTAGAGTACACCCAGGACAGGTCATCAGCCTGTCGCAGGCTCACAACACGCACAGACCCAGGGGGGATTCAGAGAGTTTAGAGCATGTTTTTGGATGGTGGGAGGAAGCTAGAGAAAACCCATTCATCCACGGGGAGACACATGCAACTCTGCACAAAAAGGTCCCAGTCAGGATTTGAACCAATGATATTTTTGCTGTGAGGTGGGAGCGCTAAGCACTACACCACTAACAGCATTTGATCATAAAAATATACACAACATATGGATATTCTCTGACATCACCTTTTAGATTGTGCATGGCTATAAATGAAGCCTTCAAGGCAAAAAGACAACCTGCCAATCAGAAAAAATACACCACTCACTGAGAAAAATCAAGACAGCTGATTAACCCCCACCCCCACCCCTACAAACAATAAACACAAAAGCTTCATAAACCCATAAATCGCAAATACTTTTCGGTTTGCATTAAGTTGAGGAATAAAAGGTGAGGGCTTATTTTGGAGGTGTTCTGACTTTTTTACCACCAGAATATGTTAAACTCAAGTAAGTTGTTGTCTGGTGACGTTGGTGACTCATCAGAGGTAACTAGAGAGGAGAAATCAGCTTCAGATGACAGTATCGCTTGTTTTGCACTGTCTTCATATTGTAGCCACTGAGTTGCTTGTATTCGTCCTGCATTGCTGCTTGCAGTCTTCAGCATTGCCTTCATCCTTTGGTGCCACAAAAAGCAGGAGTTCTGTAAAAAATGCTTTTACCATTCTAAAAGTAAAGAGACAAGTTTTGGCTCAGTTAGTAGCTTTCTACTAATCTGGAATTCCGGCTTTGGAATCATTTTTAAAAATGTGGTCATTCAACACGTCTGTGTTCAGTCACATAGCATAGTGTGTCCTTTTAGCTCAAGAAATTACAACCAAAGCTAAATGTCTCTTTGGACTTTAAATAAAGTTGTGAGCCTATATGGGATGGGTGTATGTGTGGGTGGGTGTGTTGGGGGGCAGTTATCTTTAAAGACTCTACTTCTTAGAACCCATTTGTTTGGAGAAAAGAGGCTTCATACCTAAAGCTTGGATGAAGAGCTCTTACTCATACAACTTACACAACATTCTTCTGCTTTTTTAGAGACGAACCAATATTACATCTACATGTGTGAGACATGCTCTGCTCCCCTTGAAATCCATCTTTTTGAGTGTCCTGGTTAAAAGACTGACCATCAAAGCAATGAATAATATTTAGAGATAGATATGTCACCTTGGAAAGATATTATGCATCCTAATGAGCTGAAAGGGATGTAGCCGAATAAATAAATGGGGTGTTTTTGAAAGGGAGCAGGATCTAATCATGACCTTATTGTCAGCCCTGATTTACCAGGCAAACAACAGGAGGGAAGTCTTGATGGCTTTGAGTAAAACGATGGAGGAAAGGGCGGAAAAGTAATGAGTTTTGGGTCTTTTTTTGTTGTTTTTCTTTTGGCGACATTCAAACTAAGGTATATTTAAATCAACTGAAACGCCTGCATAGATACGGAGATCTCACAGCTTCAACTCGAGTCATTCAAGGAGCTGCATCCCCATCACAGCATCACAACCTGAAGTACACACACAAACACACATGCATTTGCATGCGTATACACTGAAGTGCACGAGTAGCCTGAGGCAAGGAGAGCCTAACCACTGGTCTTAGGGCTACAAATCGCCCCCAGGCTAAAGCAAGCTCCTTGCATACTACAGAAAGAAGCCAGTTTACGCTCCCAGACCACCTCATTAACCTGAGCCTCTGCTCCTCCCTTCATCCAGCTAATACTCGACTCCACAGCACTTACAATTCATACCAATATCATTTATTCATCTGCTCTTGTTGATTGGACTCCCTCTAGCCCACAAGACAGATCAAGTATTGACTGAAAACTGTGTGAAGGACTTTTAGGACTGTTGTAAACAAGTAAGTTTATTTAAGATCACAGGGAAAGAGGCCAGGCACATCTCTCAGATGGGGCTGCCCTTGTCTAATGAGAAACACATGATTCTGTTCCAAAGGCACATCATGGACACTGCTTTAGCTTTGCCATGCTGCCAGTACTAAGTGTAACCTTTATAAAACTGTGGAGGAGATGCAGGTCAGTGGATGTGCACTTATGGGAATGTAGGCAAAAGCTTTGCTGCCAAGCGCCTTCGTACTTATCGACCCGCCAAACTTATAATTTCACACAAAAACTGGTTAGTTATGTCTTTTGTTTTTGTGAGTCAGCTGGTGCGGGCTTTAAGAAAAAAACCTCTCTTTTCTTATTATGTAAATGAAAATTATGAGTATTCTAAAGGAATTTGACCATTTACATGTGGAATATCACAACATTGTTTCAAGAGACACATTTGATTGAATTATCAGAGGGGATTTAAGCCTTTCTGGTAATTGAAATGCATTTGGTTCTGTTTGTACAGACCAGGCTTTTTCCACTGGGGGGATCCATCTCCGATCTTTTTCATGGTGAGCTACACGGAGCTCAACTGGACAAAGTGATCACTTCATCCTACTGACGCGGTGGGACAGACTTTCACACCCACACTGTGACAATAGCTGAATTTCACCTACACCATTCAGCAAAAGCAACAAGCATTGGAGCTCGTACCTAACTACCGTACTCAATCCATAAAGCTTTTATCTCAACACCCAAAAAGGGCAGACTTTGGCAATATAACCGGACTGAAAGTCATTTGCATCTGACTGGATCCGATTCACTGACCTATAATGGATCCAGAACATCTTTGTCCAAACTTCCAGCAGTGAGACTCAGACAGAAATTCCTGCTACTGAACAAGGAAGTTTTCCAGATTCTTGGATTTCTTCCAGATCATCAAGTGGAAATGCCGATACCCACCCCTACTAACTACTGTAGTTACTCTTTTACGGTACAGTAAGATAGTCAAAAACAATGTAGATTTTCTCCTTCTTGTCTTAAGAAACACAGAACTGAACTTTACTAACTTTCCATCAAGCAGATTTCTGCAATGCGGTCTTACGTAATCTTTTTTTTTTAACTTGTCCTGTCCAACAGCTGAGCAGACAGATGAGAGCTGAAAGCCTCTTGTGTTGGACATATTTTGCTGTTACAATAGGGGTTATGAAACATTTCACACACTAGGTGTACAGTATATTTAAATAAACCCTTTTTGTAATTTAGGCTAAACTTTATTCATCTTACTCATAGTCTTTTGTTGGACCGGACGGAAAGGAAAAGGAGGGAAGAAGAGATTATGATCTACTTTTTTCCAGGGTTTGGAATATTTCCATGTATGTCATTTGCAGAAACTGCTGTCTGATCACTAAGAAAATATTGTGTTGCTTTCTAATTTTTGGTTTCTTGGCATGGCCCCATTCCAATGTCAGATAATCTCTAAAAGAGACATAAAACTGGAGCCTTGGATACAATCTCTCCCACAGACTAAGGTTTGCCCAGGTTCCTACAGTTAAAATAAAGCATCTTTTATACTTATCTACACTTTGACAGTATCTACCCTTTTCAGGAATTACCCAACTATCTAAAACTCTAACAGCACCATTTGTGGTGGATGTACAGCTCATGCAGTCAGAGAACTGTAACTCAGGAAGATAATTTTTAGAGCTTGTAAAAGGAAAACTAGAGTTCTGCCTGCTGAGTTTGCTGGATGACAGCAGCTAAAAGGGTGAAAAGTTTGATTGTGCATTTTTGGATTTTATTTTTAACAGAGGTATTTCATACAGACTTTAAAAGCAAATGTAAGCTGTTTTCCTAAATGAAAAACAGCAATTGTCAACATTATTTATCATTTTTAGAATGTTATCGGTCTGTCTCATTGTTTTTTAGGCTTTTTGCAGTAACAATAAGATCGGGTTGGGTTATTGGGTTATTGTCTTTCAACTGGAATATTTTTTCAAATATTTTTCAGATCAATATTTCCCAGAGAATATTGAACCAAAAAAATGCACTTTTAATGTTGATAATAAAGTTGTTGATAATAAAGTTGTTTGCATGCCTACCATCTGCCCCAGAGGAAATTTACAAAAAATGCATCACTCCACTTTTGATTTAACACAGCCCATCCTACCTCAAACTATCTGTCATTCTAACAGCAGAAACCAACACAAACTGTATTCCATAACGACCAAACAAGCATTTGCATAAATAAAAAGAAAACAAGAACAAGTACTGATGCCATTGTCAGCAATTAAAAATGAAGCTGTGGATCTAGCAAACTGTCGTCCCCGAGGGAAATCCTTGTGTCTTCATTATGATCTGAGAAATATTTGAATATGTGAGGGGTGTTTGTTAGGCATTTCAGCTCAAAACAAGGTTATAGATACATTCAAGTAAAGAATGTCATTGTAAATTGATAAAAGTGAGTGAGAGGGGCTTTGTCAGTTCGAAACCTTGTTGAAATGAAGTGTTTTGATAAAAAATGTGCCAAAACTGTCAAACAAGTTGAAGAAATGCGAAAAGGCAGTAGTGTTCTTTAGGATCTACCCACACCAGGCTATCTGTACTGGACGCTAGAGATGTTTGACATAAAAGTACAGTTTGTTTGGTTCCTGCAATCACTCCTTCCATGCTAATAAAAAAACTTTAACCTCTTCAACGCCATATGTCACTAATTCACGTAGTGCCATGAAATCCAGGACTCCACCTAATTTAGTATCACCCTGAAAGGAATAACACTGAAGACTATTTTTTTTAAACAAGAAATAAATTCAGGCTTGAAGAGGTGAAGGTCCCCTACTGTTAAGAAGGACTTTTTAAATACAAATTCATCAACTTTTATTCACTTTCATGCACTCGTGGAAAAGATCACTGCAATGTGCTTTACCGTCGGAACGAGCATCTGGCTGAAGTTGAACTGCTGCTCTTTGTTACTGTTTGCATTATTCTCCATGCAAATATGATGATGTGTTTTTCTGCACAATGTGTCTAGGCAGACACCAGTGCTTTACCAAAGCTGTAATTATAAAATATGTTAGGTCATTCCAGCTAACTCTGCTCCATTACACTGTTGCTAAGTTTTAGTGGGGAAACATACTCGTGTTAATATAAGTATGAACCTTTAATTGCTGCTTACAATGCAGTTAAATGCTATATATTTTCTTTCCTTATTTTTGATTCATGGGTATTTGGATGTTAAATCTGCACAGACTGATCTGAATGTCTTCAGTTGAGCCGACAACACAGTTTTGTTCTTCCACACCACTTTTGGGCGGGTTCAAATCTAGTTGAAAATGTCATGTGACTGTAGTCACAGCAAGGGTCTTGCACATAACATAATTTATAAAAAAGACTTTGGTCCCCGAGTTAGGTTAGTCTAAGCTGAGCAACTGACATGACAGAAATTCAAGCTTATAGTTTCTGTAAGTTTTCTGAAACTTCCACTAGAACGGGCTGGCAAAAAGGAATCCAAAAGAAGCCAATCACACAAATGATACCGTCATTCTATCTAGATGTAAGCACAATAGCAAAAGACAAGGGGAGCAGACACATGAGGCACAGGGTAAGGATCTGGACCAGATCTGGCCACAGAAACAGATGCAGGCTGACCAGCTGTCCAGTGTGTTTTTACTGAGCATCACCGAAAACAGGAACTGCCACGGGCCAAATCCCTGCTTAAATGTTGAGGCATGCACCTCCTATCCCTTGTGTGGCCGGCCTTAGTAAAGACATACATGTAACTCCTAATAATTTTGGAACATGTGTTCTATTCACTGGCTTGCATGGTTTTGAGCTCTTTATTTGAGATCTTGTTAAATCTGAGTCTTGCCATTTAATAGAGACTTATTAGATTTGTTTATTAATCCCACGAATGGGAAATTTCCTTGTCACAGTAGCATGGAGTTTGGCAGAAGTATGTTCAGAAAGTAATTAACATACACATTTTGAAAGGATATATACAGAAATAAGAGTGTTCTGAAATAATAAACAGGGAAAGAGATGTGCAGGAATATAGAGTCATCTGTATATACAGTTTTTGTACAGTAGAATAAAAGACAAAAACTAAAACTATAAAAACTATTTACTTAGGCTGAGGTTGAACAGCCTGATAGCAGCTGGGATGAAGGACCTGCGGTAGCATTCCTTTTTGCATCGTGGGTGCAGCAGTCTGCCACTGAAGGAGCTGCTGAGGTCTGAAACAGTCTGGTACAGTGGGTGAGAGGGGTTGTCCATGATTGATGTTAGCTCGGCTAACATCCTCCTCTCACCCACCTCCTCGATGGAGTCCAGGGAGCAGTCCAGGACAGAGCCGGCCCGTCTGACCAGCTTGTTCAGTCTCTTCCTTTCTCTCTCCGAGCTTCCGCTGCTCCAGCAGACCACTGCATAAAGGATGGCTGAAGCTACCACAGAGTCATAGAAAATTCTTAGCAGTGTCCTGCACACCCCAAAGGACCTCAGTCGTCTGAGCAGGTGGAAACGACTTTGGCCCTTCTTGTACAGGGCGTTTGTGTCGTGTGTCCAGTCCAGTTTATAGTTTAAGTGAACACCCAGGTACTTGTAGTCCTCCACGACCTCGATGTCCAAGCCCTGGATGTTCACCGGTGCAGTCAGATGTGGTTTCCTGCTGAAGTCGATCACCACCTCCTTCGTCTTGCTGGCGTTGATGTGCAGGTGGTTCAGAGCACACCAGTCCACAAAGTTGGTGATGACCTCCAGGTACTCCAGATCGTTTCCCTGAGATACCCGCCCGACAATGGCTGTTGATTGTCAAATCACCAAAATTGTAATTGTTGACTTCCTTTTACTCATAAATGAAGTCCATGCACCACTTCTTCTAAAGAGACCATAAAGATATATATAAATGGACGGACGGATAAACTCTCTCACCCATCGACTTTTACAGTCCCCTACTTGAAGCCTAAATTGTCAGCTCACGGCGCTGCTGTATTGGCTGGAGTTAACTCCGTCTAATCCAATTATAGGGAATATAGGCAGGACCGATTTAGTGTTTTTTTCCCCCCTTTTGTTTTTGTCCACGCCCACAGTTTAAAACCCTTGTGCTATCTTAGATGACCCCACCCTTACATTGACGTGTTCTCCCTACCATGACAAAGGTGGATAAAGGTGGAAAGATTTCATGTAATCCATGGACACTAGTGAAGATCACAAATCATTGAAGAAAAAAGGTTCAGAGCACTGTCTAGTGGGTCTAGATGACCCAACTCCCAACATTAACGTGCCAAGGTTAGCACAAGGGTTAAGCCAGCCTGCAGTCCCTCCATGCTAATGCGACCAATACGCATCAGCTAAAGTATCCAGCAAGATAACAGCGGGGGACTAATCTTTCCATCATGAATCTGCATCAGTAAGTACTTCTGTGTTTTACTCATAAAATGTACAGTGGTGCAAGTGACTTTTAGACAGCAATAAAAACATATTTTCCTAAATGACATAGTTTGCAAGAACGCGTCCTCCAGCTCATAACAAGTTCGAAAATTGTATTTCTGTGGTCCTAATATAGAATTTAAAAATGTAATATCTTATTGTAACCTTTATATATCTATTTATTAAACAATGCATCATAACAGCAATAGATAAATGTGTTACATATTATTTTCCTCTCAATTTAAAGAAGTGTTAACATGCTGTATGATCACATAATGTTGTGTTGTGATTTATATGTATCGTGAGCAAAAACAAGATGAAATATTTTCCATTTGCAACACATTTTTTGCGAAAACAGCACATGTCCAAATATTTAAGTAAAATCTATTTCATTGTCTTTCAAATTAGTCTGGATTATTGGTGATGTCTTTATTTTTAATTTGAATAATCTTTTACTCGACATGATTGAAAAACAATTCCATCACACCTTTGCTCTGTGGCAGACGGACCCATGTCAAGTGATTGTTGAAAGAGGTCCCTGGGTCAGTTATGTCTTTGATATGGAAATTACATAAAAAGTTACGTTGAATAAACTTAATTCAATTACGTGTTACCAATTGAAGTGATTCATTTAAGTTGGATCAACTTTTTTCTTTTTAGAGTGTTCTCCCCCTCTGTTCACCAGCGGGAACCATCTCCAGAGTTCTAGCCACACTTGCTGGATGCTGCACACCTGACTTTCATTTACTCTGTCAACCACAGTCTCCTTAAGCTCTGCACTGAGCTGAGCTCAGTGGGAAGTATTGTTTGTGCCACTCTGCCTTCATCACTGAGCATTAAATCTTGACCTGATCCTTTGACTCTTACTCTGTTTGCCTGCTGCCTGCCCTGACTTTCAAGTGTACTTTGACCATCCTGTGTCTCCTCTAATGAACTCATGTCTGTTATCAACTCCTGGCTGCCTGATCCTGATTTAGCTTTGCGGACTATAAGCTGAGCTAATAAACCTGCTGCATTTGGACCATTTGACCGCATCCCCCGTGGTATCCTGTGGGAGTATGGGGTCCGGGGAGCCATACTGAGGGCTGTCCAGTGTCTGTACGACCAGAGCAAGAGCTTGGTTTGCGTAGCCGGCAGTAAGTCAGACATGTTCCCGGTGCATGTTGGACTCCGGCAGGGCTGCCCTTTATCCCCGGTTCTGTTCATAGTTTTTATGGACATCATTTCTAGGTGTAGCCAGGTGCTGGAGGGAGTTTGGTTTGGGGACCACAGGAATTTCCTCTCTGCTCTTTGCAGATGATGTTGTCCTGTTGGCTTCATCGAGCCGGGACCTCCAGCGTGCATTGGGGAGGTTTTTGGCCGAGTGTGAAGTGGCTGGGGCTTAAATTGAAGAGGGGGTCAGCACCCCTAAATGTGAGGCCATGGTTTTTGACCGGAGAAAGGTAGTTTGCCATCTCTCGGTGGGTGGAGTGTCCCTGCCCCAGAGGAGTTTAAATGTCTTGGGGTCTTGTTCACAAGTGAAAGAAGACCAGAGCGTGAGGTTGACAGTCGGATCGGAGCGGCGTCCGTAGTTATGCGGTTGCTGTACCAGTCCGTTCTGGTGAAGAGAGAGCTGAGCCAAAAAGCAAAGCTCTTAATTTACCGGTCGATCTTTGTTCCGATACTCACCTATGGTCATGAGCTATGGGTAATGACCGAAAGAACGAGGTCCCGAATACAAGTGGCTGAAATGAGCTTCCTCCGTAAGGTGGCTGGGTGCTCCCTTAGAAAGAGGGTGAGAAGCTCGGTCACCCGCAGAGAGCTCGGGGTAGAATCACTTCTCCTCCATATTGAAAGGAGCCAGCTGAGGTGGCTCGGGCATCTACTCCGGATGCCTCCTGGATGCCTCATTAGGAGGTGTTCCGGGCATGTCCCACTGGGTGGAGGCCCCGTGGAAGACCCAGAACACACAGGAGAGACTAGGTCTCATGGCTGGCCTTGGAATGTCGCGGGATCCCCCAGAGGAGCTGTAGGAAGTGGCTGGGGCGAGGGAAGTCTGGGCATCTTTGCTTAGACTGCTGCTCCTTCTGGTCCCAGATGAGCGGATGGGCGTACGATCCTGATCCAGAAGGATCCCCCAAAGAGTGCAGTGCCATCCAACTACCAGCCAATAACCTGTAAAGGTTTGCCAAAGAGCCATTTTTCTCATTGAATGTCTATAGAGAACTGGACTGAGTGACCCCTCCTCACTAGCGTTGCAAACAGGAAGACTTCTATAGAGAAATAAACAGCTGATACTCGTCATTCTATTAGTCAGAAGAACCATTCTTGCTCTTATAGCTTTGTTTTTAACATCTGCTGGTCCTATATTTTTCTTTAGCGCAATTTATTCAAGTGTTATGGACTGAACAATCAGATGCCTCCATAAAAGCATGTAGTGCCTGCTAGCCCCCACTTTGAATATTTGATTGACAGATTCTTCCATGTATGCTTTAAGTGGAAGGGCCGTTGACTTTGAACAAGCTCAATCATCATTGATGACTGAATTTGCTTCTTTTCACTGTATTCGGAAAGAAAAAGCATTTTACATGGATGATGTCACACTCACCTGGTCCAGTTCTTTTAAACAGTCAATGGCTTTTCTCCATCTACAACAGGCCAGACTCATCTGTTAAAAGATTGCTCTCACCAACTGTTGTCTTCATTCCTGACTTCAACATCATGTCAATGATTTTATTTCTAAATGTTTGTTTGTATGATTTTTTTAAATAATGAAATGAAAGTTACACCTGGCCTGGGGGTAAATCAGAAATATGTACAGTATAATGACAGATACCCACAGCTAAGCCTTTGTCACTACTGCCCTTACAGGTGGATACAGGCTGTCTGTGGATGAATAAAGGACAAACATGTACAGAGAATGTAGGTGGCCTACATGATGTATTAAGGCGGTAGACCAGCAGTAGGCCGGTAGTGTGAAAATGTTTGTGTTCTTTTTTCAATGGGCATGCTGCGAAGAAACAGGTAAGTGGCTCCTTATACAACGTGCAGCAGTAAGTTTGTTGTGATTTTTCATTTTTTCAACTGCACCCAAATTCTGCGGATTGTGCAAGGAACCTTTTTGCGACAGCCTGTCTGTTAGAGATTACGAAGTTCGACAATTACAATGTAGTTAATGTGGACATCCTGAAAGCGCCCTATGGGCAAGACACCTTATGTGTGCAGCATTTATGCATGGAAACATGAACTTCATTTATCTTTTTTGATTAAACACAAACTTTCCTCAGCTGTAAAAGCCCCTAAATTTCAGGTGGACCTCTGAGGAGAAACTTCAGCAATTCAGAGGTGCAATCTGTGAACCAGATTCTGGTGTGTTTTCAGCTACAACAGTCTCCAGTTCCAGCTTCCACATCCCTCTTTCCTTGGAAGCTGAAGGGACATCTGGAGCAAATTAAAGCACTGAGGACGTAGGATCTTCCCTGAGCTCTCAACTGGATGGGTGGCCATGGCCACCTTTCTGTGCATTTACACACACACACACAAGCACACCCCCTTTCACACATGCACACACTCAGACACACACACACATTCACCTTTCAAGATCCACACAGATAGCAATAAGTGCTCCAATCTGAAACACTGGACAAAGAGTTCTGTCTTTAAATCCTGCTGCCTACATAACAATAAAGCTGATGGGTATTTTCTGCTCCTATCAGATGCAAAGAATGAACTTGGTGTTTGGACTTAGCAGTGAAGCTGCCTTTAAGTTGGTTAACTCCAAAAACATTTGAAAAACATCCGGAAATAGAGCAATGATTTTTTTTTGTTTGACATTGGTACACAGCAAGCGTTGTGTCATAACAGTACTTTGTTCAACTCCTTGATACTAGCTTAGATTACTGCAATGCAATGTCTTCTTTTTGTATTTAAATGTTTGAAGATGTTTTTTCCAAGTCGTCTCTGAGCTCCATCATCCTGTTCTCCCCAAACCAAAACAGTGGGATGAGCTGCCTTTGCACACTGGACAAGCTTTGGGACAGACTATGGCTTTAAACCGAAAAACCTGCACTGTCCACTTAAGACTTGCAAAAGATCTTCCAGTTTTAAAAGATTAACACTTCTTTAGAGAAACATGTTCTTTGTAAAAGATATTTTGGCTGATTTTTCAGTTTATTTTTTGTGATTAACTATTGAACTGATTAACATGGGCTACCTTCACACTGCATGGCTTAATGCTCAATTCAGATTTTTTGAAAAAATCTCGATTTTTTGCAAGGCCGTTGTTATGTCTTGCTGCTGCTGCTTTGCTGAATCTCCTTTCATTCTGCTCACCTGGCAGGTGAAGCCAATGATCTTGATCAGCACCTGCCAGGTATTTAAGTCTTAGGAGGCCACAACCAAGAGAGGCATGCAGAGAGAGCAGAGCAGGAGGCTGAGGAGCAGTTGGCTTTGAGTTGGAGCTGTGCTGGTTGTTTTGTTTCCATTTTGATTCCCTCTTGGTCCTCAGCAGTCTTGTACTGCTGGGTTTTGTTATTTTTGTTTGGGGTTGGACCTTGGTAGTCCTTATTTGCGGGCTTTGTTTATTTTGTTTCAATAGTTAGATTTTGTTAGGCAGCCTTAGCAGGGAGCTGCTGACTCCGACGGTCAACGTGGCTGGGTCAGTTGTCTCCCTGAATTATTTTCTGTTTGGCCAAGGCTCCAATCCCTCTGTTTTGTCTTTTGTTGGGACCAGCACAGTAATTAATTCTTTTTTGTTTTACAGGACACAGGTTATTTCTACAACTTAATAAACTGTGTTCCTAAATGTATTTGGTGTCCATCGTCCATATGCTTTGGCCCCTTTTTGATTTCCCCTAGACTGGGACAGGTTTGCCTGTCGGGGCCGTAACAGCCGTTCACATTTCCAATTAAATGTGAATTTTTGTGATCTCCTTTGTGACCGTGAAATGACCCAGAAGTAACCCGCATGCGCAGAATAGTACTCAACGGTGAACGACGTCACTCGTTTGTGGAAGTAGCTAACGTTAGCAATGGATGTCAACAACAGTGTTGTCAACAGCAGAGCTCTTTTTGCATTATTACATTTATTTTCATGAAGGAGCCAGCACAATTACAATCTTCTCATTTTAAGAAGACATTGGAGCCAGAATCGTCTGTACCCACTGTTGTGGAATGGAGATGTGTATGTGCTGCGGCTGCGCATGTGTGTGTGTAAGAAAGAGAAGAGAGTGCGTGCAGCGAGTTAAGGAATTAGGGGGGCAGTGGGGGCACGCATTCATGTTGTGCGTTAGGAAGGAAGGAAAACGATAATAAAAGAAGGTTTCCCCCAGAATAAATGCAATTAACCCGCTCTGGAGAATCTGAGGGTCCAAACGGGGAAGTGAATCCCGAAGGAGGATCCACCTTCGACCCTGGAGAAGCCGGTCTCCCCCGTGCTTCTGACCACAGTCGGAAAGGAAAAAAAGTCATCGCGGGGAAGGTTCAACACCACGCTCGGCAATTTCGCTGGAAATGTTTCAAAAACCGCCCGGTTGCGATAAGAGCCCTGGAGTTTGGCCTGAATAGAGATGTCACCCCAAACCGTAATCAAATCGGTGACCTGGCTTCCCTTCCACTGACTGGTCTCAGCAGCATCGTCTGCCATGATTGATGTTTACGTTCTCGTTCCCGCCTACTTCAACGCAGAATGATGACGTTTGTAGCGTATCGATTACGTACGGGTCGGATTCATGTGGCCTGGCCGGTCAGACGGCGGTCGCATTTCAAAAGATCGGATACGTATCGGATTCAGGACCACATACCCAAGTGGCCTGGGTCGCACTTGAAAAGATCGGATCTGTGTCGTTCAGACTGTCATGAAAAGATCAGATACAGGTCGCATTGGGGCAAAAAAATCGAAATAGGATCCTTTCAGCCTGCTGTGTGAACGTAGCCCCATTATTCCCCCAGGAAATTGTGGAATTTCATTTGTTATCGATGAACTCAATCTCACGGCTTAAAAAAGGAAAAATTTTCTTTTGTATCATAGGTTCACTGATTGCTGTAAGACATACAAATTGGTCTACCTATTCATACTCAGCCCTTCTTTTAAAAACTCAGAAACACACAATTTTGGCATTATGTTAGAAATTGGTTAGACTCTGAGATGTTCTGAAAGTCAGAAATGTTCATGGAAAACAGAAACCAATAGACCACAGACCCCTAAGCAGGCCACTGCCTGTGGTCTCTCTTACACACTCAATAATTCGGGCAGCTATGGCAGTGTCTATGTGCTTTTCCTGGAGTTTGTCAAACAGCAAAAGAGCTGCTGTTTTGAACCAACTGGGAAAATCAGAGGACATGATCTTCACAGTGCCACTGCATTGCACAGAGGAAAGTGGATTTCTGAGGCAGGTAGATCCCAAATGCAGATTAGACCAATTGAAGAAGGTCCAAAACCTTAAAATTCCAATTTTGAGGGTAAGAAGGAATGGTAGCAGAGAGAACATAAGCAAGGTTTTGGAGGAGGATTGTTTTCTGCAAAATCTTCTACTTTTTCCTCTTTGCTGGATGTAATTCTTACGTCAGCCTTTATTGCAGCATCATTTTTGCTTACAGATACAGAAGTCTTCGCACTAGACTAGACACACGAAGTGAGCCTATCTTAATGTCTTAATGTGTGATCTGATGTCATTTAAGGGAACCACAACACACAAATCATTGTGGGGCAAAGATACAACTTTGTGATCATTCTTTAAATTTGATATAAGTATTTAGACAAAGAAGTGTGATTGTGCTTGTCAACCCCATGATGTTGATTGGAGGACAATCTATATTTTATAACTAACAACAGAGATTGGATTCCAGAGCAGCATCAACAGATAAAATATCCATTTTTGTGTTTTTGTCCCCAATACCCATCCGTGCCAGCCTCAACAAATTTTCAGAAACGTGAGTTTAGAATGAGTTTTGAATTAGCGTCTTGCTAACAGGTCAGCATGTGATTCTTTAACGTTAAAATGTTTTCCAGACATAGAGATGCTAATCAAAGCTTATTCTGTGTTTTGGCATTGTACTTTTTCATTAAAGCCCACAATGGACATTCCTGAGAGATTCTTTGCTCCCTTGCAATGAAAAAACAAACATTTTCAAAGGAGGAGAGTTCAAAGAAGCACGTCATATCCAATAAATTGCTTTGCCTGATTTGCCATTTCAAATAAATTGGAGTGTTGGCCAAAATTTGCAATTCACAGGAAGTTGTCCCCAGAGCCACACAGAAGAGGTTAATCCACATCTCATGGAAGAAGAAAAAAAGGAAAAGACGGAAGATAGGTTACTCTGCCAGGAGATGAAGAGCATAGGGGGTGGAGGAAGAGAGAGAGAATGGGAAGAAACAGGCGTCATTTAGAGTAAATGGCATCCAAAAACCCTCTCCAATTATCTTTGCCTACCATGCCAGTGAGACTGACTTAATTAAAATGACTTGAGAGAGAAGGGGGGGAGAGGGGCTGCTGGTGACAGAGGGGGCAGGCAAGCAACGTATCTGCAGTGAAACACAAAGCTCAGGCACTGCACAGGCTGTCTACCACTCTCCTTCCATTCCTGACTTCAAAAACGAATGCAGAAATAATAAGTATACAAAGAAGGGACTGTCACCATTTGCAGCCTTCTCCAAGATACTAAGCATGTGGGTGGTGGTGGGGAAGTGTGAGTCTGCCTGTGTGTGGCACAGTAAACCTTTAAAATGGAATAGCAATGTTTTGTTCTTGTCACTTTCCTTTCCTTTAATCGTTTCTTCCCTTTTTTTGCAGAGACAAACGACAGACAGTGACCTTTTCACACAAGGTCTGTTTCTATGGAAACACCATCAATCCCCTGAACAAAGTCTTGCTCTGTCAGAACTGGCAGACTTGCGTTTAAAATGAGCTTTTGAAGATAACTTTTTAGGTTTGCTGCTGGACAGGAGCACACAATCAATGCCAGCAGGTTTGCTATTTTCCAATTTACAACATTTACATTCTAAGCCTAAGTTCACACATCTCAGTCATGGTGTTTTACAATAACTATTTCACAAAACCACTTAAAACAGTTTTTCATCTATCTCTGTCTTCTGCATGCTCTCCTCTAACAAACACCATCCACCTTCATGTCTTCCTTCCCTGGATCCACAAACATCTTTGGTCTTCCTCTAAACCTCTTGCCTGGCAGCTCTAGACTCAGCATCCTTCTACCAATAGATTCACTGTCTCTCCTCTGACATGTCTGAACCATCTGACTTTATCTCCAGAACCTGTAACAAGGGCCCTTCCTCTGATATCCTTATTCCTGATCCGATCCATCCTGGTCTTTCCCAAAGAGAACCTCAGCATCTTCATCTCTACTACCTTCAGCTCTGCTTCCTGTTTCGTCCTCAGTACCACTGTCTCTAGGCTGAACAACATGGCTGCCTCCACCACAGTTTTCTACACCTTTCCTTTCATTTGACCTGAAACTTTTCTATCACCTGACACTTTCCTCCACCCATTCCAACCTGCCTGCATTAGTTTCTTCACTTCTTTTCTACACTCTCTATTATTCTGGACTGTTGAGCACAGATACTTTGTCTGCAAACATCATAGCCCATGGTGATTCCTGTCTAACATCATCTGTCAGTCTTTCCATCACCATTGCAAACAGGAAGTGGCTCAGAGCTGATTCCTGATGTAATCCCACCTCCACCCTGAACTCCTCTGTCACCCCTACAGCACACCTGCCTACTGTCTTACAGCCCTCATACGTGTCTTGCACTGCTCTAACACACCTCTTTGTCACCCCAGACTTCCTCATACAATACCACAGTTTGTTTCTGGACACCCCATCATAAGCTTTCTTTAGATCTACAAAGACCTTCTCTGTACTTCTCTATCAACATCCTCAAAGGGGCAGGCATAAAATTAGAGCACTGTTCTTCTGCTCCACTGCTCCATTTCATTCCTGAAGTTGTAGGATTGCGTTGTGGTTGGTACATGATTTTGTATTTCTGATGTTCCTGCACTTCATGAAAGGGAAAAAAAGGAATAAATGTTGTATTGTGCTCTTTTTTGGCATGAAACCATACTGCTGCTCGCAAAATGTTCACTTCAACAAACAAACTGCAACTTGAGAAAATAGTTCTTACTTCTCTTTATAAACCATACTGGCTCTGTTTCTAAAAACACTTGAAAGGCCTAACTGTGGATACAAAATGTGGAAGAATGAAGTGTTCGATGCTTCTTAGACTTCCTAAATATAAAGACATAATTAAATGGTGTATAATTATATAGCACTTTTGTACCTTCCTTAAAGGCCCAAAGCGCTTTACATCACAGTTCCATTCACACATCCACACATTCACACACTGGTGGTGGCTCCGGTGCCGAACACTGGCACCAACCTAGAACCACCTGGAGCAGTATGGGGTTCCATGTCTTCCCAAGGACACTTTGACACATGGGCAGGCAGCGTGGGAAATGAAGCTGCCATTTTCTGAACAGAGGGTAACCGCTCTATCTCTGCACCACAGCCATGTGGCATTAACAAGCAGATAAAAACAAACTGAGTGGGAAAGAACAGCAGCAAATACAAGCGCCATATCCTAACCTAACACCGTTAACCGTGCTAAAACGTTATTTCATTTTAAAATTCCCTGGACAGCATTCCCCTGAACTCAAGCAGACATATCCAATCAAACATGTATGAAGAGGAGATATGTTTGATACTTTGGCTCAGAACTAAAAGGATATGTAAAAGTTTTAGAAGACTGGTCAGAAACTATCACTTACATGAGAATAATTGCACGAATAAGAAAACTGGTTAAATGATTATCATCTCATTAAATGTTTATTTTAAAACTGGAAAGATGATAAATGTCTCTGTGAAACAGAGAGTGTGTGTTTGTATGCAGTGTCAAACCAAAACGTGGTTTCAGTTTGCCTGACCATGTCTGCAGAGCTGAAGCCGAGGATCTCCTCATATCCATTTGTCCCCGTCAATTCCTCCCTCTGTGGTCCTTTTCTTTCTTGACTTCACCCTCACCATTGTCTACCTCATTATTGCAATTGCTGCCTCTTCTTTTTTTCCTACATCCACATTCTCCACCCCATCACAGACACACACACCCCACACCCCCGTCCCCCAGCATCTACATCTAAGCAGAGATTCACTTTCTCTCATGTTGAGTTCAGCTTTGTGAAAGATAGAAATAGACAAAGAATGAGTCATCACTGTGTGGATTGAGTGTGGATGTACTTTTGGGAGGTGAAGACTCAACCTTCTTGGACATTAACTCAGGAAAGCAGTGGAAGGAGGTGCAGAAAGTGGACATATTTTTAAATCCAGGCTTCAGTATTCTGACACTGCAGAGAAAACACACACACACACACTACCACCAATGTCTCGCCTCCTGTTGCTACGGAGACACCATACCAGGGCTCTGACCCAAGAGCTTTGGGACTGTTTTTCAACCCCAGCCCCCCCGTGCTGAAGCAGGAGAGATAGCAGCTGTTGGACAGCTGTTTCTTCCACGGCTCTGCAGCCCGATACACCATCAAAGCAAAAAGAAGACTTCTAGATGAAATAAATGAACAATATTTGACTTTACTTTTTAAAGAAAGAAAGCAAAAAATAATGTTCACCATTTCATTTTCTGCCCCCATTTCTTCTTCATCAGGGCCATAGGAACACGTTTCATGTGCTTTTTAATGGCTCTCAAATCTTTTTTATTTCATCGTATCTGGAAGCTGTTAGCTGCTCTTTGTTATACGTGAATGCAACACGGCTTTCTGTTTGTAGCTAGTGGTATCTGTAACCAAAACTTTGCTTATTGTATTACCAAATGTGGGGAAAAACTTTAATTTGGCGGGTAGAAAAACCTTTTCACTTGCCACTTTGGCAGATGAGGCGTTGTTCTCTCTGACAGGGGGCTCAAACTCACAACCCTGACTTTTAAGGGTCTGTCCCCCACAACAAACATCCAACCCAGAGTTGGTCAAACATTTATCTCTGACTTGATTACGCAGATGTAATAGTCACATTCGCCGCAGCAGGAGATGCATTCAGGGGCTGCATGGAATTTCCGCACTTATGTGCTTTCATTAAGAACTCACAATTGCTGCGCTTGTAATTTCAAGCGTTTGCTCACACTGACTTCAGCCAACACAAACTCACTATCACTTGTTGCTCCATGTTGTAAGACTGAGAAATGACTAAAGACTCACAACTACAACACACTGGTCTGTAAGAACACACACAACAATGCAAAGCGTTGTTCATATTTCAGTATATGCATATTTTTTGCATCCATGATGTTTTGGGGGGGGAAACACAAAAGAAATCATTTTATTGTTCAAAATAAAAACAGTGGTCTTTTTTTATTTAATTTTTTTATTAAATGCATCACGCTTCCATTAAAAAAAAAGTATCAAAAATCATAAAAATATTGTGAAGAAACTGGATTCTCTAGAAAGGACTGCATTAACCCTTGTGCTATCCTAAGAACTTTAATGTTGGGAGTTGGGTCATCTAGACCCACTAGACAGTGCTCTGAACCTTTTTTCTTCAATGATTTGTGATCTTCACTGGTGTCCATGGATTACATGAAATCTTTCCACCTTTATCCACCTTTGTCATGGTAGGAATAAAACGTCAATGTAGGGGGGGGGTCATCTAAGATAGCACAAGGGTTATATTAGTTCGTACCCCGTCAGTTTCTTGCACACAGAAATGAACAAAAAATGACTCAGAGACAAAACTTATCTTTTGTAGGTTTAATCCAGTTCCAAGAGCACAAATTTGTACGCAGGGTTACAGACAGATGAACAGAGCTGTTGCATCAGAGTCCGAACAACGGAACTCAGAAATAGGCTTGGTCTATATACCTTGCATTTGCATATTCAGAACCTCATCCGATGGGTCATGGTGTGAAAAACCCACCCACAGACTGTTGCAGGCTAGATGTTCGAAGGTCAGAGAACCTAAAAGTGTCAGATCTCTCTGAGGTTATCACAGACATTTGCCAGACCGCATACACCGGGACACACAAAGATGAACGGGGAGGATGCTGAAGGAATGTTACGAGACAATAGTCTTGGTTGTGCTCTGTAATATAATTTTGAGATGATAATACATAGTGAATCAAGTTTAAACTATTAATGTGGTAAAAGTAAAAGTTAGTGTAATAAAATGTAAAAGGGAGTTTCTAACTATTCTGTTTCTAATCACTCCTAACAAATATATTTTGAAATACAGACTGCAAGCCAAAAGGTTGACCACAACGTGAGTCCTGGTCGACTTCACTGCTCTGTGCCCAATATTGTCTTTGGAATGACTCAAAAAAAAAATAAAAATACAGTTCATGCTGGTCCATATTTAATACTTTCCCTTTTTTTCTCCCTCCAGCCCTCCCCAAACCAAGACCCCCGCCGAAGCGGTAGCCAGGGTCCTAGACACCGGCACGATACAGCTGATAGAGGGGATCCGCCCGCCGGGCAATCCAGACACCTGAACCGGTGCGAGCAGGACTGCCCGACGGCCCCCCAACGCCAAAGAGCAGGGAGGCACAGAAGCACGGAGAGTGCAGGCCCCAGCCACGCCAGCATGGGACCCCACCCCCAGACAGCGCCCCAGCCCCAGACGAGCCACCCACCACCACCACCCAGAAGTTATGGCAGAAGTTCCAGGCAGCCACCCTCCCACCCTGCAGGATGTTGGGAGAGAGTAAGGCAGGGGCCGCCCACCCTCGTCAATGAGGAAGTGGGGTCCCTGAGGAGCATAGTAAACATTGCTAGACCAGGCTCACCCACCATTGGAAATCTGAAGGGGACCACGGGAACACGGACACCCCCCCCGGCTCAGATGTAATATGATCTCTGGCTCGTGGTCCACCCAGGAACTCACGAGGAAAAGGGCCTTCCCAGCCCAGGAAGCCAGCATCCAAGGGACACGCCCCCCTGTGGCAAGGGCCTGGTTCCCCCCATGAGGGATGGGTAGGGGACATACGATCAGAGGTCCCACCTTCCATGTGTATCTAAAGTGTGTTTAGGATGTGGCCACTTTGACAATAATTGTCCATCATTTTCAGGAACACACATTTTTGAATTTGTTTTTTTGTGATTGAAGCTAAAGAGAATTTTTGTTGCAATATTAATAGAATGTTCAGACGTCCTGTTAAATGAATTTTACACATTTAGCTGATAGATGTGATGTGAGCTTTGTTGTGAATCACTGGGTTTTTGTGCCATTGTGTGTACAGTTGTGTGGGATTCCTGGACAGGAATTGTTGTTCTCTTTCTTTTCCATTAGTGTCAGGAAAAGAAGCAGTCTTAGTGATTTTGCCCCCCCCCCCTCTGTTTTGTTCTCCTTACAGCTCCATCTTTTTGATGAGATGGGTCTTCAGTCCCCCTTATAAAATCCCATTAGCTCTTAATGAAGTCAGGCTTCTAGCCTTTCGGCTTCACCTCATTTAGCATGATTGTCTAGCGGCCATTAGCATGGAGGCAATTACAGACGCACAACAAGAGTAATTGAAAATGCCGACAGGAACCCTGAGAAATTGGAATAAATAAATAAATAAATAAGCTTCCATTCAGATGACAGGGAGGGTGCCACATGTGCCTAATAAAAATCAACATAATTACAATTATGGGTGGGGGGTAAAGAGCTGTGGTGAGGGAGAAAGGATATGAGTGGACTGTTGGAACAGGGTTAAGCCCAGAGGTAGTAAGCGGGAGATGTAGCAGCACAAAGTGAGACTGATGATAAACATCAAGGGTTAGCTTAACACCATGTCTCAGAGAGGTCAGCATGGACCAGTTCACAAGTTAGTCATACATGCAGCTGCAAAAATACTCAGGTGAAGCTGTGCAGGAAGTAGTACTTTCTCCCCACAACAAGAAAAGCCACAGACCAAATACCGCAATAATGGGAACATACACATCCGTGTAATCTTGCTGGATCATGTCAGAAAATGCAAATGCAGAGAGAGCCTTCACTCTGTGACCTGTACTTAATTACTCTAATTAATATAAATTTTAATCGCAATAATTGTTTACCTAATAATTGCTGTAAAAAGCCTAATTTTAAGATTCTTTTATTTAAATTACAAAAAAAAATGGCTTTTTTAGGTTTTCCTCATATAACAGACTTCCAACCTTTACTTTTACACCATCAAGAGGGATTTTTTTTAACTCTTGAACAACTAAGAAAAAACAAAACACGAAACAACCAACCAAACATTAGGTCCAGAGTGTTCAAATTTACCATAAAAAACAAGAAACACTTTTTTAAAAATCCAAAACATGCTGACCACAAGCTTATTATTAATGCCCAAATACATTTTGACAGACCTTATTCCACAGTTTGCCGTCCCATGTGATCAGCCCTCCGTCTACCTCATTCATTTATAGTAACGAACATCTCGTCAGGCTGTATCCCTTTCATAATACAGTGGGGTAAAAAAGTATTTAGTCAGCCACCAATTGTTCTCCCACCTGAAAAGATGAGAGAGGCCTGAAATTTTCATCATTAGTAAACATCAACTATGAAAGACAAAATGAGAAAATCACATTGTCTTATTTATAAAGGGCTCTTGTTTAGTGTAAATAGAACATTAAGATGAGCTGATAGATTTGACAAAAATCCATGTTTAGTATAACCTTCACTGAAGGTGCTGTCAGTTCTATGTTAGTTCTTGTGAGCGTTGAAGCCACTATCCAGGATGAAACATCCAAGATGCATGAATACATCAAGCTCAACGCCCCAACTGACAGTGTGCTCAGTGAATGTCTCAGGCAATGGAGAGCAGAGGACACAGTGCTGGAGGACAGATCCTCATGGGAGGACAAACCCCTGCATGGGATGTACCACCGGGCCATAACAGAAGTGGCTGATATCAAGAAGTCCTACCAATGGCTAGAAAGGGCTGGCCTACAGGACAGCACTGAAGCGCTCATCCTGGCAGCTCAGGAACAAGGCCTGAGCACCAGAGCGATAGAGGCTCAGATCTACCACACCAGACAAGACCCAAGGTGTAGATCTACCACACCAGACAAGACCCAAGGTGTAGATCTACCACACCAGACAAGACCCAAGGTGTAGATCTACCAAACCAGACAAGACCCAAGGTGTAGATCTACCACACCAGACAAGACCCAAGGTGTAGATCTACCACACCAGACAAGACCCAAGGTGTAGATCTACCACACCAGACAAGACCCAAGGTGTAGGCTGTGCAAAGAGGCGCCTGAAACAATCCAGCACATAACTGCAGGATGTAAGATGCTGGCAGGTAAAGCATACATGGAGCGCCACAATCAAGTGGCTGGAATAATATACAGGAACATGTGTGCAGAATATGGACTGGAAACCCCAAGGTCAAAATGGGAAACACCTCCAAAGGTGGTAGAGAATGAGAGGGCAAAGATCCTGTGGGACTTCCAGATCCAGACTGATAGGATGGTAATGGCAAACCAACCAGACATTGTAGTGGTGGATAAAGAACAGAGGAAAGCCGTTGTGGTGGATGTGGCAGTGCCAAGAGATGGAAACATCAGGAAGAAGGAACATGAGAAACTGGAGAAATACCAGGGATATAATTACACATATAGTGTAAAATGAAAAAAGTAATATCTATTATTTATCTATACATTTGCAGCTGCAGGAGTAAAAAACTAGAAAAAAAATCAACAGGCACAGTATCCAGTGATTTATCTTGTTACGCCTCCACAACTTCTTCTGGTTCTCATTCCCACCACCACCCTCCCTTTTGTCTGCCTCCTAATCTGACTGACAGGTGGCAAAAACACATCAGCATGAGCATTCATCAGGGAGCCAGTCCCAATGGAATCGGGCGCACTGCCCACCTCCCAAACTGAGAGGCGCAGTTCCTCAGACTACACTGTATGTGTGTATGTGCGTGTGTTTGTGTGTATGTGTGTGTCAGAGACACATTTACGGCGGGGAATGGGGAGAAACTCGCTACACTGTACACACATGTACATGAGTGGAGGAGGGGTGTGGGTATATTGGACTTTCTGGCTCAGGAGCCGAGGCGCTGGTTGTTCTGTACGGAGCCCGTGTCCTACCGGACTTAGCTCCTAGCTTCATAAACACAGATGTGAACAATATTTGGATTCACAGCAGATACTTTCACATTTCTGTCTGTGTGTCTCATTACATTGCATGGAAGATACGGAGGATTAGGGCTGCACGATATGAGGAAAACTCGCGATAGGCGATATTGGTGATTAATATTGCGATAACGATATAATTTGCGGTATATAAACAAATAGCAAAACAACCAAAAACATAATTTCCATTTCACTGCAACAGTTTAAAATTTATACTCCAAATGACCCTTGTCGACGTAGGAGGCAAACATCAAACATAAAAGGGCTCATCTGATTGATCAACAACGTAAACGGGTCCTTCTGATTGGTTAAATGCATAAAGGGATTTATTTCATTTGTTCACTATTTCAAGCTGCCATGAGTTTGTTTTAGCACATTTAAGGTAACCATTTATTGCGATTTTTGACATCTTTTGCGGTATGCATATTGCACAGCTTGATGTTGCGATAACGATAAATTTGCGGTATATTGTGCAGGCCTACGGAGGATCTTTAGAGATCAGATTTGTTTATTTTAAAAAGCCCTACAAAAGCATCATACTTGTTAGCAGTCACTTTACATCGAAAGGCTAGTAGGCTACATGCTACGTATCCCATCATGCATCACACATTCCTCATAATGCATCCAGTCACCGTGTCCCTCTAACTGTAGTGTAACAACAGGGCAAACGATTATGATTGATAAAGCGACTGCTAAAGAGTATGTTAATAAAAGACAAGTCCTGAATATTATTATACCTATTCAACCCTAAACTACAATATCCCATACCACAGCTGGCATTCGGCCTTCGGCCAGCCAGCTGCCCGAATGCCGGCATGACAAGCGAAAGAGTTTTGCGCCAGAGCTCGGAGTCATGTCCGGTATGGTGAAGCAGGAAGCTTGGACATCCTAAATCTTATGATATTTTTCTGATTTTCATCGAGACAATAATAGATCGGTCATTCTTGTTTTTATTTTTCCCCTCTTAAATGAATGTGGGTCACAGAGACAAGGAAGTAGCAGCAGAAAGCGGCTTTTGCAGCAGGATGGACGGAGAGCGTATCAGAATATGAATGAACCCAGACATGAAAACATGATTACAGATGCTTTTGTGCTTTTTACAATAAAAAAATTTGATCTCTAAAGATCCTCTGTGTCTTCCATGCAATGTAATGAGACACACAGACAGAAATGTGAAAGTATCTGCTGTGAATCCAAATATTGTTCACATGCGTGTTTATGAAGCTAGGAGCTAATTCCGGTAGGCGAAGCAGCAATCCGTGTTTAGGAATGACGCAAATAATTATTTTGTTCGCACAAATTAATAAATTTGTGGGAACGAGATATATTAATTTATGGAATCACACTGAATTGACTTTGTACCTCTGACCCACAACAAGGAGTCAGTTACACATCCAAAAGAGAGAGCAAATGACTTCCGACATACAGAATGCTTAAATGCATAACAGTTTTATATTGTGTCAACATCAGTATGATCACATGCAACCCAGGTCAGGTTTGAAGCATAGCAGCTACCAGAAGTGCTGCATCTTGGTACAAAAAAAAGATCTCAACTTTAAACTGGCTTTTCTTCATTCAACCCACTGCCTCTTTATGACTAGACAAAATAACAAATAAGCTTCTGTTTCTCTAAGCTATGTTTGGAGGGATTGTAGAGCCTATGTAAAGAGAAGAGGGGGTGAAGTCTCCAACCGGGAGGAGATTTAATTAGTGAAATCTCATTAAGTCTAACAAAATTAAGCGTAAAACAATCCTTGGCGGGGAATCATGATAGAGAACTGGGGTATGGAGAGGAAGGGGGGCAGGGAGACCACTGACGGGGGCTGATGTGGAAAATCACTATGCTATTATTCTAGCTAGGAGAAGACTGAACGTTTATTACCAGCAGATATTTTCTGGCAGTCAAACTAAAATTCTAAAAATGAAAATTTTTGATCTATTGTGAGCTTACATTTTTCCAGCAGAAATCCATCTGCATCTTCCCAAAAGGTGTTTATATTTTAAAACATTAGAAGGTACAACGAGTTAACTAACTGTACGTTTCTTAACCTTACTTTAAAACTGTCTGCTGTCATAAGTAATTATGGCTATCTCTCAATGATTAAACATTTGAATACAAAACTGTGTCTACTTAAAGCCATTTCTGGATTTGGCAGCTAAAACGGAGAAAAACAAATGCATAATGTACATCTATTTAAGAATGGGGTTCATAAGCAATAGTAAAAATTTATTGTTACAGAAACACACATTCAAACAAAAAGTAATTCTTTAAGAACAAAATACTTGCAGCATATATGAAGCCCACACACCAGCAGTGCATTGTAAACAACATATCAATAGAGGCATAATAATTCATCAGGAGTCATTTTGTTTTGCATTCTTTTTGTTTGATTTCATTTCTTATTTGTCTTGAATGGGTGAAGCAAAATGGTGTTTAGGTCAGGATTTGGCAGCAAGTTGCACCAATGAGTCATGTTGAGTTTTTGTTATTCAGCCTCTTTAGCAATGGCCCAGTGTAGCTGTACTGACTCATTTAATCAGAACAAGCAAAAAAGAGTTTGGTGTTGAAGAATGTCAAGTAAAAATGTTTCCAGACATACTGGATCTCTCTCACTGCATTTCCCATTCATGTAAAAGGAATAGATGTATTATTTTTAGGAAGAACTGGTGACACAAAAAGTGTCTCCATTATCATGTTTTTGGACTCCCAGAACTACAGTAAATGTTGTGAATGATATGACATCCTTCAAGGCCAGCAGGATCCTTTCCTCAGTTGAGTTGGTTAATAATCAAAGAGTTGCTGTATGGTGCCGTATTAAGTGCACACCTTTGAACTCTAAAAAACGAAATACTGATGCCTGCTTTTTTTATTTAATACTCAACTATAAATTCTTCCTCTCTGTAATTTTGGAGGAGGATCTATCCCAGCCATACAACAGAGATGAGTCTGAGTCTGAGGACATTTACTTCTTCAAATGTATAATTTCTAATCTAATTACTGGACCCAAGTCAAATGTTCTTAAAAAATTAATAAAAAAAAGGTAAATGGCTTGTACTTGTATAGCACTTATAAGTATTTGAACATTTAGGAAAAATTGTTAAAAGTATTTTTTCAGTATTAAACTTCTTCTGCTTGCCTTATTTAATGTAATCAACATATAATTTGAAAATGGTTAATCTTGCATATTTGCAACCACCCCCTGCGTGTTTATATCACATAGACACTGTTTGGGTCAATTTGACCCAGCAGTCAAACTGGAGGTACAAAGGTGTCAGAAATGTCTGGAGATTTTTTTCTTTTGCAGCTGTAAGACATATTTCACCCCAATCACACACACACACACACATTTCTGGTTCACAATGCATGTATGTAAAACAAAATGTCAATTTCATGTTTTAATGTTATGTAAAACTATTATATTTTATATGTTAGTCTTTCAAAAGTAAAAAAGTAGGGAAACGAGGAACACCATTGCACTAAATATTGATCAAATAATTAGTGATGGAGTTAATAATGAAATATTCACACTGCTCGTTAGGATTTATTTAGGGTTCAGATACCTTTTTGGATAATTAAACATGTATCGGGTCAAATTGACCCGTGAACACCATTTCTGTTTCTTCACAAATGTACATAAAAGGAGGGTTAAATAAGGACGATTCAACACTTGGGCGGGCAAGGCGGGAACCTAAACTGCAATCTTTGGTGGACTGCTCTACATCTGCTCCTCTGAAGTATTTATTTCGGTTGTATGGATTGTCATTGCCGAATCAACACATTTAACACACTTTTCACACGCTGTGAGCTTTCTCAAACACATAGGTCCTAAAAAATGACTAATTCCCCTCCTGCAAATGCCATAAATAGTCTGATAATGGTTGCCAAATGTGCTCCTCCGTCCGTACTATTAGTTAGGTTATAGAAAGGCGTCTGTTTTTAAAACCGTGCCACTTGAGGGCCTGAGCATCAAAGCACAATTTAGAGCAGATGTTTGTCTGTCTTTGTCCACCATTTAAATACATACTAGATTTAATGAGAAGGACATGATGTGACCTATTTATGTTGTTAAAAGTAGCAGGAATGTGAGTGGCAGATTATTGTTTTTAGATAGGGATCAAGCACTGGTGCCTATTTTTTTTAATTTTACCTAATGTATTCCTTTATTCAGGACATTGTCACACCTCAGTTAGAAAAATATAATAGAAGAAGTTTGGAAAGAAAGCCCAAAGGACTGCCTTTAACCTAACACCAGCCTTGACATTTTTTTAAAGTTACCGTTTTTACATCATACCAGCATTTAAGGTGGAGTTCATGTGGCCAAGGATACAGAGCAGCTAAAAGTTGATATGTTGGTTGATGGGCACACATTTCTCCAGGGATTCTTTAGAATGTATATTTCTGTGATTAATCATATCTTTGTTTACTATTATAAATTGTATTGGACTGCTTTTTTGTTCAACTATTCACTGAAAGATATAACACCTTAGGAAAAACATTGGTTACTTTCACAAAGCATTACTTACATTTCTATGCATAACAGTCTCAATGTTGCAATGATCTGTACACAATTCTTGGAAGCTGAAAACCTTTCATGGCCAGCTCCCCCTGTAGAACCCATTGAGCATGTTTGGGATGCTCTGGATCGGCACATATGGAAGTCTGTACCAGTTCCTGCCAATAACCAGCAACTTCCCACAGCCACTAAAAAGGAATAGACCAATATTCCACAAGCCACAGTCCACAACCTGATCAACTCTATCTGAAGGAGATCTGTAGCAGTACATGAGGCAAATGGTGGTCACACCAGATACTAAGTGGTTTTCAGAGTTCCCAGACCCCCCCACCCAATAGAACAAAATAGCATGTTTCAGAGTGGCCTTTTAGTGTGGCCAATCTAAGGCACACCTGTGCAATAATCATGCTGTCTAATCAGCATCTTGATTATAACACACGTGTAAGGTGGTACGAATTATCTCAGTGAAGAAGTAGTAAGAAGTGCTTACTGTGACAGATTTAGACAGATTTGTGAAAATCATTTGAGACAAATACTTCAGCTCTTTGAGCTCATCTCACGACAAATGGGGGGAAAAAAAAGTGTATACACATATAGATATATCAAACTAAGGATAAGGTCAAATGAAATACACAAACACACACACACACACACACACACACACACACACACACACACACACATATATATATATATATATATATATATATATAAAATGGCAAGCCACTTAAATGTGACACTCTGTCCCCACTGCTGTTCTGCACAGGTCTGAACCCCCTCAGCCACATAATCAACAAGACTGGCTATTTGGAGTTTGCTGTTCTGTGTTCAATTGTTGATGTTAAGGTTTGAGTAAAATGTTTAACAGTGGGAACTGTGTAAATAGAAACTGCATAAAAAGGCTTCAATGAAACAAGGAATAAACGTATCATTAGAAACACTCAAACAATTAACAATTCCTCTAATTGGGTAAATTATCAGAAACAGGGCTAAAAGAGCCACATCTGTGAAAAGAGCCTGACTTGCTAGCACTAGGGTGTTAGGCACCTTAAGGATTTCAACTCTGCAACAGCTGTGGGGTTTTTGTTTAGGTCTCACAGAATTGTTAGCAGCTTCCCAGACAATAAACTAATTCAATGACAAACTGAAATTCCATGTAATGGACACTTAAAACTAAACATGAATTGTTTATCCCTTGTGCTGTCTTAGATGACCCCCCCCTTCCATTGACGTGTTCTCCCTACCATGACAAAGGGGGATAAAGGTGGAAAGATTTCATGTAATCCATGGACACCAGTGAAGATCACAAATCATTAAAGAAAAAAGGTTCAGAGCACTGTCTAGTGGGTCTAGATGACCCAACTCCCAACGTTAAAGTGTCTAGGATAGCACAGGGGTTAAGCTGCTCCCTGATACAAGAATACAGTTTCATCTATTTTAGTTAATGAATAAATAAAACTGATTACCAAACTTTAACTTCTTTTTGTTCAGAAAATTACATTTAAGTTCTAAATGTGGTTTGGATATTGGAGCTAAAAGTGTCATTCTTTTCTCTTTTCAAGGAAACAATTTTTTCAAAGTAAGATTTTGCAATCAAATACTTTTATTTACATTATTGATATCTGCAGTCAGCAATGTGTACAGTATATTAAAGATATACAAAATTATGATTAATAAATTGATTTCTGAAAAAAATGATGACAGCATCTTGCATCACAGTCATGCTATTCCATCCGGTTTGCGTTTAGTTGGACCATCATTTATTTTTCAACAGGACAATGACCCCAAACACACCTCCAGGCTGTGGAATGGCTATTTGACCAAGAAGGAGAGTGATGGGGGGGCTAGACCAGATGACCTGGCCTCCACAGTCACCAGACCTGAACCCATGAAGATGGTTTGGGGTGAGCTGGACCACAGAGTGAAGGCAAAAGGGCCAACAAGTGCTAAGCATTCTGGGAACTCCTTCAAGACTGTTGGAAGACCATTTCAGGTGACTACCTCTAGAAGCTCATCAAGAGAATGCCAAGAGTGTACAAAGCAGTAATCAAAGAAAAAGGTGGCTACTATGAAGAACCTACAATATGACATATTTTCCAGTTGTTTCACACTTTTTTGTTATGTTTATAATTCTACATGTGTTAATTCACAGTTTTGATGCTTTCAGTGTGAATCTACAAATTTCAAAGTCATGAAAATAAAGAAAACTCTTTGAATGAGAAGGTGTGTCCAAACCTTTGGTCTGTACTGTATATAATTAAATAATATATAATGGTTAAACATGGCTACATTTTATTATTTATTATTATTTTTTGTTTGGTTTATGTGTAAGAATTATCTGAATTGTATTTGAAAGGCAAAGGTAAAACTCTAGAGAGGAAATGCGGATATTCATTTTTTCCCATTTTCATTTATTTTCACGGGTCACGGGGTTGCTGGAGCCTATCCCGGCCACTTGTAGGCGAAGGCAGGGGACACCCTGGACAGGTCGCCAGTCTGTCGCAGGGTAAAATGTCCTCAAGCACACATCCATTCACTCTCACACCTATGGACAATTTAGAGTTCCCAATTAACCTATGTAGCATGTTTTTGGATGGTGGGAGGAAGCCGGAGACCCCGGAGAGAACCCATGCATACACGGGGAGAACATGCAAACTCCACACAGAAAGGTCCCCCATTGATGTTCTGTTTCAGGTCCCCCAGCCAGGACTTGAACCAGGCGCCTTCTTGCTGTGGGACAAGAGTGCTAGCCACTGCGCCACCGTGCAGCCTGGAAATGTGGAAATGTTTGTTGAATTGGCCTGTGAGAAGGGCATCTAAGGAAATAGTTGTATTCTTTCTATTTGGGACTAATAAAATCTTCATTTTTGTTTCTGGATGTGCCATCTTATATTTCAATTGTCTGTGTATTCAACATCATGAACCCCATTATAGCAACGATGAAAGGAAAGTAGCAATGTGGAGTCATTGACCTGAGTTCGAAGCAGCTACTGTCTGCTGGGTTTTGAACCACATACTGAGCTGAAGCGCACATGCAAAAGATTTAAGTTCAATCAAGAATTCGGACCTGGACACCTGATCTTTCGCTCAAAGCTGCTTCAGAGCAGTAAGAATGCAGTGGGGCCTCGCAGCGGGCAACACTGACGAGATGATATGTAACTAGTCTAGCAGCGCTCTGTGGGGACTACTGTGTGCGGTAGGTAGACACCAACAGAGGCCCCAAATGAAAAAGCAGGAGGATTGAAAGAAAAGCTGTATAGAATCCTAGAAAAGAGTTCAAATGTTATCCTTTTTGATGCTTTAGGTTCACAAAGAAACAGTGAACAGTAAAAATAGAAAGAATTTGAACATGTTTTTTTTTAAATAAAGACTTAAAAATAAACTCAAGAATAAGTAGCAATTTTGTAAAAACAGTTGCTGTTTGTGTTCTGGTGTGTTTTTTCATCTGAAAACAACTAATTATACCTTAAAAAAAGGTAATTCTTGAGAAACATAGAGCTAATAAAACATGTATTTCCTTTGCTTTCATCTTTGATATTGTGCTATGAGGTATTTCTGGTGAATAATACTCAAGCATAATGTGCTACACAATGGTCACATAGGAGGAGAATCCAGTCAATATTGCTTTTTATTTCCAACACGCTTTTACTGAGTATTGAGGATTCACTGAGTAAAACTGCCAGGTTACTGGCAGTAGACCTACTCAAAGCCCAACAAAACAGATTAGTGAAGGTAGACAGTTTTCCTTCCAGACAGACTGTTTATACCAGAGACAGTCTAAGAGAGAGCTTGTGTTGGGTTTCTTGTAGCTACAAAGAAAACATTTTGGCCTCTCAGTAATCCCTCCTGAGGCCCTCCCTAGGCTCAGAAGACCCTTCCTCCCACATTTTACCTCTGTCTCAGATTTTCAGAGTGTCTTGGTATACTGAATTCCGCCACACACCCTTCACCATCTTTCCTTCTCCATGACCCCTCTGGGACCAAACTGACCTTGCTGTCAGCGTCAAAGTAAATCAGAGTAGGAGTCAGAGCAGCGAGGGCCTCCACCCAGAGAGCTAGAGGTCTAATCTCTAAGTTCCTCACAAAAGTCTACAGAGGAAACATTAACATTCCTGACTAGATGCAGAATCACTTAAACTCAATCTCAGAATGGGGAAACAGGAGCACAGACCGGGGATTCAAATAATTAAACAGTATTTAAATTTTTAACTAAAATAAGATAAGGACTGAACACACTGTCTACAGATCAGTTCACTTATCTGTGATGATATTATAAAAGCAAAATGTTTTTTTTCAGAGTGATCGTGCAGAAACTAATGACGTCTAAAAGCCTGGCAAATGCCTTGTCTGCACTTGCCAGGACACTGATATGATGAAAATCCAAATGTGTTACCACTCTCTTTTCCACGGTCTTCCAAGGACATCTAAAGGTGTATTCAGAATGGAAAAATCATTTGGTCTGAACCCAGTCCGCTTAATTTTGTCCGGATCGAGTCCTGAACGTTGCGTTTTGTCTGTATTCATACTGCCATCTACGGAGATTTCTGTTCCGGACTAAGGCTTGTAAAGAAAACCACGTGACAAAAGATCTCTTCACTCATTGGCCAGAAATTATGGAAGTGGAAAACAAATTCTGGAGGCAAGAGAACCACAACATTGCAGTTAAATGTTTATAATGAGGGTATATCATAAACATATACCAATTTTGAACGTCTGTATCAACCTCATGCTCAACACTTTTTACTCGCTTTTCTTGGTCCGGTGGAGGCATGCTGCAGGGCAGTTACTGACGAGAAGACAAAAGGTACGCTGACATGTGTTTATGACATATAGATTGTTGGGAAAACAGTGAGCAGCTAACGTGACACAGAAAAGCATGTAAGTAGCGTTTTCAGTGGTGCTGAAATAAACGCTCTAACAAGTAAACAGACCGAAGGTTGCTTCTTTTCTAATCTGTTTATATCACGTGACCACCCGCTACGGTGGCCGTTTTGGTTCAGCTGTTCCCCTCCGGGAACAGATTGTATTCAGACTGAGGAATCTCAGAGCAAACCGAAGCTCAGTCTGACTGGAAACGAACAGAGACCACATTAAAAATGAGTCTGGCAGACTCATCTCAGACCACTGCTTTGACCACTCTCAGACTCATCTGGGTGAAAATTGAATGCACTTGGGTGTATTCAGACTGGAAATTTATTGCATATTATCGAACTTTGGTTCACTTTAAGCGAACCAAATGTCTCCAGTTTGAATACAGCCTAAAGGCCCGTACACACCGGGACGAATATTCGCCAGGCGTTATTTGCCAGCGTTTTTCGCCACGTTTTTTGTGTTCACACCCAGGCGATTTTCGCTGACGATGAGCCGAGCGAACATGCAATTTCATTCCCTGACATTAGATGGCGCTTAATGTAAACAGAAATACTCCTGTACACAAGGTGGCGCTGCGCAACTTTACGCTTCTTAAAGTCGCTTTTCACTCAGAAGAAGAGAGCAAGTATTTACGCGATTGTCAGAATCATACAAAGAAAACATGAATATTTCAAGCACCAGTAGCTCCAACTGGTGCTTGGTTCGGGGATATTTTAGAATGTCCGTCATTATTTCTTCACGGCAGTGTTGACGCTACTTGGCGTCTATCTTCTTCGCTGGTATGTGTGCTCAGCAAGGCAGTTTTGTGTTTGAGCGCCCCCAAGTTGTGTTTTACTGTAACTTCAGAAGCTCCAGACACGTGTGCAAAAGCGCCGTTCTCATTGGTCGAATAGATTTCGACGCGACGCGTCGGAAAAAAAAAACGAACCCGAGGCGTTTTTTTTTTTGACGCTTTGACGCGTGGCGTTTTTTCGCGTCGGTGTGCACACTCTCATTGGTGCCCTTTGTTTAGTCACGAGGCGTTAAACGTCGGCGAAAATCGCCGGCGAAATTCGTCCCGGTGTGAACAGGCCTTAACACACTGGAAACATTTCTAGAGGTATGTAACACTAGACTGTAGAGCTTGTTTCTAAATCGTCCATGAGTGTTTATGTGCATCATATTCTGTTTTTGTGTTCTCAAATTTATTTGACTGGACTTTGACAGGAGATCGTCGACTCAAAGGTCATTTGTGGCCTTAAATTTTGATTCTATTTTCATAAATCCTTGTTTTTTCTCTTAGACTATGAGATTCCATTTATAAAATTCATCCACTGCAGCGCAGGTAAACGGATTTCATGCATGTCTATGTTTAGCACAGCTGTGCAGTTTCCCAACTGCCTGACAGCCACATCTGGTGTGACCACACTCTATGCTGAAACTAGTCTGGCTCATGACCGCTTATGCAAAGCTACTTAAAACCATTTGGATATTTACACCAGCCGTAGATGATCCCATATGATTCCAGGTTTGGTTTCTGTCATACTGAGACCAGTACAGTCTCAAATTCAGTCCCACTGCAAGAAAGCTTGAATTCATTTCTGACCTGAACACCTATTTGAACGCACAAAAGAATCAAGTTTCTAGAAGTACTTGCTTTTACTTTTACTATCCCCAAACGATGCAAGAACTTTCTGGGTTATTTTACCCACCCCAAATGTTTTATCATAATATGGCATCTTGATTAATAAAAAACTGCATGGGTAGTAAACTTTTGTTATACCACTCCTTTACCCCAATATTGGACGTTAGCTGTTCATTTACACATTCAGGGAACCTGAAAGCCCCATGAGTTTTTGATTTATCTGCTCAAAGGCCACAATTTGTTGATGTCACATCAGGGTGAGATGGCGCCTACCAAAGAGCTTCAAAACCGCTCTCATGTGAAAGAAAGGGTCATTTAACCACATCTCTCACTCGTCTTTATTTACAGTCCATGGTTGAAACCAGAGGAGATTTAATACACTTGGTTCTCTGACTGAAGCATTACTTGTTAAACTTAGGGTTTCCAAAAGAAAAGCCTTTAAATATATATTTTTCTCCTGCTGAACCAGATCCTCTCTTGGGTTGAAGCATTAACACCTTAAAGTGTTGAGTTTGAGCTTTCTTTAAAGAAAAGCTATGGTTGAGGTTATACTCCTAGCACCATTTAGTTAGTTGAACTGTCCTCACTTAAAGCCTTTTCTTTCCTCCAGTCCTTCTTTTTATCTGTAAACTGAATCTGGTTGAAGCGGTCAGAAACAATTCTTCAGTTTCTGTTGATGCTTTGTCCTGTCGCTCTTTGCTGTCACTTCCAAGGTGATCATTTTAAGAACTTGTACAGGAAAACAGTAAATTAAAAACTAAGGTGAAGAATTCTGAAGTCTTAGAGCCTACAAGTTACCCTGCAGGGGCACAAGTAGGGGGCAGCTGCCCCCCCAGCTAAAAGCTTTGCCCCCCACATGCCCCCAGCATTTTGATTAAATATTAGTATTATTATTAAGAAAGATTAAGATATCATCAATACAAGCTTCTTTAAGCACTGCAAAAATAACAAAAGCAATTTCTTAATAAAATTTTGAGCCCCTCAAATGATTTGCTTCACCCCAGTTTTATGGATGCCGACCCATCTGGGTTGTCAGCATCCTGGCCTCATCCAAAATCGGCGCTGTTTCAACGCAGCCTTTGCCAAAATGTCTCAGCTTACCAGCAACAACTGCTCCTGGACCTGAACCTGAACTCCTCCAGGACCAATGTGGGAGTTCCATGTTCCATGTCCCATCCACAACCTTTCTAGGGTTGGTTAAAGAGTAAAGAAAGGTAAAAATGGATCCAGCTAAAATTAAGGCAGTCCTTGATTGGCCTAACCTAGACCACAAGCAACTCCAGCAGTTTTTGGGCTTTGCTCATTTCTATCAGCAGTGTATTAGGAATTACAGCAAAGTCGCTGCCCCATCAACCCATCCAAGAGAGGAAAATGTGGGATGAGAAGACTCACATTGCTCATGCCAAACTTGGTGGGCAATGTTTTTTAGCCAATTCAGTTTTACCCTGTCCTACATACTCGGATCCAAGAACACCAAGGCTGACACTCTGTCCCGGAGAGAAGATGAACCCTATCTTCATCTGAGTTCATTCTGCCCAACTGACAATCCTCAGCACTGTGTTGACTTAACCGATCCTGTCCGATTCCTCCAGTTGAAACACGGGACAAGGTCATCTTTTTTGGCTTGTCTTTAAAACCTTTAATGTGACAGTTTCCATGCTATGGCAAGAAGAAATTATTATTTTTGGAAAACTCATGTTTTAAGAAAATAGTCTTGACAGATCTTGCTTCATGGGATCATAAGTACTGACTGTTCATTTCATTAATTGGATATGAAGATTTGCGAGTTTCGGCCCGTTGGTCTATTTGAGCTGTTTGCTGCACAATACTTTGACCTGAGCGGAGCAACGGAGAAACAGCCAGTCTCTGAATGCGAGGACTCGCCTGGTGTTTATGTAACAGTTGCTTTGTTTCATGTAATTCCACCAAATCAATTGGAAATAGTTAATCACAGTTGTACCTGTATATTTGTGAATATTTCATACTGTCCTTGAATTCACTACAGCAAGGAATTCGGAAAGGTACATCTTGATGACATTCTCTCCACGTCGCGACACCCCTGCACAGTTCAGCAAGTGGAGGCGGTTGAGTTGTCAGAAGACATATTAGCTTTGGAAGAAGCCAGACAGGCGGCATGGCTGGTGTCAAGTTTTTGGTTGCAGGAGGTCAAACTTCATACTAAAGAGGACCCCGAGCTACAGAACATGCAGAACTTTGTCAAAAATGGCTGGCCTAAGTATGCTTCAAAAGTTGCTAACAACTTAGCCATATTATGCAGTAAAAGACACCCTTTCAGTATCCACTGACCTGCTTCTCTATGGAAACTGAATTGTCTTTTCCAAAAGCCTGAGGTCAGAAATACTGACAAGACTGCATGATGGCCACATGGGCGCAGTCAAGCGTTTGGGATCGGCAAGGTGCTGCAGACATGGATTGAACACTGTCAGTGTTGTCAGCCAACAAAACCTTCACAGCAGCATAAGCCACTAATCTCCACCCCTTTACCTAACGAGCCCTGGATGAGAGTGGATGCAGATATTTGGGAATTTAATAAAATAATGATCTTGTTGTAGTGGATTCATTTTTGAGATACATTGAGCTGATCTATCTACCAAGTCTGACTGGAGCTGCAGTGCGCTCTCACCTCAGCACCATCTTTGCTAGATGGGGTTGCCCAACTGCGTTGGTCACTGACAATGGACCACAGTTTCCTGTGGTGTTCCAAGTTTTCTCAAAGAATTTTGACTTCCAGCATGTTACTACCAGCCCACATTTTTGACAAGCTAATGGTGAGGCAGGTGGTGGTGAGGACGGCCATGTATATGCTAAAACAGAAAGATCATTCCTTAGTTCTTCTAAGCTACAGAGCAACCCCCTTGCATGCAACAGGTTACCGTCGTTTAAAATGTTGTTGCTCCAAGCCTAATGTTTCAGTAAGAAAATGCTTGTACAGCTTAAGGGATGTTGTTTATGTTATGTGCGTATCAGGAAAGGTGCAATGTGTTGGGAAGTTTTGAGGAACTAGTTTGTATTGTGGAGCAACACACACCAGGCGTAAGATGATGCAGAGATTGTGATCAGCCTTGTGGCAGGTCAATTAAACCAGTTAAAATTCAAGGCAATGTCTGTGTCTGGTTCTTTGTACAGCAAACGATCTAGACTGATATTCAATGGTTTCAAATATTCACAACTTACAGTTTATAGATGAATTACTTAATGGACACAACAACAAACAGTGTAGTTTTTCCAAATGGTAAGGTGAGGCTTTGCGTCTTTTGGTGAGTTTTGGTGGCCAAAATGGATCAGTTTAATGCTTGTGCTATCCTACCCCCGCTGTTATCTTGCTGGATACTTTAGCTGATGCGTTGGTTGCATTAGGATGGAGGGACTGCAGGCCGGCTAAACCCTTGTGCTATCCTAGGCACTTTAACGTTGGGAGTTGGGTCATCTAGACCCACTAGACCGTGCTCTGAACCTTTTTTCTTCAATGATTTGTGATCTTCACTGGTGTCCATGGATTACATGAAATCTTTCCACCTTTATCCACCTTTGTCATGGTAGGGAGAACACGTCAATGTAAGGGGGGGGGTCATCTAAGATAGCACAAGGGATAGTAATCACAAGCCACAAAGTCATTGGGATCACAAAGCACAACAGGAACTTTTGGAGGCAGTATAGCCCTTTATCAATCATAGAAGAAGAAGACGGATACAAACTTACGTTTCATGCTGCATTCATCCTGAAATGGGCGGCAACCACAAGGAGTGAAAGGCAGAGCAGAGATCAAGTCATCTTACTTTAGGTAGAAAAATGAACTGCGAAAATAACTCATATTTCATAAAAGTTTGTTCTTTAGTATGCGAAAGGTAATATATGATCCTAGATATGGACATAATTTATTCTGAAATTCTTAACCCTTGTGCTCTCCTATGACCCCACCCTTACATTGACGTGTTCTCCCTACCATGACAAAGGTGGATAAAGGTGGAAAGATTTCATGTAATCCATGGACACCAGTGAAGATCACAAATCATTGAAGAAAAAAGGTTCAGAGCACTGTCTAGTGGGTCTAGATGACCCAACTCCAAACGTTAAAGAGCCTAGAATAGCACAGGGGTTACAAAAAGCATGGTACAGACCCTTTAAAAGTCCTCAGTTTTGCTTTTGTTATTTGGGATTGGGACGGTAATGTACCATCTGGATTTCAGTTGTCAAACAAAAATGTCCAAACATTTGTTTTTATTGTTTCTTTACTAAAATGTTCGATCTCCACCACTGATGCCAAGTTAGTTACATATAATATTTGCTCACTGACAAATTAAACTATTGACAGGAAAAGAAAGTGTCTTTACTTTTGTTTGACTTTGTTGTTGACTGCATATCAGAAGACTTGGGTAAGGCACGTGAATATTTAAATCTAACAAAAGTTTAGGGGTCATAGTACAAAGAACGTTTAGCTTTTCCACAATTTCTTGTCAGCCATAGCCCCCAGCTGTTCACAAGCTTTAATACCAACAGCTGTGCAGAGGTTTAGTGGTCTTTGTTCCCATGACAATAGCAAGATCCATTACAATACAGACTCTCAGTGCCAGAAGCAAGATTAACATTATGCCATGATGTCTTTTCTGAAATTTCACTTGCATTTTTATGACTCAGATGAACTTAAAACAAAAGACAAATAATAAATTGAATACCGAGGTCTAGCTAAGTTTTGGCAACTAAATCAAATGCTCCCCCATGTAAACCCAAAGCTGCAACTAAGTGACCTCACAGATCAACTCATTTACCAAACATTACCTTTCCAGAAAAAGTGATGGTTTCAGCTTTATACAATAGACTCTAAATTGATCATCTTGCCTGGCAGCTGCATGAGCAGATCAGTGGCCAGCAGCAAAGCGCTAGATATTACTGCTTTCCTTCTGTTTGGGTTTTTTTCTCCCCCAAGTGCACCAGTTGGGGGGAGCATCACTGTCATGTTCAGTGTCCATGTCCAGGCTTTCTCCAGTTCTTCCCTGAGTCCCTGGTATTTTTCATGTTACTTCTTTCTGATGTATCCATCACTTGGTATTGGCACATCCACCACAACGGCCACCCTCTGTTCTTTATCCACATCTGGTTTTCCAGGCCTTATCCTGCACATGTTTCTTTACACTATTTCCGACACTTGGTTGTGACACTCCATGGATGGGTTCACATAAAAGGTGCACTCTCCTTGTGACAATGGTACTTCCCAGTTTCACGACATCCCTTAAGGTGGCCATGAAAAAACCCCAAAGGAACTGCAAGACACATCTGCTCTCCTTTTAAGATGCAGCTCCTCCTTTCAACAACTCTCTACAGGCCCAGCCAACCTCAAAACCCATAGCACCCATACTGGTAACCCTCTCACTGGTGCATCTGACCAAGGTATTAGCAATTACTTGGTGGTACATCCCATGCAAGGGCTTGTCCTTCCATTATACTGCTCTCCATGTGCTGAGACATTCACTGACCACACTGTCAGTTAGGGACTTCTACTTGACGTATTCATGCATCTTGGATGTTTCATCTGCGGTGTTGGGAGTAATGTTGTTTAAATATAAGCGTGTTACTAACAGTGTAACTATTTTTGGTCCAGCCCCCTGAACAGAGACGGATCATTTAGTTCGAATGTAACACTTTTATCTCCCCCTCTGCAGTCTGTGCCTTGATCTGAAGCCCTCTAAAAATCCCTGTCAAATAAAACAGTGTTGCCTTTCAACGTCGCTGTTCATCTTTTGTGGTCTTGCTCATTCTTTTAGAGCGATTATGCTGCTTTTTTTTTTAAACAGTGCACCCTGTTCTGTGTCCTGATTGGCTGGAGACTTTTTCGATCTTCTCTGTGCTGTGTCTACTGTACAGCAGAGGTACCCACACTTTTTGCATCTATGTGAGAAACCAGTGTGCATGGATGCTCACCAGATTGGCGAATATAGACCACAATGCATTGCGTTTAAACTTTTTTGACAAGAAAATGTAGTTAAACTTGTTTTTTAAAGAAATTATCAGTGATTTCATTCCCAGAAAACAGTGGATTCATAAATAGTAGTCGCAAAATGCTCATATAAATTAGATTTTCACTTCGTGAAATCAATGACATCATCTTCGCCGTTTAAAAAAGTAGTCAGCATTGTGTTTGAATTGTTTTTAAAATTCAGGACACTACATAGTTCCACACTGTAGAGTTTCTTTAGTAGTTAGGGGTTAAGGTGGAAATTCGGACAAAGAGCTTTTTTTTTTTTTGACTCAGCTACACTGCATATTGCCGCACACTATAACACCTGACTGATGCATCACTGCCACCAAGTGGCGGGAGGCTGCGATCAGGTCGAGCGGCCCATAGATTCAGAACAGATTTTGTTTTGCGGCCCACTAGTTGGCACTCACTGACCAAAATTAGGCCGCGGGCCCATGGTTAAGGAACACTGTGTTAGAGGATGACTTACGTGAGGCAGAGATATATCCTATTGTTGCAATTTTTTTGTTGAAGCTTTTGCATTTATATTTTTCTCTCTATTAGTGTGATTGAAACTATTTTGTTTATTTTTACAAAAGCTAGAATAACTAAAAGAAGTTCATATTTACACCTTTATGATCAGTTTATATGAAGTTAACATTATTAATATTAATATGTATGGCTTGTTGCAGTGTTGTTGTGTGATAATTCTGATATAAAAATATTTAAATTTCTACACGTCCTCTCTCTCTGTTGTAATGAAACTTAAATCAAAGTAGGCTGAACACATTGTTCATTGTCCATGCTTCTAACATTTACTAACATTGGGTTTGTAGCTTCTAAGTTAAAAGTTAAATTTAAAAAATATAATTTTTATTAAAGATTTACATTGGATATGTAAATCTGTGAATGAGGTGCCCCATGACATTTAACTGTGATGACCCTTAACATTCAGCCTACATGATATGATAATGCTGAATATGATTGTAGCTACATTCCAGCATCTCCAGGAAAGTTTTTGAAGGCTATCACATCAATCACTAGTTGCTGTGTTAGTACAAAATGGGTTTGGTTCAATAACCCTTTCGGAATCATCTGACTTACATTGAATAACCATTGCCTGCTCTAGCTGGTATTCTGAGAGTCGCTTATGAGGCTAAGTATACTGTGACAGAAACAGCCCATGGGCAACAGGCATATATACTGTATGTCTGTTTCAGTAGCAGATTAAAGAGAATTTGCTTTTTGTTCTCGATATAATGAGCAGTAATAGCACGAATCGGATTCTCTGAATGTCCAGATGTCCTTCCGCTTAGTTAAATCCAAATGTTGCTGCACATCAGTCTTTTCGTTGTAACTGCCGTACTCTCATAACTGCAGCCTCTGACATGCTAGTTTCTCTCTAACCATGCGTACTCTGAGCAATGTCTTGCAGTAGGAATTTTAATTGGAAAATGATGTCAGACTCCACCCTGAGGATGACGTCTACAGCTCAGACACTCCCTGAATTCTGCTGGGTGTGGAGAGGCAGCATCCACTCATGGAGCAGAAGGCTGGGGGCATTCTGCTTCCATTCTACATCATATCTTTGTGAGATTTTCTGCTGTTACCACTTTGAAATCAAAAAACAGAGCTATGCTCAGTATTGAGCAGGACTTGAAGGTTGCAGTAACAAACCTGCAACCTCGTTTTGGAAGGATGTGTAGCACAAAGCAGGTACATTGCAGCCATTAACACAACTTTTTATTTTTTTTGCACAAAGGTTCAATGTTATTGTTTGTACAAAATGAATGGGGGGGGGGGGGGGGGGGGGGGCAAGAGAACAAGTTTGAGAATCACTGAGTCAAGCTAGCAAGATGTTCATAGATTCTTACTTCCAGGATCAGTAACTCTTACAAATGTTTTAAACTGACAACAGGTATCTCTAGTAGTTTTTCTTAATCCAAACAACAAATGCATTTCAACAGAAAAAAGATTGTCTTTTTGTTTTTGTTAATGTTAAGCTCTGACACAGAGACGGCTGCACAGCAGCTGCTAAGCGCTAGCTCTGTGTTTTAACCCCCTAAGACCCAAACTCTGCTTTGATTTGCCTTTTCTATTTCTCTGACAGAGACCCAGTTAAGTTAATTAATTATTGTCAAAAAAAAACAAAATATGATGTCTTAATGTTATCAGTTAGTCATGAATATTCATCATCATATTCATGCTACAACTGTCATCATTATTTTTTAAGAATTTTAAATGAAGATGTAAATCACATTTGGTTAAAAATGTTCTGAAAATATAAAGCTAAAGTCACTACACTTTCTCATCTGACTAATTATCATATTTTGCCATACTTAGTAGATATTTTGCCATACTTAGTGCCATAAATAGTTGCACTATTTTACTTATTGTTAAGTTACTTTATAGAAGTGCTCTGTTTAGGTGTTAAATAATAATAGAAAGTTAATGAAATGAAAATGTGGGACAACCTAAATCTGTTTATTAAATGTGTTCATTTTTTTCAATGTTTTACAAAAGCATTGGATCCAGACTGTGTCGGCAGATACTCAATGATGAATCAGGTCTGGCCCCCAAAAAACCTGATCGACATCCCTTAGAAAGGTTTGCTGTAACAGAGAAGCAGCAGAAGGAGAAATCATTCAATAGAATGAACATACAGGATTTAGATCCTAAAGCCATAAAATAAAACTTAAGAAGAAAGAGGAAAACTTTTTTTTATGAAACTCTACTACTCTGATTTATAGAAATCAGTGGAAAGTATTATGGTTAGCCATCTCAAAGAGGTAGTGGAGAACCTATGCAAATAAACGATGTTCCTTCTTAAATGAAGGAAACTTCCCATTGGCTTGGTTGTGATCTGGTCAACACAGATGGATGACTGATGACTTGTGATTTTGCTATTTTTTAAACCCAGAATGACTGTTTTATTAGTTGTCATTAAAAAAGCAGATCAAATCCATCTGAATCCTCAAGAAAATATGAGACATGGACAGAACTTTCAACACTTTTTAACCTTTGTGCCATCCTAGGCACTTTAACGTTTGGAGTTGGGTCATCTAGACCCACTAGACAGTGCTCTGAACCTTTTTTCTTCAATGATTTGTGATCTTCACTGGTGTCCATGGATTACATGAAATCTTTCCACCTTTATCCACCTTTGTCATGGTAGGGAGAACACGTCAATGGAAGGGGGGGTGGTCATCTAAGATAGCACAAGGGTTAAAGGTAGAGATAGCTGAAGAAGTTTAATTAAAATATTTTGAATACGGCTGAAACAGTTTTTCCATTTTATTAGTGAATTTAAAAAAATTGGGTAATAATTTTAGTGAACAAGCACGCTTTTAATCATCCAAAGACTTGATTTACTGCAGCCACACTGATCTTCGTGTGTCATGTTGTACAGCAGCAACCTCTCATCAACCAAATATAAAGGTTGGCATGGAAGGTAGAAACACAATCAACTTAAAGATGTGGCTAAAGGAGATGGGAAATGGAACAACGAGAGTGGTGTCGTATAAAAACTATGCTAACTGTGATATAACCATTGTCTCCTGTGTTCCACTTGACTTTTCTTCAAGGTTTTATGTAGGATGCCATTCTTGACGCTATCCTCTGCATTTACCCGGGCTTTGGACAGGCACAAATGTGACACTGGCTTCTGCCCTGTTGAGTGAGTGAGTGAGTGAGTGAGTGAGTGAGTGAGTGAGTGAGTGAGTGGGTGGGTGGGTGAGTGAGTGAGTGAGTGAGTGAGTGAGTGAGTGAGTGAGTGAGTGAGTGAGTGAGTGAGTGAGTGAGTGGAGTGAGTGAGTGAGTGAGTGAGTGAGTGAGTGAGTGAGTTGAGTGAGTTGAGTGAGTTGAGTGAGTTGAGTGAGTGAGTGAGTGAGTGAGTGAGTGGAGTGAGTGAGTGAGTGAGTGAGTGAGTGAGTGAGTGAGTGAGTGAGTGAGTGAGTGAGTGAGTGAGTGAGTTGAGTGAGTTGAGTGAGTTGAGTGAGTGAGTGAGTGAGTGAGTGAGTTGAGTGAGTTGAGTGAGTGAGTGAGTGAGTGAGTGAGTGAGTGGGTGGGTGGGTGGGTGAGTGAGTGAGTGAGTGAGTGAGTGAGTGAGTGAGTGAGTGAGTGAGTGAGTTGAGTGAGTTGAGTGAGTGAGTGAGTGAGTGAGTGAGTGAGTGAGTTGAGTGAGTTGAGTGAGTGAGTGAGTGAGTGAGTGAGTGAGTGAGTGAGTGGGTGGGTGGGTGGGTGAGTGAGTGAGTGAGTGAGTGAGTGAGTGAGTGAGTGAGTGAGTGAGTGAGTGAGTGAGTGAGTGAGTGAGTGAGTGAGTGAGTGAGTGAGTGAGTGAGTGAGTGAGTGAGTGAGTGAGTGAGTGAGTGAGTGGAGTGAGTGAGTGGAGTGAGTGAGTGGAGTGAGTGAGTGAGTGAGTGAGTGAGTGAGTGAGTGAGTGAGTTGAGTGAGTTGAGTGAGTTGAGTGAGTTGAGTGAGTGAGTGAGTGAGTGAGTGAGTGAGTGAGTGAGTGGTTACGTTTATTTATTTAAAGCCTTTCTGTCTGTTTTTCCATCTCTGTTTTGTATTTTATTTTTTAACCTTTTTTATTTATTTATTGCATACTTTGTGTCGCTTATTAATTTATTTTTAGTTTATCTTTGGTTTAATGTTTTTGTCTTTTTAATTTATTTGTATGCATTTTTTTTAATATTTAGTTCTGAACACACAGCTTGGCTTCTCTCAGTCATTTTAGCATTATTCATCTGTTTTTTTGTGCAAAAGTCCTAACAAACGAGTCCATATCCAGGCTTCTTGTGAGCTTTCTCATGAGCTAAAATAACTAAATTTTGTTTTCTTTAATGTAGCATGGCGCAGCAGAAGGTGGTAAGAACTGGAGACAAAGTAGAGAAAGAGCTTTTACATAATGCATATGATGGAGCTGAGGAAAGGCATTCTTATAGCTCTGTAGATATTAGCAAACAGTGGAGAGGTCTACAAACTCCACATTGCTGTCAGCATCAGTCTTTTTGAACTCTTTTTCCAAAATCATTTTTGTGACAAGAATCTCTTGGAAAGTTTGTCACTTTCTGCCATTTTCTGCAGAGGACTTAACATGGCAACATTCAGAAAAGAGGGAGGTTGAGGTTGAAGACAATTAACTAATTTCATGAGGTCGAGATTGCTATTGGAAAATCTTGTCTCCATCTCCACAATGGCTATGTCCAAAATGTTGAGAAGAGTTCACTTCAGAGCCTGGCGAGGAGTCATGGAGTCTTCTTCACGGCCCACAGTGGACATGTCAGCACTTCCTGAGCACTGAGCTCATTGTTCTCACTCTTTTAGCAGCTGGTGCAGGCATGCTGGGTAATATCTCACTCTCTTCATCCCTCATCGGCTTCAGAGGCTGCAGAGATGCACTGACTGCTTCTGAAGCACAGCACAGGTCAACAGAATGAGCCTGCAGCGGGGCATCTGCAGACTTCAGGGAACCCAAAAGTTTTAGAAGAAACTTTCCTGTTTAAAGAAATGATGCCTCCATAACATCATCACTGACCCACCTTTTTAATTTGGCTTTTAGTTGATTTTAACTGCTAATTTATTCTATTAGTTTTAGTATAGGCTATTTTATGTATTTATTTTCATTTTATTCTCAGTTTTATATTTATTTACATCTTCTGTCTTTAATTCTAGCATCTGATAATGATTTTAGCCCCAGTGTCTCTTGTGGGGATCTTTTCCTCCAGGACTTGCCGGCTTGGTCGGTGGTTGTTGCTGCAGTTGTCGCCCTTGCTGGGGCAGCTGGAGTTTAACTTTGCAGCTTCATGGCTGTGAAGTGTCCCAGTCTGGTTTGGCACCGTGGCGATGCTCCCATGGCCGAGCTGCTCCTGGTATGAATGGATTCCCAAATACTGTTTCCTCACAGCAGAGCCAAGCCTTCCATTTCTTTTAGAAGTTCTTTTTATCAGTATTCATTGTGTGGGCTCATGGGTCGTATGTGTTAATGGAGGGGAGTGGGAAGGGTAAAGGGTGGGTTGGGTTTTAATGTAATAATGTGTGTTTTTGTTTTTAATGTTAAAGCGCTTCGAGCTGCGCAATGTATGAGAAGCGCTATTTTATAAATAACGTTTGATTTGATGATGATGAAAAAACGAGTGCAGGGATCCTGATAGATCAGAAAAGGTTTGTGCACACGGCTCTGCTTGCAGTGTATTGATTACTGACAAATGCAGCTGGTGGTTCCAGCAGTGGATAGAAGGTAAATCCTTCCCTACCTTCTTTTGCAATAAGGCCTGAACACCACCCCTGACCCCACCCATGACAGAAGCTGCATCATAGACTGACTGATAATTTCAGCAGCACTATGACCTGAGGCAGAAAGATGATCAAGAATTTGGGTAATAAGTTCTCCATTTAACTGACTGAGGTCAAGCAGACCAATCAGGTGTTCCTCTGGAATACCTTTCCAGATAAATCTAATCATGACTGACAGATACTCCACATTGCATCTGTCTGTGGTTCAATCACTTTTGGTGCAAAAACCCAGCAAAATCTGCTTTGTCATAATTATCTTTGATTTTATTTAATTCAATTTTGGCCAATGTTTCAATCATTTCATCTTGGATGCTGTGACAGGTGTATTTTGCAACTTTGCTGCAACTTTCCAATTGTTTTTATTTACCTTTTTTTTTTCCAACTTGAGTGCAGCCAACAGATTACTGACGGTTTCCCCAGTGGCCTCTCTGTGGGACATTTCAGACCAGGATTTTGCTTTTTTTGTGTGGCACTGAGGCTGCACGGTGGAGCAGTGGTTAGCGTTCTTGGCCCCCGGTTCAAGTCCCGGCTGGGGGACCTGAAGCAGAACACCAATGGGAGACCTTTCTGTGTGGATTTTGCATGGTTTCCCCGTGCATGCGTGGGTTTTCTCCGGGGACTCTGGACATGCTTCATAGGTTAATTGGTTACTCTACATTGTCCATAGGTGTGCATGTGTGTGACTGTGACATGCTGGCGACCTGTCCAGTGTGTCCCCTGCCTTCGCCCAGAAGTAGCTTGGATAGGCTCCAGCAGCCCCGTGACCCCAAAAGGGAACAAACGGAAGAAGATGAATGAATGAATGTGGCATTGACTTGATCCATGCTTTGTGAGTCCCTTGTCTTTTTCCAATGCAGTTTTCCAAGTATTAAATGCTTGTTTTGTAAAAAACAAATCCCTGTCAAATTTACAGCACTGGAAGCAAAAGCATTCATCCTGCTTTGCTGAATACTCCAGCCATGGTCTTCCACAATACCAGCCTGGGCAGAATGAGAGAGCGTTCTTACCAGAGTTACGCTTGGGGAAAAGAGCTGTGGGTTGTGACGGCGCTGAAGTGTTCAAGCCTAAATCTACATCATCTGTAGCGGGGTTGGTCAGGGCTGGGAGCAATTGGGAAAGCAGGGGCTGTGCTTGTGACACTAGCCCAGGGGGGGTCAAACTCATTTTCACTGAGGGCCACATCAACATAGTGTCTGTCCTCAAAGGGCCAGATATAACTTCTACATGTAACTAAATGTAATGAAAATAAATGTAACTACTCCTTAATGTTAAATTACTCATTTATCTATTTATTATAACTTTTGAAAGTGACAATTACAGTTGCATAGAAAACATATGTTTGCTTGTTACTTTAGCATAAATCCTTTTACATTTGATTCTGTCAGGTTAGGTTCTATGGACATTGTTTAATTTCTAATGTATATTTCCCATATTTCAAGTCTGATTACCCCTAGATATAAATAAATACACACCAATTTTTATTATTACTTAAAAACTTTTATGCTCTCGCGGGCCACATGAAAGGACACAGAGGGCCGCATTTGGCCCCCGGGCCTTGAGTTTGACACATGTGCACTAGACAAACTAGACTGGGCTGAGCACAGGGATTCCAGTTTTCAGTCCCGCCCAACGAGTCGGTCTCTGCTGCTTCCGCTAATGCCCCGGCACGGGCAGCTTTGCTGCTACTGCTAGCTTTGGCGACCAGAAACCTGAGCATGGTAAACTTGTTTCTCGGTTTACTCCAAACCAGAACAAAGAGAGCGATAGATAGAGGACAAAAATGAGTTGAAATAACAAGTGATAAAATAATTTCAGCGCTAAAACTCCGGACAGCGGCTGTGTCTGCTGAGCCAACCAAGTGAGACGAGGAGCAAGAGTGAAGCGAGAGGCCACGCCCACCTGCATCTACCAATCAGCACCAGCAGCTCCTTTGAATGAGATCCAGAGACAGCAGAGAATGCTGTTTTTCTTTTAATATTTTTGAAATTTGGAACATTCTGAAAATGGTGTTTTGGGTGTTTTCAACATGTTCTTAAAGATCTTATATGATGGATGAATATAAAGAAAATTAAGCTAAAAATTGCATTTCTGAGTCTAAATTGTGGGGAATCAGGAGGTGATGAAAAGACACCATTTGAAAACATCTTAGTCCATGAGGAATCCTGTCTAACCTCATCTGTCAGCCTGTCCATCACTGTTCCAACCAGGAAGTGGCTCAGAGCTGTTTCCTGATGTAATCCCACCTCCACCCTGAACTCCTCTGTCCCCCCTACTGCACACCTCCCCACTCACTGTCCTCCAGCCCTCACACGGGTCATTTTCTGTCTACACAGACAACAAAACTGTCCAAATACTGCCCTGAGGTTTCAGTTTCATCAATGCTGTGATGCTCTGCTCCTTCTCATATTCTGTGACATCAATGTGCTTCTTTTATTAAAACAAGGCTGAATTGAGTTTTGTTATTCTCTCTCACCTAAACATATTCTTCACTGCTTTCACATTTGTATTGTCAGCATCGTGGTTCACAGTGACAAATACTACAAGCTAGCGCAGCTGCTGCTAATCTTTACAGCATGACACTATCATGGTTTTCTGCTCACTGCAAGTGATGCAACTGTTGGCTGTGAGATGTGGACCCACAAGTTTGGAACAGTTTGCATTGTAGTGGTGCAGCTGCTGTCCGTAACTTCTCCAAACTAAAACTGTTTCTCATATCAGATCACTGGATTAATAAAAGATACGGCTATATGTAAAAAAATGAACCAAGCCTTGCTCCGAAAAGAAAACTACTGTAAAATACTGATGAGTGTTACAGGAGCCTCTTTCGTGTGCTGATGTCTTCTTTTCTGTGTGTAAGTGGACTGCTGTCTTCTTTTAGCAAGAGGTTCAAAGTAAGACTCAGCAAAAGCAATAACCACTGGGGTTTCAGCTCCATCTGCATTCCTGCTCACACAAGATTTCAACAATGAAGTCTTTGTGTCTCATTATGGTTCGTATACTAACATGCTAATTACCCCACCCACAGTCTGAATTCATTTATTATGCATGAAATAATCTAATATGATGACTGTGATCATTATGCACATTGATATTATAAGAGTAGTAACTAATTATAGAAGGGGAGCTGGAAAAGTAATTATTCTTTGTAGTGGCAAGAAGTCTTGGTTCAGCAAGAGGGGTTCCGTTTTTCCCCTCATTAGGTTCACAGAGTTGCAATTAACAAGTGGGATTGCACTTTCTTGATTAACCACATACAGACTCATCTTATACTCAGCACTTAAAGCAGAGGCACTGTTTCGTGTAGAACAGGCCGCTACGTTTTTTGTACATTTTCAGTCTGTTAAGTGTTCGTTCTAATAATTGTGCATGCTCTCCCAACCCCGCAGCAAGCTCCAAACTTTGGCATGTTTACATTCCAACTTGGAAGCAGAGCAACATGACGTCTGGGTCATCAGTCCACAAAGGACACCTTCAGAAAGGAGAGGTGCTCTGTGTCGAGCACTTGGGAAGGAGAGCTGTAAGATATTGCCTCTTCTAAAACTGAGTGGATGTGTTTTCCTGCTGCAAAGCTGTAAACACTCTGTGGCTTTTTTGAAAAACTATGAGACCAACACAAAGCACAGCAAGCCATCACTGACGGATTTTTTACATGACCAGTTCTAAATCCTAAAAGCTAATGTGGGAAGGAGTTGGTTTTACTGACCTGTGACAGAAGTGTGTGAATCAGCGCCATCCATCCTGTAACATGTAAGCCTTCTCCCCTGTGGTTGACTTTAGAGTCCAAGCTAAAGGCAAAAATGATACAGTGAGTTCAGCCAACAAAACCTAAAGGGTGTTTCTCATGCAGAGTCATTTCACTTAAGATTCTCTTATTGTTACACCCAAAAAATATTTGAATAACTAAAAAACAGGACGACGAGCAAACTGCAGCAAGAGAACTCACTAGCGCTCCCTGAACTCTGCGGGTTTATGTCAGCAATTCTCCTGTTCCATAACACTCAAAGCAATAAAGTCAGAATGTTGTAAATGTAATGAGGTGCAGAAGGGAGAAAGCAAGGGCAAAAGATATGGCCAAGATGGCTCCCAGACATGTGTCGTCGTACAAACACAAGTGCTTTTTCACAAATGCAACAATTCAGACACAAACACTCAAAGCATGTCACTAACCAATTCAAGGACGATTAATCACACACACATAACAGAACCTTGGTCATCAGACAATAACAAATGCAGTCCTTTGTAAAATACAGTACATCTTAATGTTCTTCTGACACTTCTCTGCCTGATGACACTTATTTTCACATGAGACCTGGATGTAACAAGTACTTTTTGTTGGGGACCATCAGCGGTCTATGAATACCTCGGTTTTGGTGGAGATAGGATTACTTACTGATTATAAGGTCTGAGTAAACAGCCGTATTTCCCAGTCAAGTATTAAGAAAGAGCACAACCCATGGCATGCATCAGAGGGACGGACCTCTGTTCTGCATGCCACACAGGGTAAAGATAAACTGGCAGGTTTGTCATCAACAGCGCAAACAACTTTTCCCTCTAAAAGTAACCTGAAGTGCTTCTGTAATTTCATATTTCATTTGTAGTCTTGATCCATGACAGTGAAGATGAGGATGAATGAGGATGAGGGCTTTCTTTAACTGCTGCATCTCAGGAGCTGACATCGTCCATTCAGACAACACCTCAGTTCAAACTGCACAGGCGGGCGGCAGAACAATCAAGAAAAATGAAATTAAATGTTAATTTGTGAACAGAGCAGAGTCGGTCTCCATAACAACAGAGAGTCGGGCAGACATCCTGTACAGAGGAAGCACGTACAACTGCTGACACCTCATGGGAAATCAAGAGTTAAAGAACTCTACAATTTTATTTTATTCATCAGTTATTTCTCTTCTCAATTTAGCAATGAGAAACTATTTCAGTTCAACAAATCAGAGTGGAAATAAAAAAAATCAAGTTTGTGATTCTATTTCTTGTGTTTTCAATTTTTTTTTGAACAGGTGGAATTGAGGTTAAGACAATTTGAATGGCTTGAATTCAAAATCATTCATGCTGGTAACACAGAGTGAAGGTGCAGTGCTCGGGGTATTTACAGTCAAATGTATTCACCACAATAATTCTTTACTAGAAATGAAGGGATTTTCTGGCAGGTGAACCTTTACACACAACTGTGTGCACTTCCAATGACCCACGTTGAAGCGGGACACCAGAGAGCCAGCAGCTGTTAGGGAAAGGTGAATTTAAATTCATCCCATGACAAGAAAACAGCCACCAGACCAGTAACAGCAAATGAAAGGTAAAGGTAAAGGTAAAGGTAAAGGTAAAGGTAAAGGTAAAACCTTGCCTCAAGATCTGTTTCCATCTCAGTATGTTAAACATGTCAGTGCAGGAGTGCCCAGACCTGGCCCCTGAGATGTAACACCTTGCCTGTTTTCCAGCTCACCGTGCACTTTTTGCTACTGATTACTTGGATCAGGTGTGTTTAGTTACCCCGAATAAGGAGACAGCTGAGTCACCTATTTAGCAGAAACCAGTGAACAGAGAACTGGAAAACAAGCAGAGTGGAAGACTTCTAGGACCAAGACTGGGCAGCCCTGTGTGAATGCATGTAAGTAGCTCTTTTTGTTTTTTAAGTATAAAATGACAAAGACCTCATTAAGACCTGAATTAACAAGTCAAAGACTTGTCGTGGTCCTTTGTTTATCGCATGTTCTAAAAAGAACCCTGGAGCGGATTCAGTTACCTTTTACCCTTAGTTTTTTGTCCATGACCATGGTTCACACTGGTTCACTGGTCCCTCAAGCTAACGCTAACCGCTTTTGCTAAAGTCTCTAGCACGCAGAGGTGGACAAATGTTTACACCACAAATCTTTATTGGTAAGTAAAAGTAGCATTTAAAGTACAGCAGTGCAAGTGACATTTAGACAACAATAAAACGTGTTTCCTGTATTAAGAGTTCAGTATGGCCATTACAACTCTGGATATATGTGTTATATACATTTCTTTGGTCCTAATATGTCATATCAAATTATACCATGGTCCGGGTGAATACTCGATTCCAATTGGCTGCAGAGTGTGGATTAAAGTGATATTCCACACCTAAAAAGAGAGGTTTTGGTCACATAGCCCAAATGTTCTATATCACTATTGGTATTCCAATCATTAACATTCAAAACAACAACTACAACATAGGTTGTCGTGGCTTATTCCACAGATTATCGCAACAGCAAGACAGTAGAAAAGACGACTGAGTGACTAGTTTCCTTTATCCTGTTTGCTTCATTTGATCATTCTGAAGACTGCGATCCAGCAGAAGAGAGTAAGAGAAAATAATTTTAGAAGGAGAAAATAAGACATGAGGAAGGGATGGAACAATTTAGACTCTTTGAAACAAACTTTAACTTCATCATCTGGACAAAAACAAGTGGTTAGAGGGGAAAATTCTCACTGAACTGATGCCCTTTTTGATCTATTATGACAATCACCGTAAATATTCTAACACTTTCCTTTGCTACTGCAACTGAGGCTGTTACCATGGCAACATACCAAATAGTCCGCTTTTTGTGAAAAAGGGATTTAAATCTAAATAATAACAAGACTTAAGTACTAAAAATTAGATTGAATACACATTTCTTTTGTAAGTGACCATGGTATAAACAGAATGATGGCCTTTGAGTTGTGCATCATGGAAAGGATAATGCCCAGAACCACCCCCAGCTTCCCATTGGGGGGTTCAGGCCTCCACATCATCCATCAATTTCTAATAATGGGCACCTCATCTGGCATTATTCCTTTCATAATTAATGAAAGAAATAGTATGTTTGTTGATTCACATTTAATGACCAGAGTTACTGGTTGTTATTTCTCCCAATGAAAGAGATCTAGGAAACTACTTGTGGACTTTGCTTCTTTGAAAGATAAGTTTACTTCATCATTTGGACAAAGACAAACCGTAAGAAGTGAACCTTTCCTCTGAAACAATGCTTTGTACCATTTATAAAGCACTTTTCTAAGCTAGTTAGTCCTCATACACCAGCTGCAACAGAGTGAGCTGCAGGCTGTGGAGCCATTACCATCATGTAGAAATTCTGATGAGTTGATTTGTTCACTAAGACGTCCAGGAGAAAAACTGAAAAAGTGTTTTATATAACAACATTACAACACTGTTTTATGCATATAACCTTCCCCCGGCACTGCATATTCACTAAGACAGAGGCCAGCGCTGCCATAAAATCACTGGCCTTTTCCCACAACATGCAGCTTGACATATAAGAAGTCATTTGCTGCTAAAAAAAAGGGATTGCTAAAAACGATTATGGCACAATTTGCTCCTTGGTACTGCACAAAGCTTTTCCAAAGGTCTGCTGATAAGCTGCTGTTTCACCAAAGCCACCAGACGTTCTCAAAGACTCCTTAGTGATTCCCAGCAAGGTAAAGAAATGGATGTGAAGAGAATGCCACTTTCCTTCAAAACAAGGAATAAGGGAGGAGTTTGAGAGACGTTGTTTTTAGGAGGAATTGTCCTGGAGGGTAAAAGGCTGAATAAAAGGAGATGGCGCAGGCAGAAGAAGCAACCATTATTGAATAACACATTTAAGGGGGTTTCTAAAAACCCCTTTACTGTATTCTGTATTCTACCGCCTTAAACTGTGAAGCGCCTCAAAGGTTTTCAGAGTAGGATGTTACTGAGGAGAAAGTATATAGCTACCACTTCCATGTACAGAGTGGGGGGGGGGGGTCTTCCAAGTTTCAAGATCTACTGGAGTGATGGATGAACAATCAGAGAACAGCTGGAAGAAGCGTCTATACAGTAACCATTCTACAGAACGCAGTATCGCTTGTAGAGGAAATGAAAATTGAACATTTTCATGGAGGGCCGTCTTGGTGCTTTCCTGTTATGAAACGCCGTCATCTTTCCTTCCGGGCAAGGACTATGGTGGTGCAGCAACTTCCAGCAGACGACCATGAAAAGCTGTTCATCTTCAGCTCATACTGCAGTAAAACGATCACCGACAAACACATCCATCCACATCACCAACATGGACGAGATGCCGCTCACTTTTGACATCCTGGTGGTCCCACTGTCAAACGGAGGACACAGTTTTACTAAGACTGGGAGGCGCCGGGTGAGTTATGCCACAATTTGTGAATGGATTGTAGAAGCTTGGGCTAACACGTCTCCTTCAAGCTTTCACAGAAGCCGGCATCATTCATGAGGAGCTGCAGGCAACGAGACGGACTCTGTCGATGACGGAAAGGAGCCTGGCGTGTTTGATAGAAATGTAGCCCAGCTGTTCATTTCAGATACAGAAGATGAGGACTTTGATGGATTTTTGGATGCTGATTGATGACTGAAAAAATAAAAAATAAATCACTACCAACTCAGTTTTGCTCCCGCTGCCTTTTTTAAACTTCTTTCATCCATGTTTTACCGGTATGTTCTACTGTGCCCGCGCATTAAAACCTGGTGCGCCTTTTGTATGTGTTAAATACAGAAAAAACTCTATAACAGAGGCCGCGCCCTATAACCCAGTTTGCCCTATGGTTGTGAAAATACAGTACTGAGTGCTTTACAAACAAGTGCTCTTTCCACATCGCGTTCAGCCACTACAAAAAAAAAGTGCTTACGAGATCCTTTCAAACTGGCGGTTTCTGCCACGCTCACTCTTTTGACCGGCCGCTGCCTCTGCAGAGCATCTGGCTATGACTGCCCCCCCCCCCCCCCCCCCAATATCTTTTTAGGAGAATGTTTGTGCATGTGTACTTTAAAATTGTGTACTTATTATCTTTTTTCAGAGCCAGCCCCTCACAAGAACCAGGTCACAGGCGGAGGTGTGGTCCTTTCAGGGTTGGGTTCCCCCCTTCCTTGACTGTTTGGGTGTTGAATGATGCACGTGAGTGTGGTGTTAATCTAATTAGGTTTCTCTCCCCACCTGTAAACACGCTCTGGTATGTGCAGGTAGGCTGAGCGCAATATTGTTTGGGGGTAATTTTTGATTGTTTTATTTTTTCCATAAAAAGTAAAATATTTTTCAGAAACCTTGAACTGGGGGGAAACCGCCCAATCTAGCAACACTGATCAGGGATCATCAAAGATAAATAACCCCAAAAATAAAGATGTATTTTCTATGTGTTCTAATAGTGTTTTACTACAAAATAATATTTATAAACGTTACAAAGCTTTCTCCTCCAAAAGATTTGTGTACCCTTACTGTGTATTTTTTGAGTTACTAGTACATAAAGTATTTTAGACTTTTATATATAAAACGCCCCTCTCACCCTCCACGGGTGGTTTCTCCTCCAAGCTGGGGTCCTCTACCAGAGGCCTGGGAGCTTGAGGGTCCTGCGCAGTATCTTAGCTGTTCCTAGCACTGCACTTTTCTGGACTGAGAGGTCTGAGGTCTTTCCAGGTATCTGTTGTAGCCACTCCTCCAGCTTGGGGGTTACTGCCCCGAGTGCTCCAATTACCACAGGCACCACTGTCACCTTCACTTTCCAGGCTTTCTCCAGTTTCTCATGTTCCTTCTTCCTGATGTTCCCATTGCTTAGCACTGCCACATCCACCACAACGGCTTTCCTCTGTTCTTTATCCACCACTACATATACACCACTATATACATACATACATATAAACATACATACATACATATATGGATCCTTATAGGTAGATCCTTTGGAGTTTGTTGTTCCTTATAGTAGCTTGCATGCCAAACAAGTGTGAGCACCCCTTTATCTACATTTTACAGCATATTATTTTAGTCAAAGCTATGAAGGAATTTTATTGTCTGCTTGATCATTAAATATCTGTGATGGATCCAAAAACCTCCTGTAGCTGTTTTTACTGTGAAACTGGCAAGAACATTAGAACTGTTGTTTTTTGAAGAATGGTGAGAAACTAAAACAAAGCCGCCTCGTCTGCTGCATTTGTTGTGCATCCTGCTGGTGCTGACAACCAAAGCTGCTGCGTATTTTTCCATTCCACTTTTAGACTTTTTTTTCTTCACTTTGGGAATGTGTCCCTGCTGGGTCTTCATTTCCTCTGTCTGTAAAGATGCGCACTGATGGTAAAATCATTACCTAATGACTACAGCTTTTGTATCCATCCTTCCTTGCTGTGGAGTTCCAGTGTACACTTGTCCTGGTATTGAAGGGATTCAAGTTTATCTTCAGTTTGACTTGTGGTGCAAAAAAATGATCCCAAAGTGCTGAGAGCTACAGTCTGTGCTTTGTTTTGGTTTTTTTTTTTTTTTTACAAAATAATCATTTCTAATAAGATGAATGTGTTGTGTTATTATCTGAGCATGTTTTAGTGCCTCATAATTTAATGTTGTCATTTCAGAGGCAATAACCTTCCTGAACCTGTATGTTTCTATTGTGTTCACCTTTCCTGTTTCCGGCTGACACAAAAACCAACATAATGTTTTAAGCAATATTTTGAAATTGGTTTTATGTTTCTTTGGAAGTGACTTTGGTGCTTGTTAAAACAAAAACTTTCCAAATTTGAATAATAAAAAAATATTTAAAGAATGCAAATTACAAGATAAATCTATATTATGTCTTTACTTATTTCAAACAAGAAGTGCATTTTAATGCTTACATGTATTTATATTGGCTTTCTTTTAAAGTCTAACTGTTAAAATTTGAGCTAATTTGGTTCTTTGTTTGTAAGACAAAAGACTTTAGCTCATTCAAAATGCCTAAATGATGGTCATTCTGTGTTTTAGAAGAGCTGTAAAAACTCACAACTGCAAAATAATGGATGGATGGATGGATGGATGGATGGATGGATGGATGGATGGATGGATGGATGGATGGATGGATGGATGGATGGATGGATGGATGGATGGATGGATGGAATAGGCTCCGTGCACGAAAGTAAGGAGTTCTACTTCCACCGCCTTGAGTGTGAGGCCGACCATTTCCGGCTTGCAACTTCTATAGCAGCGACACGGCAGATTTTGATTGCGAAAGATGGTATATATCACCCGTTTTCTACAAGGTCTCCCGAAAATCGACGTGAACGACATCTACAGGATTGTCGACCAGTGCGTGGTTACATGGGCAAAATATCGTGTCTAAAATATATGTATAGTGTCGAAAATACCGAAAGGAAATGTGTCCCGTTGTAGACAAACCTGTGCTGTCACATATTTATGCAGCAGCTCGGTAACATACGAGGCGATCTTCCAAACGTGCTTTTATTAATTTTATGAATATTATGAAGTGCCTGTTCGCTCATCATTTTATATTTAATCCTTGTGGTCAGTGCTTTTTTTTGTGGAAGAAGAGCAGAACTGAAGAACAACCCAGTGTTAGGATAGGCTAACAACACGGGCTAACAACATTAGCCTTTTGATGGAGACAAAATCCAGGACAAACCATGTGGGAAACGCTGCAATCTGCATCCTGGCTGCACGTAAATGATCAGCCTTTATTTGTCGGGGCACAATTAGAAACACAATTCCATGTGTCGTGATTTTTTTGAACAGTTTCTAAGGACTGAGCGGCATTTCTGCTCTGAAAAGCTCACACACACTGTGTGCTCTGCTCTGTCCTCGCGAGTCCGGCAGCCGCTAACCCAGAGCGGCGGTTCGGCTCGCAGTCCGAATTCTCACACATAACAAAACGCACACATAACAAAGCACCCTCCCCTCAAACACATCAATAAATCCGGCTGCTCTGCTCAGAGAGGTTCACTCGGTCCACTGGCACCGGAGCCCGAACGCAGAGCTCGGATGCCGGGTCCAGACCTCAGTGGACACGCATCCCCCCCGCATCTCCCTCGTGAGGGGTGAAAGAGAGGGGAGACCCAGCGGGGCGAGAGCAGAGTGGGGCTTTACGCGGGGCGTCCGCAGAGCCGCTGGTCGGTCCCGTATGAGCTCACTAGCTTTCTCTCAGCGAAACACCGTCTATGCATGACGTAACCCAGAGCAGCAGTGACACACGATCGGAATGACCGTTTACATGAACAACGATCGGTATACCCAGCTATCTCGATCGGAAAGAAATTTTGATCCGAACGAGTCTGACCGGGGCAAAGTATTCCGAACGGCGTGTTTACATGACGCATTTTCTTTCCGATTGCTGCAAATACGAAACACGACTCGTCTTGCTTGGGGTGAAGTCCTCCCGCCGTGTTCACCATCCATTCGGCTCTCACCGACACATATACAGGAAAGCTATGAAAGGCCTCACACTCGAAACACGGAAGTTAACCGGAAGTTCTATCGTGCACGTAGGCTATTAGGATGTTGTTGTTTTTTTGCCTTGTAGTTATAAAAAGGTTCTCCATCAGGGGTCACTAACTGGGGACCACTGTCAGGATGCAGACCCAGACGCTGGGTCATGCAGACCCAGCATCTGGGTCACGCAGACCCAGAACCAGAACCAGACTTGACACAAAACCAATACGATGGGCGCCTCTTTTTTAAATGGTGGAGCTCTTGTCGTTGCAACCGATACGTTCTCACTCCCAACTTGACTTGCCATATATGGGTGTATTTTCGGGGGCCCCTCCGTGTTACTTTTATACGTTTTGGGTGTCCCCAATTCATAATTTTTCCACGCGCTGCCTTGTTCGCATTAAATCAGGGGTCCACAACTCCCGGACCCCGAACCAGTACCGGTCTGCAGTCCTAGGGCCGCTTGGTACCGGGGCAGCCGATGGGAAAACAATGCATACAGTAGTTTAACTTTGATTCTTTCCCATTTTTTATTTTCCGATTCAGAAGGAAGTATTGTTTTGGAAAACTACTGGGTTCTGTTTCACCACCTCTGCCTGTCTTGCCAGATTCGGTGACAAAAAGCGACTGCTCGCTCGGAGCGCAAGCTAACTTATAAGCCCAAAGCTAAAAGTTAACAAAAGCCAAACAAAAAGACGTGTTTGGAAAGTTTCTTTGGGGAAAAGAGCCAGTGAGGAAACTGAAGAAAAGCTTCAACTTCAGCTTAGCTTCAGCTTAACAAAGCCGGCTCTGTCCTGGGTTGCACCATCGAGGTGGGGGACAGGAGGATGTTGGCTAAGCTAACATGCATCATGGATACCCCCTCCCACCCCCTGCACCAAACGGTAGAGGCGCTGACAAGCTCCTTCAGCACCAGACTGTTGCCCCCACAGTGCAAGAAAAAGCTACCACAGGTCCCCCCCCCCACACACACACACACACACACAGCCATCAGACTGTACAACACCGTGTTACAGTGACACACTATGGACCCACGGGTGTTCTTTCTTTTCTTTTCATTCACTTACTTATGTAAGGGTTAATGGCCTTCGAAGTGTGCAGTTACTACTTTTTAACGCACGCCGTGGAAGCCTTCGCGGAGGACGGTTGCTTCCGCGAAGTGCGTTAAAAAGTAGTAACTGCACACTTCGAAGGCCATTAACCCGCTTATACCATGGTCACTTACAAAAGCAATACATATTAACCAGGTTTTAGTCCTTAATTCTTGTTTTTTTTTCCGATTTGGATCACTTTTCTCATAAACGTCGCGCAGCACCACCGCTGCAGTCAAGATTCGGCGATATAAATATGCTGATCGTCCCGATGGGTTGAATAAAGCATCAATTCAGAGGGAAAGTTAATCGCTTACCGCTTGTTTTTGCCCAGATGATGAAGCAAAAGGTTGTTTTACAGAAGCCGGCGCAGTGATACAAATCATTTAAGCTAGCCGACCGGAACTTCTTTTTTCACCGTGCGGTTATCAGGTTTTAACGCATACCCAGCAGCCAATCAGAATCGAGTATTCACCCGGACCATGGTATAATTACGTGTTTATTCACAAACTGTTGCAGCTGTTGTTGTTTCCCAGTAGTTTTTTATGTTCTTTAACGGTTGCTTTTGCTGTGATTTTTACTTATTTATTTTTGTTTAAATTCACTTTATGACTTTATCTGAAGATGTTTCTGAACTGAAGAAACTGGGAAAAGGGACGTTTTGAATTTTTCCTACAGAAAAAGTTGAATTTAGCAGGAATTTACCAGTTTTGAAATGCAACCCTGATGGACTGAAAAACTTCAAACATTTGATCAAATACGTTCTTCTGGGGAGGAGTTTGATTTGTGGAAGAAGCTAATGAGGGCTGGAGGATCCTCCTTTTTCTAGTTTTCCAGGTGATATCGGTAGTTGTCCTGGTAGTGTGCTTGCTCTGTGTGTGTGTGTGTGTATGTGTGCTTGCTGTGTGTGTATGTGTGCGCGCGGTGTGTGTGTGTGTGCGCGTGCGTGCGTGCACGTGTGTGTGTGTGCGTGCACAGTTCCATGTGTGTTATGTTGTGACATTAAAAACTGTCCTAAGGTTTTAAATTATACTGAATTCATTTGAAGTGACAGTTAGATAATAAACACATGCAGATGTGCCACAAATCCTCAGCTACTCGGTAATATATTACACAGAATATTTAGAAATATTCTTTTTAGCTTCAAGAATTTTTTTCTAACTGGATCTCTTTAAATTTTAGTTGAAAATCGCTGAGCTACATGAAAAAAATGAGAGGTTCAATCAATAAACAGTAATACATTTAAATTGAGAATGCATCCTCTGCAGATCACATTTGACAAACAAATAAAAAAGATCACATCATGTGCCGGCTTTGGGAATGGTTTGAAGTGGAACAAAAATCTCTGAAGTGCATTAAGCAAAAGTCTTGCTAAAGCTTTTCTACTTTTGTTTGTAGTCTGGCTTTGCAGAAGCAGACCTCTGCTTGACGTTTTCTGGAAGAGGTGGAGGCAGAAATCAAGCTGGTCCTCAGCGCTGCCGCTGGATCCCTCAAGGTCTGCTTAAAGCACAGCCACAACAGAGCTGGCTGCACAGCCAAAAGCCAGAAGGTTGTGTCCTTAAGCCGTTCAAAAAGCCCTCCGCCCTCCTCTGGAGAGCAGCAGGGTCACGCGGGCTCAGTGGCCGTGGCCTGTAAGGCCCCCAACACGGCTAAAACACGCAATGCAGTTGTCTTTAGTGTTGCTGCACCACTGAACACGGAAAGCCAGCTGAAATCAAACTACAGAGAGGGGGTAGAAGGAACTTCCTGTAGGATGTTCCAGTGACGCCCAGCAGACCAGTCTGACAAAGAACTCTCAATAGTTGTCTTCATTGCAGAATTTTAACCTTTTAGATGTTTCAAAAGATAAATAAGTAAACAAATCCCAACCTTATTACAGAAGTCCAGTTAGCACTTTCATAAAGAATAGATGGATAATTACTACATGATCTTATTCATCTGTTTCTGAATCAACAAGACAGGAAAAAATAAAGGAGAAAAGAAGCAAACAAGATGATGTCATTTCCTCTTCATAGGTTCAATCACACAAATGTTGAAATTTGGTTTTTACGTATGCCATCCTGGCTTCGTTTAGCTTCCTCATTTAGTGCGACTGAATCCCTCTTTTGGGGATTATTCCCCCCCAAAAGCTGCAGGAATCCACAGCATTACACTCCATCCTATCATTTATCCATACAGCAGAAATGAGAATATGCAAATGTGCTGAAGTTATTTTGCGGCTCCCAAATATGCCCCTGGGCTGCTTGTCCAATGACACAAATCATCAATTAAGATCTCAGCAGGACTTGGTGAATAAACTAAATTAGTCTTATCCCACTCTGCCAATTCATACAGAGCGGCGTGGGGAGCATCACAACAAAGAGCAAACACCTTCTTCGTGCTCCGTTGAAACTCATTCCCCGCTGAATCATCCACTGACAAAAATACACTTTCATCTGACCGCTGGGAGAGGAAACAGGCCGTCTCATGGTCTTTGAGCAGCGACAATAGCAGCATTTCTCAAAGCCCTGACTGCCACAGAGGGGGCCGCTTTACTTCCTCGTGGCATTTTACAGCCCACACCTGCCAGGCTCTTCTGAGGAAAGAGCTGAAGTGGTTCAAATCACCGCTGGGATTTCGAAGGAAGGCGGATGATTAGTAAACAAATGGCTCAGACATATTTGATTAAGCTGATGGATTCTTGATTGTCAGGCTTTTTTAATGAATCGGTTTGACAGACATTTTAATTTCACTGACAGGAGACAAAAACTGAATATATTGTGAACCTAAAAGTAGTAAATTTGCAATTTTTAAAGTCACACATCAGTTCCAAATCTGCCTTCTTGGTGACAGGTGGAAGTCTACCATTTCTGAGTGACGGAGCGACTTGAACGGACTCCCTAAACGGCTGAAAGCTGGTGGACAGAGTGCTGCTGGACGCCAACGGGCTTCCAGGACGCACACACTGAGACTGAGAGCTGTCAAAACATGCAAACCGTCATTCAAGCACCCAGAGAGTAAAGTGGGTGACGTGGGAAGACGCAGACGGACAGACTTCAGCCAGGACGCCTGCAGGTCACACACACACACACACACACACACACACACACACACACAACAAGGATTCGCACAAGCATCAGCCAAACATCCACAAACAGAACACAAGAGGAAAGTAGCGACACAAACAAAGGAGCTCAGTTACGCAAAACAAAGAGAGAACTGCAGCAGCAAAAGTCAGCAAGCATCCAACCCATTTTTGATTTCTTGGTTTATTTGTTGGGTCAGAGTAAATGCAATAGTCTTCTGTCAGTCAGAAATGTGCTGTTGAGAAAAGTTTACAATCATATTCTTCCAAAAGAATAAATAAGTGTAAACAGCAGAAAACGTCATCACAAACTTCGTTTAATAATTTAAAAAGACTTTTTTTTCTTTCACATTTTTCTACAAGTTAATATTCTCACCAACTCTAAAAAGATACTAGAATGATGTTAAACAATGAAGTAAACAGATAAATACACAGGTTACCAGCGGCTGCAGGACGCACACTGACACACACACGCACACACAAAGACACACACGGCGGCGGATCTCCAGCGCCTCGACTCTGCACCTCTAACTACACAACAACAACAACAACAACACAACAGCCAGCGGATCCAGCATCCCAAACAGGCGCAGACAGAAACGGCCGCTCTTCCTCCACGGTCCCAGCAAACTGCATTTCCTCCTCTTCCTCTGCTTCTCCTCTTCCCCTCCCCTCCCCTCCCCTCCTCTGCCTCTCCGTCTCCTCCCTCCCTCCCTCTCCGGCCTGGCTGGGTGTCTGCCTGCCTGCATGAATAATGTCCTGCCTTTTGTAATGAGGGGGGGAAGGGGGGAAAGGCCGCTGCAGGGCTGCAGCTCTGCTCTCATGCACTGACACTGAAAATGAATGACAGCTTACCTGCATGCCAATCTTCATCAGACTGACACTGGGCTGACAGCACAGCCTATACTCCTCCACACAGCCGCTGACGTCAGCCAAGCCAGACTCCTCCCACCTCCATCTTCATCCATTTTCTTCTGTTTCCCGACCCGGGCTGCCGATGCCTTCCATGTCTGTGGGAAATACGGCCACCGCGGGCAGTTGCAACTGGAAGACGCCGATTGGATCACGAAGATCAGGTTTCACTATAACAAGCCTAAACTTCTCGTTCCATCATCTCCTGTCTTGTTTTTGTTGAAGGCACAAATCCCTGCATTTGTACTTTTTTATTTTTTCAATAATTTGAAAGCAGGAAAGACAAGCATGTTATAAATGCTTTAAAGCTATTTTGCTTGTAAAGTCATAATGAGATTTATTTTACATGAATGTGGCATAAACGTAAACTCTCTAGCCTAGGCTTTAATGTCTTGTTTACTAAAGACATCAAAAATCCTCTTCTGCTATTCTGTTTTTTTTTTATTCAAATTTAAAGAGACCTTTGACTGAAAGCGCAATTCAAAGAAGTGTTCGGTATCATGAGACGTTTCATCTTTCATGCTGTGCTCCTCCAGCATCTGTAGTGACTGGATGGCTCAAGGGAAACCAGCGTTCTATTCCCAGGGGCGCGATGAGCTTCTTCCAGTGTGGGTCCTTGGTCAAGACTCTTCATGCCGCTGCCTAACTACGTAGCCACAAAGGAACCCGAGTCTGGGTCCCCGGTGCCGGTCCCCAGCCCAGATAAAACACAGGGTTGTGTCAGGAAAGACATCCAGCGTAAACATCTCTGCCAAGCCTCCTGTGTGAATCAGTGACAGCTGTGTGTGGCGACCCCTGCGGAAAGGTGAACAACATGCTGAGTACGTCCTGCACGATGGATGTCTGGACACAGCTTGAGAGGTTCAGGCTGATCTCAGAACCAGCATCTTGGGTCAGCTTGTTCTGCTTCTTTGAGTCTCTGGTGCTGCTGGACCAGCTGACACACAAACTGCAGCATCTTACTGCTAACATCAGGCATCTTTGTTCTTCTCCAGGAAGTAGCACTCTGACCTTTAGTGTGTGTGTTCTACTCCTCCAGCTTTCAGTGGTCATCCCTCACTTCCACCTTTTATCACATGATGGAAAAAATGTTCAGCTTGTTTATTTTTTATTGATAAACCATAAAGTTGCTTTCAAAAGCAGCCCACTCACTCTCCTGTCCAGATCAGTTCACCGCACATCTGCAGGCAACTTATATTTACTTTGAATGAAATGCTAAGGAATATTGAAGCCATCCCATTACATCCCTGCACCGGTTAATGAAGGAAACTGCTTTCAAATATAAATAACCTAAGAAGGCACAGAGCATGTGAATCCTACATTCTGCCTTTGGCTGACCAGAAAATTCATTAAAAATCCTTTGTTTCAGCTTTTCTTAGTTTATTTCTCTGACTAAATGTCTAAATGCTCAGATGCAAAACTGCACTACAGCTGAATTATTCACCTCAGTTAGCCTTTATTTAGACTTCTCACAAAATCACTGACAGTGAAATTTGGCAGCTTTGTCTGTTTTTATATCTATTATTTTTATTGAAAAGCTCCCTTGATCTTCTAAATTGATCACCAGACGCCGTGAACACATCAACCTTCTCGGGCTTTTTTAAACAACAGTGCATGGAAGTTTCGAGGGTACCCTAAAGGCACCACGTCTTCGCACGCTGCTGAGCGTCAGCTCCAGCCAATCAGTGAGCGGAACACCCGCGGTCCCCCTGCGGATCCGGTCAGCCCCCCCGGCGGCTGTGGAAGGTTATTTAAGGCACGTGTTTTCCTTTACCGCCTTTTGTTCCGTGAACATTGAATTTTAAATGATTATCGTATATAAATATGATTCGTTTCCCCACAAATCTCCCAAATCCATTTTTCTCCTATCTGTCCTGAAACATGGAGGCGGCCTTCTGATTGGCTCTGTTCGAAGTAACCTCACAGCCGATTGGCTTATCTTCCACTTCATTTATCCAATGAGAGCAAAGCTTCTGGTTACCAGGAAACGGTGAAAAGCGCAGACACTGGGAATATAGCTTTAAAACTTGAGCGCTCATATATTATTTTACACAAAGCACGCGCGTGCGTGTGCCACGCTGACCTAGAACCAACCGGAAGGAGGACGGGGCTGAGCCGGAATCCCGGGCGGCGGAGTTCCGAGCTGCCGCCGGCCCGGAACCGGCGCCGCGGTCGCCTCTACATGATCATCACATCTCTGTTGTCGTCCGTAGACAGACAGAGAGCATCAGCATGGCTTCCCCCGTCCTCCAGGTGGGCCCTGGAGTCCTGATCCTCGCCCTCGTTTGGGTCGCGGCTCTTGCGTTCGGCATCCTGCTGCTGAGAGCGTCCGGATCTGCCAAGTGAGTGGGAACCCGAACCGGAAGGCCTCATTCAAATGCTGATGCTTCTCCCTCAGCTCGTGATGACGTGCTTCATACACACGTCCAGTTGAAATCCTGTAGTAGGTTGTGAATCATCAGCATCAGTTTGATTTAAACTGAAGACTTTGATTGACAGCATGATGTCATCAACACACCAGCACTGAGCCCTGAGGAACACCTCGAGATTTGTTCAAGTCGTCTTCTTTCACACATCAGGATTTTATCAAATACTCCATAAATCTGATTTTGGAAAGTTTATCTTTGATCTCTTTGTAGAAAAAGGTTAAACATCTCATTGATGGACCTTTTTCTCCTGTTCAGACTGAGCTGACAGGAGAAAACCGTTTCATAATAGTGGGGGGTATTTCTGCCAAAATACTGCACTGATTAGATGATGATTAAAAGTTTACTGATTAATTCAATGACATTTATTTTTACATTTTCCCTTCATGAAGTGGTTCTAAAAAACCACTTCATGATTTAAACTCAAACAAAGGTGGAACTTGTATCCAAAAATGTGAATTATTTAAAGAAAACCACCTGAATAAGCTTTTTGCTGTAAACTACTGGCTATTGTTAACATGGATTTGATTCGTTTGATGTAACCTTTTTTCATGACCCTGTTTGGTTCCGTCACACACATCCTTTTTTCTGTAGACATCAGCAGTGTCTTGTTTTTCTGACTTCTTGAAACATCCACAGTGTCCATGCAGTGATCACAGCATTTGATAATGTAACTGTAGTTAGATTACACAACGTAACCAGAAATTACTCCACCAAAGCTCCCAGAGAGCCGCTGATGACGTCCTGAACCTCTGAATCTGAACCGTCTTCCTCCTGCAGGTTAGGAGTCATCCCTGTCTTCCTCCTGGCTCTCTCCATCACCTTAGCTCTGGTCGTTTTCCCTCGAAGCCCAGAGACTCCTCCCCCTTTCAAAGAGAAGGAGGTGAGCTGGACGCACATCACACTCCTCTCACAACCTGCTGCTGTGCAGCTGCAGCTGACTGCACACCGTCCTTCCTCCAGTCCCATCAAGGATATGAAGTGAAAACTTCTGCTTTTTTATTTTGTGAAGGGCTCCCAGAAGCCGTTCTCCTTCCCCAGCACAGCTGCCAAAAGCAGCAACAGCACCCCCCCACTCTGAGTGCAGTAAAGACCCTAGCAGTATTATGGGCTGTTATGGCGGCACATGCTTAATGGAAGCATAATGTGGCTCATTTGAAAACAGAGCAGTCTTGATCTGGTGCCATTGGGATTCATCACCACCAACTGTTTTGGGTCCAGACGGCCGTGTCTGCATCCAGAGGGTCCAGCTCAGCTCGCCGCTCACTAATGCACTCAAAAGGATGTGGTGTCTGAGTTTCACACTTATTCTGTGTCTGCGGACAAAGAAAGCAGAAGGGAGACGATGCCCAGCCTTAAGTGAGAACAGGATTCTGTCTTCAGCGACAGCTGATTGTGCTTCAGCCTGTGTGCCTGCAAATAGTGTCACTGTGGGAATTTCTGCACTTGTTGTGGAGGCCTGCCTGCTTCATCTTGTTCCAACAGCAACACACAACAAACACTCCCCCATGTTGCCTCAGAGTCGTGCCAGTAAGCCGACTAGCTCTGCCAAGCAAGCTGCCGCCCCACTGAAATAGGCGAGCAGAGCGGCGTCCTGCGTGCGTGGCCTCTGTCTGACGGCCAGACCAGCAGAGACGCTCTGGGTTTCCCTTCCAGACTCCACAGACAAAGATGTCAGAGCCGCTCAGACCTTCCGGTTACTTCACTCCTGTCCTCATGTGAGCTGCTGCTCCCCTTAGCAGCCGTCAACTTGATTCAAATCTCACAAAATATGATTCAGAAAAAGAGAACATGATAATGATGCTACATTTGTTTTTCCTAAAAATACAGTTCATGGAAAAGAACTGGATGCAGTGAGAATCCTTTGTGTCTGCGTCTCAGCTGCCAGCAGAGATGCGCCCACGAGAGGCGGCCTTAACCTCATCCTGTTAAGCTCAAATAAAACATCACACCACCAATTACACCAGTCCTAAACTTAGGGTGGGGGTGGTCTATTTAACACCCCACTCCCCACCTGCTCCCACGCACAGGCACATTAATAAAACATGCTCCACACACTCAGGCTTCCTGTTCGCCGTCTAATTGGCAGATTAAAACCTGAGGTGTGTTATTTGGATCCATCTCTGAATGACTCCCTTTGTTATACCCGCCTTTCTTAGACACAAGAATGCTTTTCACAGGCATCATCATCATCATCATCATCATTAGGACTATGATCATCTTGTCTCATTCCATAAAAGTCACTGTCTCTCTGTACACAACAGTTGGGCTGCTGTCTCCTGTTATTTCTGCTTGAGGCTTTTTTCTCACTTTGTCGTCTTGTTTTCCTTGGCGGCTCATAAATTATTAGCGCACTCTGAGACATCAGTGAGCTTTTGGAAAATCTCTCTGAAACATGAGTTTCTATACAAAGAAGCATCAACATCTGTCGGAGAGGCTTGTTGTTTCTTCAGGATCTCCTCTCCATTCTTCATATTTTATGTACCGATCACTGAATTACTGAGACCTGTCTTTCTAATGTAGTTATGGTAAACTACTGCACTGCCGGCATTTTTAACACTCACTTTAAAAAAAGCTAGTTCACCAACTCGGCAGGTCTCTGGAAGGCAAAGTTTGCCCAGTCTTTGGATTTAAAGGTGGTGACAGGCTTTTGTTCTTTCAGCGTCCTTGTTGAGTCCTTTAATCGTGTCTTCAGAGCCGAAATAAAGAAGCCAGGAATTTGTATTTTAGGTTCAAGAGAACATTGTTCAGCTCTCTTTATTTACTGCTTAAATGACTGCATCCTGTCATGATGATATCCATACTTACATCAAACCCAAACTCTACTGTGACAGTAGTGGTGCTGCACTGAGATTCCTGACATTTCCTTTTCTTTTTACAAGTTTCTTAAAAAATATAACTCTTACTGACTGACTTTGCTAGTGTTAGGGTTTTAAGTCAATACAGTTGTGATTCATTTTTTACTTTAATAAATCCCATAAGGTAAGTTAGGTTCCTAGGGAGTGAACTCTGAGTCTGTAAATGAAGACGTCTCCCATCAAACCATATCCTTTCTGTTGGAACTGCCGTCCATTCAGTAGCTTGCAGTGTGGAATATGGACGCTTCAGTGCTCTGACCAGGTCACCATAAACCACTTCTACACCTGAGCTACATGGTTACAGGTGTCTTCACGTGGCTGTGACAGTAACGTAAACCCAGCAGCAGCAGCAGCAGCAGCAGCAGCAGCAGCAGCAGCTAGGCCATTGAACCTCCAATTAGCTGTCAAAAGATTCAATGAGATTGTGTCATAGAACATACCAGCACTGACTGTCTGCTCTCATCAGCTGGTTCACTCTGTCCTCAGCCTCTAAGCTGAAAGAAGACGTGAAAACTCTAGCTAGTTGAACTGAGGCTGTCTCACGGTGATGGACCTAAACTGTTGACTACATTCCACTATGGTCTTATTTAAACAGATCTTGTAACTGTATAACCTGCAGTTGTGTGTGGTGGTGTGGTATCTGATCCCACCAGCAGCTGCTTTTTTAACTCTTCCTGTGTTTGATGATAACTCTGCCGTTACAGTAGACGTCTGGGATAAGCTGCTCTCTTGTATCCAGTATGAATTTGATACAAATATGAATGTAAAACCAATCTATTCACCGCCAGACCTGCAGAAACTGGGAAGAAATGTGTAGAAGTGAAAGTTTTCAGTCTTTGAAGGTTTTTTTCATTCACACAGTTTACTTTAACAACGGAACAAATATAGGACTCACAATCCCCACATCTCCAGTTTTCTCTACTCAAGACATTTTTTAGGTATGAAACTATATCTCCAAGTTTCAGACATTATGTGTTTGCATATGATCCTTTTCTTCACACCGTGACGTTCAATGATACCAAAACCCTCCGGTTCTTTCTGCTGCATTGGTATTTAACTACAGAGTGAGTGCATTTTCTCTGACCTGTCAGCAGTTATTGTACCTGTACATTTTACGTTTTTGTAACCACAACATTCAAGCATAACCCAAATTTACTGAGAACCTTTTTTAGGCAACTGGTTTCCCAATATTTCCATATAGGCTTTGCTAAAGTTTCTTCTTCATATATGTTCAGATGATTATGTTCCTGAATCAAAATGACAGTGTCAGAGAAAAATCCAAACTGTAGTGTAACAATAAAGTGGTTTAGTACTTTCTCCTGTGCAGATGGAGGAGGGGAAATGGTGGGGGGCTGTCAATGATTCGATGTATGTAACTGATGCTTGAAGCTTTCATCATGTTGTCAGTTCCTGAACAAATCAACCAGTTACCTTCAATTGATGTGAATGAAGCAAAAGCTAAACATTAGATCAGACATTTCACTCCACAGGCAGCCCAACATCTGGAAAATCAGTGTTCCTGACAAAGAATCGCTGACCCAAGACACAATAACAACAATGCACAATAAACAAACAGTATGCAGAATATTGCTGGTTGATATTGGCTTTAAATTGTGCATTCACAAATTCTTTAGGCATGTAAATAACAGCCCAGCTGACCAAAGCGCTCTCCTGACATCTAGTGGCCAATAAAGACTGCTGATGGAAAGTTGTTTCCTTTGCAAAGGGACAGTAACCAAGCACAAATGCTACAGGACTCAATGTATTATTTATAGTATTATCTATTAGTTCTCTCTTTTTGTTCAACAGATAACAGACACGTTGTTCATTGGCCGCTATGTTCTCCTGGCTGTGGTGAGCGCCGTTTTCTTGGTGACAGTCTTTATGCTGCTTCCCTTTCATTTCCTGGAGTCGGTGCATGCCAAGGTCTCAAGAAGACGGTGAGCCGCCAGCATCAGAGGGGGCTCCAAGACCACGCCCCCCGCCTGCATGAACACAAGACAAGCCAGGCGGCCGGTTAGCTGAACCTTTCCTGGGGGAGCCCTCAGATGGATCTGGGTAGACTTTGTTTGTTGTTGACAGTCATAGAACAAACAAACTGTTGTTGTTTTTTTCTGAGGTGTAATTTTCTGTCAATTAAAACAAACACAAACAGACAAAATGTTTAATGCTGTGAATCTATAGTCATTTTTGGTTGACCGATGATAAACACGATTGACAGTTTTTCTAAAAACTCCACATGTGTGTGAAGGTCAGTTAAAGTTGTTTTTGTTCTCTTTCTCCTGGTTCGTGACACACATTTAACTCTGGATCCTCTGAAAGTCCATCCTTAAAAAGAACCTTCTAGACTCATCAGTGGGGAAGATCTGAGCTCACTGTTGAAGGGTCTTCAACTCCAACATCCAGAAGAGTGTTAACCATGTACTGAGGGGGCTTCAGACATTTTTTCCAAGCCTTTCACCTCCATTCTGAATGCTTACTATGTGACTGGAAGTTACTATGTCAGTTTGTTTTAACTATCTGTCTGTGGGTCTTCAGAGTGTGTTTTTCTATAGTCTGCCTTATTGAGAGGGGTTTCTTGTTTGCCTGTGAAAAGCAGTTTTGTTCCCACACCTGTGGCAGTTTTTTGGTATATTAAACGTTGCACCTACCTTCTAGATTGGCTCATGTTCTTTACATTTGGGTTTCATTCCTGCTACTGGAAGTAATATTACAAGCTGATGATGTCAAACCCAGCAGGAAGTTTCCAAGCCGACAAACGTCCACCACCTTTGACATGTCAGTGCTGCCCTAAAGCCACATTCACACCAGCTGTGGAAACCCGCTGTAGCCCTTGTGCTATCCTAGGCACTTTAACGTTGGGAGTTGGGTCATCTAGACCCACTAGACCGTGCTCTGAACCTTTTTTCTTCAATGATTTGTGATCTTCACTGGTGTCCATGGATTACATGAAATCTTTCCACCTTTATCCACCTTTGTCATGGTAGGGAGAACACGTCAATGGAAGGGGGGGGGGTCATCTAAGATAGCACAAGGGGTTAATTCATGATCTAACTAACATATGAAGAACATGTCCTCATGAAATGGGAATTGTCATTGTTTGTTTCAAAACAAAATGAGACTGAACTGTTCAAAAATTAACATTTTGATACATCGTACAATTGATCTGAATGTTTGCTGCCCTTTTTCAGCAACTTTACTGCAGACCACAGAGGTGAATGCTCTTCATTTTTGCCCTGAAAACAAAAACCTACAACCGTGATTGGTTCTTAAAACATGGAAAGCCTTGTACCCAGACTGCTGCTTTCTCAGTGCTTTGACGTTTGAAATAGCAGCTCAGTCTTCCTGTAGTGTTGAGCAACATTTCCAGACTAACTTTGTACACATACTCAAAAAAATAAAGCAAATACTTGGGGAACAACAGAAAGTTACTCCAAGCCAATCACACGTTTGTGAAATCAAACTGTCCACTCCACTTTGGAAGCAACACTAATTGACCATCAATTTAATAAAAAAATGTATAGATAAACTTAAAAAAATGGCCTTTAGGAAGTTCTCTGTATGTAATTAGAAACAGAGATGGTAAATAATGGCTCTCAGCAGCAAAAGTAATGTTGTATATTGTTGTTTATTTCATTTGCATCAAATGAATTATGAGAATGTGCTTGTTTGGTTAGTTGATTTATAGTTAGCTATTTGAAAACAATGCATTCTATAATGTTAGGCTTTAGTCTGCTATATATAGAGCATTTGTATCGTTTTACAAATTTGTAAGGTTAACACAGGCCGTCTGCTGGACTATTCAAACAAGTAGTTGTAGAGTTAGATAAGCTAATTCTTCTCTATGAGTTCTGGTACATGGCCTGTCCGTCCTGGGGGAGGATCCCTCCTTCATGTGGACACGCCTGAGGTATTTTGATGTTTTTTTCTGGAATTTGTTTTTTTTAGGAGTTTTTCCTTACCAAGAAGGAGGATTTAACCCTTGTGCTGTCTTAGATGACCCCCCCTTCCATTGAGGTGTTCTCCCTACCATGACAAAGGTGGATAAAGGTGGAAAGATTTCATGTAATCCATGGACACCAGTGAAGATCACAAATCACTGAAGAAAAAAGGTTCAGAGCACTGTCTAGTGGGTCTAGATGACCCAACTCCCAATGGTAAAGTGCCTAGGATAGCACAAGGGTTGTTCAGTACATGTCCACATACTGACCAAGAAGCCGCATTTAGCTTCCTGCGTGTTGATTTTTTAGCTTTCATGTAAACAGGAAATTTATTTTTGGAAGTGGGAGTAGGGATTAGAGAGAACTGAATTTGGTGGGTATGATTCTCCTAATGAATAATACACTAGCACATAACCAGCTTTGTCATTCCTAGAAAAAAAGGCACATAAAAACACAGCTTTGTGAGTTCTGCATTTATTTGACTGGAAAAAAAACAAAAATAGAAATAATCACTGAAGCTGGTAAAGATGATTTCGCTTGAATTAACAAGAGTAGTTGTGTTGTCATGAATTCTTCACATGCTTCCCACCATGGCAGTAAACACAGAAGGAAACATGCGTTTGTTTTTTCAAAGAACTCCACACCTTGGTTTCACATTTTGCCACTGAATCATACCTTTGAAGATCCCAGCACTGCATTCAGAAGTGTTGTGAGGTCGATCCCGTGGCGTTGTAATAAAATGACGATCCCAGTGAGTAATGAGCTTTGTAGGATAAAGCTTCATTTACAAAGGACCCCTCCCACATCCATTTTAAAGTGTGAAGTCAGAGGAGACATGGAGTGGAATTCCAACCAGGGCGATGAAAGAGAATCTAATGAATCAAAACCAATCCTGTTAGTTCCAGCCCACATGTCCATACTGTGGACCTATTTCTGCACGACTTTCCAGAAGCTGCATGGGAACTGCTGGCGTTTCAGAAGTGGGAGATAAGCGGTGACACCATTTTGACTTCTTAGTGAACACAGACAGGAATAAACATGAGCCTAACTTGTAGCAGAAAGTGGAACAAGTTCATTTTTACTTATGTCACTCATTTGTTGAGTCTCAGGTCAGGAACACCACTCTCACTACTTCCGCTCGGCCTTCAAGTTCTGGAAGTTCAAGACATTTCCAGAGCTTGAGGTTCAAAATGTCCAAGAGAATGCCTCGCCCACTCCTCTGTTCTCACACCCTCTCCCATGTCACCTTACTTTGTCTCCCCCCTCAGGTTCTAGGGACTGGGAAAATAAGCGGAACAAAGCATGTGGGGGTGTGAGGATCATTTGTGGCACAGCCAGCTGGACATATAAAGAGAAGGGGTGGGCGTGGCCACGAAAACAAGAGCAATGCAAGGGCAAAGAGGTGGTAGCTGAAAGCCCAGGCTGCTTGGTTGTGAGACTGCAAAGGGAACAGGCAGCACGTCTCCTGGGGCAGAACTGACATTCAGATTCACTGAAGCAGAACTTCTAGCTTGCCGTTCACATCCGCAGCCATTTTGCCCGCTGTTCCCGTCCCACCCAGATTCCAAAACATTGAAATTCAATGAGTAGATTTCAGACACTGTTTGTGCACTTCTCTAACAAGAATGTGGCTCTGTTCATGTTCAGTCGAAGTCAGGTAAACAAAACCAGTTTAGTGCTCCCTGAAGTATCACTGAAAGCTTTCCTGAGCTTCGTTTAGACGACACTTTATTAGGACTGGGTGGGTGTTTGGCTAGCTTAAAGACGATGGTGTTTTCACTACAGTGTGAAAGACAGAGTGAAAAAAGAAACACAGCTTTGTTTCCTTGGCAACCAAGGAAACATTGCTTGGTCCTTTTGTACATTACCAGGGGGCTATCACTGCAACTCACAGGGGGGGGGAGGGGGGCAGCTTCTGTCTCAGTCTTTTAATTATTTGTCACAACAGAATTAGTGTTCAACTCTGTATGCTACAAATATGAAGATCTAGGGGAGGACAGGCAGGTTGAACTCCCCCCATGGGGGCTCTGTTTGCATGAATTATGAAAACGACAATATATTACCCATAGTTCCCGTGATCAAAGTCACAGCATCTTAACATTAATGGCCTGAATACACCATTTTTCTAAAGAAAAAAACCAGAGATCCTACTTTAATCATATCTTCTGTATTATAAGGATCTTCCAAGTACCAACCAAACAAACACTAATTTTCATCAGACTGACTTGAATGAACACTGTTGCTATATGTGGGCTCAAAGCTGCAGTTTCCTTTCTCCTGGGGGTATAGCTTTTTATTGTGAACCGAGCAAAGAGACACCAAGATGTTCACTTCACTCTTGTTCCTTTACTGATTACAGATTATTATTCCATACATCATCACACTGAATTCCAGTTTGATAGAAATTGCACCATCATTTATTAGAGTGGTCTGAGTAGAGAACTACACAAACAATGACCATCGTTTTGTCTTTTTGTCCCTGTTTAAGAGCAATAAAGTACAGCTGTTAGCAAGTGAAATGGCTAGTTTGGTGTTAGTTACTTAACCCCTTGTGCTATCCTAGGCACTTTAACATTGGGAGTTGGGTCATCTAGACCCACTAGACAGTGCTCTGAACCTTTTTTCTTCAATGATTTGTGATCTTCACTGGTGTCCATGGATTACATGAAATCTTTCCACCTTTATCCACCTTTGTCATGGTAGGGAGAACACGTCAATGGAAGGGGGGGGGGGTCATCTAAGACAGCACAATGGTTAAATTATGTTTACACCATGAAAAAGTTAATGTTATGTGTAATTTTTGATTTAGTTACAAAGCCCCACCCCTCACAGAATCAGGGGCCATGTGGTCATGGCTGTTAGTCTCTCACAAAACAAAAATGACCTTTTTCTAAAGTCAGATTCTGAATGATTTTTTTACAAAGAACAACAACAATAACAGACACATTGTCTGCAACATGAAGAAGCTCCGTGGCTATCAAATAAATAAAGAAAAACTCTCAATTTGCTGGGCATGTTTTTTCTTTTTGCTTAAAATATGACAGAAAGCATTTAGCAAACAATAATTGGATTAAATGAAGTATGTCTCAAAGGCACATTTATTTTTCTTGACACTGTCTTTGATGCTGTAGCTGTACACTATCTCCAGATTCATGGCCGGTTCTTGCCATGTTTGGGGAGTTTGGGTTGACCCAACAATGGATGTATTCCGATGTTGTTTTTTAGAATCATGCTCTGGGTCAGACTTAGGTGACTGACAGCTTTCTCTGAAATGTTTGGGTGACTGTAAATGAAAGACCAAAAAAGGCCAGCTAATGCTGTCAGACCACAGTAACAGAACAGTTTCAGCCAGCTGCAGTTTCTGACAGACAGCCATCTCTGTGGCATTTAGGTTTGTGATCAACTTCAATTGATCATTTTCTTTGGTAGAAGAAAGATAAAAATCAGAAGTGAAGAACTTTTTCCGGAAAAAAGGGGGGCACACACCAGACAAGCTAACTAGCCATAAAATTGACTTGCTACTTTTGCTTTCCTGCGGGCGAACCAGGATGATATATGAGACTCACACTGTGCAGACAGGCAGCAACAAATTTCTTTGGCTACATGACCGGTGTGACGTGGATAGAGGAGAAAAAGAGGATGGTGGCAATAACCCACAGTGCAGTGACAAAAGGAGGCCTTTTTTCTCATTTTGTCACTTTAAACATCTTTAGTACAGGGAAAGTTCACTGCTTTTTACATTTAAGATAATTTATAAGTAATTTTTTTTTTCTTTCAGTTTTATTGACTTTTGATAGAATTCTACAACTTTCTATTTCTATTTCTTTATTACATTGTGCAAAAATAGTTTTTTGAATGAGGCAGATGATTTTTTTCATGTTTACCTTTCTCTCATTACACTCGACATGAAGCTGATCTTAGAGAACAGTCAGCTCATTGGATCTTTGTCCTCTGGCCTGTTAGCTTTGTTTTCTCCCCTCTCTCAGCACTTCCAAATGTATCGATGCAAATGTTGTTGGACAATACAAAACTCCTGTGACCCCTTTGCCTCTCTCCCAGCATGAAGTTGGAAAGTTCCAGTTGATGATTGTTCTATTCCCTTCCAGCTTTGCTCTATCCAACACCCAGGAAGGAGGGAGACCAAGATGCCAGCAGCACTGAAAACAGGAGGGGAGGGTGTCTTAAGTAAAATGAAGTACGTGCAGGGTGCCAAACTCCAAGCGAGTCAATCCCAGGACAAGCCACATGCAGCGTCTCAGGGCGTTCAGTGTGGATGGGGCCACGGCTGCTGAGGAGTAGCAGCTTGAAGGGGTTGGAGTGTTTTAACCAGAAAGGGTTGTGGAGTGAAGATGCACGTTAGTGCCTGGTTTCTATTGGTTTACTGGCTTTATGCGTACACTGAATTCTCCCAGCAGTGCCCGTTCCAGCACATCTGTCCAAAAGAGGCACGCCTGGACAGGGGGTCAGAGATCCAGGTCAAGGAGCAGATTCATCACAGTTTGGGGCACCAGCACAGATCTCACAGGAGCAGACAACAACAACATCGAAAAGGTAAGACTGTGCAGCCTGCTGCAGGGCTGCTGCTGTCACTGCAGACTGAAGCAGCAGCTGCATGAAAAACACCTCTCTGCTGTGGATTGTAATGAAAAAAGAAAAAAAAAACAGGGATGTCAATAATGTTGCAATACCTACGGTTTTATTTTAAAGCATTCTGCAACACTACGGAGTTAAAGAAGCAAAAGAATGAACATTTTTGATCACCTTCTTTTGACTAAAGAGCCCTGTGCTGCAGCAGAATCAATCATGAAGGTCCATGATGCAAATTGCATCATCAACTTATGTCAATCTTTGTGATATTTTACTAAGGAAATGGAAGAAAATGTTTATACAGAAGGATAAATCAAATTTAGACACTTTTAAGCTACATTTTAGACCCTTTAAAAGCAAAAAGAAGATCACTTTTGATTCTTCATCTTTTCTTACATTTTTATCTTTTTCACATTTCAAAGAAAAAGACTTGTCACGTCCCGTGTACAGAAGTGAGTCTTCCAGCACACCTTACATCGTTTCTTCTCCTTCATTTCTGCTAAAACTCTGACTCAGTCACTCATTTCATGTATCAGGAATTCTTTCTGTACTTTAATGCTCACTGAAATTACAACTATCATCTCTATGTAATGCACCTGATTACTTCTAATTACAACATTTATTTTTCTTTAGAGCATATTTGCACTCATTCGGACATTCTGTTTTTATATTTCTATATTTTAAATCTATTTTCCTATTGATATTCTTTCTTTGTTTGAGGTCGCGGGCGGTCGCCTAAGCATTTCACTGCACATTGTACGCTGTATGATTGTGTGTGTGACAAATAAAATTTGAATTTGAAATTTGATTTATTCTGCTCACCTTTTTGAAGACAATCTGTCTCTTTTACATCCATCATCAAAGACATAACACTTTTATGCATAACACCCTGAGCGTGGCTAGTCTGCAGCTCACCGCTCCCCCAGGGGATGGGTCAAAATGCGGAGAAGAATTTCCCCATTGTGGGATAAATAAAGTATCTATCTAATTATTACAAAGCATTTGTTGGTGTAAGCAGTGACAGTTGGAGCATTTCAGGGACACATATCAGGAAGTTACTCTGCAGTCTGTGTTTCTCCCATTCCTCAGCGTGGCTGACATGTCCTTTCTTCTTTTAGTCTCTTTCCATCCTCTTTTCTAATGCGTCTTCTGACCTTTGAATCAACAGCCTGAAAAAAGGTCCCTTCTCGGGGCACATCTCAGCCTCGCACCATTCCCACAGTTTGCCTTTGAGCAGGACGTTCATCCTTCATCCCCTCTAAAGCTTTTGTTGCTGTCTGAAAGCTGGCTGATGCCGCGGCCATCAAGCCTAAGTTGCTGGATCTATATAAACATCCATCACTTAGGCCAGGGCTTTTCTGAGCTAAACAAAGAAGGGCTCTTCTCACTATGCTTCATTCATGTGTGCCATCAGAGGGAATGAACTAGCACTGCTTCACTTACTTGGAAAGTAAACCTGGAAAGAAACTCAACCTTCTGACGTGTTTTGCTCTCTGCCTCAGACAGAACTGGTGGGTGAAGACACATCTAACTAACGCTCTCATGACGACAGCCCTCTGAGCTTGGTAAACTACAAGCCCACATCCTGCAGCCCAAGACAAAGAGCTGTCTGAGAGCTGAACAAACTGCACTCACGGAGATCCACTACTTCCTCCAATTGTATAAAAAGAGAATGCAGAGGACTTCCTGCCTCTTAGTTGGTGATAGAGCTGCTGGAACACAAACACTAAACAGCAGAGGTTGAATAGGCAGTCCCCTTCCAACAGCAAACATGCTTCAGATCACTGGATGGCAGCTTTGGAAAACAACAAAGGTGGAGCTCAGCATCCTTCTGTAATGTCTTCAGTAATTCAGCATCTTCTCTGAAAGGAATCCCTCTGATGGTTCTAGAAAAGAGGAGACCTGAAAGTTTCAAAACTTTCAGAGTCAGAAAAACAGAAGGAAAGCTACTGAGCCCGGTTTGACCTGTTTTCATGACTCCTCCCACCTGATTAGGTCCACGTCATGACAGTTCATGTGATCATGTCGACCATCATTGTTGCAGAAGTGGAAAAACAAAAGGATACTTTTATTCTGCTGTCGTGTCCAATTCCAAATGTCTTTTCTATCTTTTGCCACTTTTTTTGTTTGTTTTTTAACTTGTGACAAACAGCTGATTAAACAGATGAAGGCTGAAGGCCTTTTGTGTTGGACAGCTTTTAATATTACAAAACAGGTTATGAATCTTCGGGGGGGACCAGGGTGTAAATCTGTATAAACCCCTTCTAGTTTTTTATATATTTTTAGCATTTTATTTTTTAAATACATATTTCCTTTTTTTCTTTTTTAAACAAAAGGGAAGTTTGTAACGGAAGTAGCTGAGCGGCATTGTCCGAGCGCGCGCGCCCCCGCGTGAGTGCAACTCTGTGTTACAGCGTCAGTCAGTCAGTCAGTCAGTCAGTCAGTCAGTCAGTCAGTCAGTAAGCCAGCAGCTTCACCTTTACTAGAAAAGAGGAAGACAGTAGTAGTCCCGCGCGCCAAGATGCGGCAGTGTGCGGTGCGCGTGTCCGTGGCTGTGTTTGGATTTCTGTCAGCAGGTGAGAGCTGAATTCTTTATTTCTAAATGAATCATGTCATGTTTCTGCTGAAAGAAAAGAAGAGGTTCTGTGGAGAGTTTTCTGGCAAATCCCCTTAAACTGAACTCACTCTGGAGTGAAAGGAAGAATGTCATCAGCAAACAGCCGAAAATCTGCTGATGCGGGAGAAAAGCGGGGAGCGGGACATGTAGAGAGGGGCCTCTGGTTGTAGGGGTTCAAGCTAAAACTCCTAATATTAGTTTTCTGTTCTGATATAAAAAAAGAAACTCCATGTTTTCAGGACACATTTAATATGTTGAATGGATTCATTAGAAAGCTCAAGCTGAATTGAATTTTGAAATACGTGAATATATATCTGAATAGTTATATATATATATATATATATATATATATATATATATATATATATATATATATATATATATATATATATATATATATGAAATATGAAAAATGAAAAATGAAGATTTGATTCATTATATTGTCAGCTGAGGTACAGAAAAATGTTGTGTAATGCAAAGGATTTGTAAGTATATTACACATTTGATAACACATCTGTTTGAAAGAGTTTCTGTCATTTACAAGATAGTCAGAGTTTATCTGTCCAACTCATATGAAAAGATGACTTTTGAGCTTTACAATGGGGATTTTATAACATTGAACGTGGATTTAATCTCCATCTCTGATTTCCCTCTTCAGGAATTTCCCAAATCTTTTTTGTTACATTTCATCCATGGTACAAAAACACCGATAACCCAGTTGATGGGACAGGAGACCAGGGGGGCCCTTATGGAATAAAAAACGTTTTATTTCATAAATGTAGCTGATGTTTTCAGTTGAACTGATAAACTACTGCAATTTAAAGCACTTCATAGAATCTTAAACGGAGCAAGTTTGAACATATGTCTCTGTGGGCCACATATGTTTTTCCAATGGGTCTCCAATCCCTTTGTATTTTCCAACTCAACGCAACTGACTGTATTTCATCTTTGTTCTTGTTCTTTTAAAGTCCCACTCATCAGCGTTCGTGGTTTTGTAATAATGATTATGTCGTTTTTAGCCAAAATCAAAAATCCTGGGTAGTTTTCCAGGACATAGTTTCTGCAGATCAACATGAGCTTATTAGAAATTTGAGAATTGTAGGACCGTTGGAGCAGAGTAAAGGCCCGTACACACCGGGACGAATATTCGCCAGGCGTTATTCGCCAGCGTTTTTCGCCACGTTTTTTGTTTTCACACCCAGGCGATTTTCGCTGACGATGAGCCGAGCGAACATGCAATTTCATTCCCTGACATTAGATGGCGCTTAATGTAAACAGAAATACTCCTGTACACAAGGTGGCGCTGCGCAACTTTACGCTTCTTAAAGTCGCTTTTCACTCAGAAGAAGAGAGCAAGTATTTACACGCTTGTCAGAATCAAACAAAGAAAACATGAATATTTCAAGCATCAGTAGCTCCAACTGGTACTTGGTAAGGGGATATTTTATAATGTCCGTCATTATTTCTTTGCGGCAGTGTAGACGCTACTTGGCGTCTATCTTCTTCGCTGGGATGTGTGCTCAGCAAGGCAGTTTTGTGTTTGAGCGCCCCCAAGTTGTGTTTTACTGTAACTTCAGAAGCTCCAGACACGTGTGCAAAAGCGGCATTCTCATTGGTCGAATAGATTTCGACGCAACGCGTAGAAAAAAAAAAACGAACCCGAGGCGTTTTTTTTTTTTTGACGCGTGGCGTTTTTTCGCGTCGGTGTGCACACTCTCAATGGTGCCCCTTGTTTAGTCACGAGGCGTTAAACGTCGGCGAAAATCACGCGCGAAATTCGTCCCGGTGTGAACGGGCCTTAAGCCCTTCATCATTTCCCATCATCTCTTTGTTTACACTCCCTCTGACCAGCTAACACCCCTCTCACCTCTAACCTAACATTACCAGAGCATCAAAAATGGTGATCAATGTCACAGCTATCCAGCCGTACAGTTTAGATCCAGATACCAGCTCAGACGAGAAAATAAAGACGATCATGAATCTATTTGACAGTGGATGCATCAGAATGGAGGAGAACGTGGAGCTTGTGGACCGCTGACTGTAGCTGACTTCAACTGCCCTTTCAAACTGCATTTCTTCATCTGATTGATTTTACTAAAAAATTACTCAGAAATACAAATTTAACCCTTGTGCTATCTTAGACAGTGACGTGCAGTCAGGAGAGGCAAGTGAGGCTGTGCCTCACCTGTCATTTTGGGAAGAAAAGAGAAAAAATAAATTCAATTATTATATTTAATCAGTAATTTGTGCTTTGCAGTCATTTTCCATTTAAATGTACCATTTTTGGGTGTTTTTTCTTTTCAAAATCGCTGAATTTCCGCATTTGCCGTTCAGATACTAAGTGACGTGCGATGAGGCACCAGCCCGCTGAGCATCACCTTGGATTGCGCAATACCTATGTAGTCAGACGGTACTGCTGTCTCTCTGTGTGTCGGTTCAATCACTTGTACTATAGGAGCTGAGTTTACATAATTTAGCAGATGTATATGATGTACAGTGTTTGTTTTTATAAATAACTGTATGTGAGGGACGTGTTTCTTGTGCTGAGCGCTAAACGCCGGCGAAAAAGCCGCTGGGTGAGGCCAGCAGTTCTCGTGCCTCATGTTAGGGGGCGCCGGTGAGCCCTGAGATTATGACGCTAAAAAACCATAGACATGACAGGCAACACGGTTGACAGATAACATGGTTGATGTCACGATGCGGGGTGGCTCGAGAGCCGGTAGGACCCAAATGCAGAGGCGGAGGCACACGGTTCAAGGGCAAGGGGGTTTAATGCAAAACAAAAGCGCTGCAGAGCAGGATTACAAAACAAAACAAAAACTCACTGTGGCATGGCGAGGGACATGAAACCAGGACGCTAGACATGAAGACGTGAACACCATGACAAATGCTAATGGACTAGCACAGGAGGAAGGCAGAGACAAGACTTAAATACAGACAGGGCAAACAAGACACAGGTGAACACGATCAGGGCAGATGGGGACCAAAGGAAGTAAAACTCAAGAAACAATACAAGACAGGAAACCTTTCAAAATAAAACAGGAAACAGAACCAAACAAGACAGAACAAGAACTAAAACGAAAAACAAGACACAACAAACTCAAACCATGACAGTTGACAGGTAACACGGTTGACAGGTAACACGGTTGACAAGCAACACGGTTGACCGATAACATGGTTGACAGATAACATGGTTGACAGGTAACACGGTTGACAGGCAACACGGTTGGCAAATAACATGGTTGACAGATAACATGGTTGAAAGGTAACACGGTTTACAGGCAACACGGTTGACAGATAACATGTTTGACAGGTAACAGGGTTGACAGATAACATGGTTGACAGGTAAAACGGTTGACAGGCAACACGGTTGACAGATAACATGGTTGACAGGTAACAGGGTTGAAAGGTGACAGGGTTGACAGGCAACACGGTTGACAGATAACATGGTTGACAGGTAACAGGGTTGAAAGGTGACAGGGTTGACAGGCAACACGGTTGACAGATAACATGGTTGACAGGTAACACGGTTGACAGGTGACAGGGTCAACAGGTAACACGGTTGACAGAAAAACATTGTTGACAGGCAACACGGTTGACAGGTAACACGGTTGACGGATAACATTGTTGACAGATAACACGGTTGACAGATAACATGGTTGACAGGTAACATGGTTGACATGTAAAATGGTTGACAGGTAACACGGTTGACAGGTAACACGGTTGACAGAAAAACATTGTTGACAGGCAACACGGTTGAGAGGTAACACAGTTGACAGATAACAGGGTTGACAGGTAACACATTTGACAGGTAACATGGTTGACAGGTAACACGGTTGACTGGCAACACGGTTGACAGATAACATGGTTGACAGGTAACAGGGTTGACAGGTAACAGGGTTGAAAGGTGACAGGGTTGACAGGCAACATGGTTGACAGATAACATGGTTGACAGGTAACACGGTTGACAGGTGACAGGGTCAACAGGTAACACGGTTGACAGAAAAACATTGTTGACAGGCAACACGGTTGACAGGTAACACGGTTGACGGATAACATTGTTGACAGATAACACGGTTGACAGATAACATGGTTGACAGGCAACATGGTTGTCAGGTAACATGGTTGAAATGTAAAATGGTTGACAGGTAACACGGTTGACAGGTAACACGGTTGACAGAAAAACATTGTTGACAGGTAACCCGGTTGACAGATAACATGGTTGACAAGTAACAGGGTTGACAGGTAACATGGTTGACAGGTAACACGGTTGACAGATAACATGGTTGACAGGCAACATGGTTGACAGATAACATGTTTGACAGGTAACAGGGTTGACATTTTGGCCATGTTAGAGCCCTGTGCTACCCGCAGAACCTTGGGCAACTCATAGTTTTATAATTGTACATGTGTTTCTGCAAATAGAATAGCAAATTCACATGAACATGTCAGTAACACAGGAAGTTAATAGTTTATAAAACTGATAAATACAACTCAGGGGCAAGACTTATACCCTTAATTATAGAATCACTAATTTATTTCTGTATTTCTGAGGAACAAGAAAGTGAAAGATGACATCAGATCTTATTTTCACAATATAGATTAGTTATCTTGCAAATAGCCACAGCTCTTCTGCTAAATACCAAATGAACTAAAAACCCAAAGAGACTAACAGAGAGGTTGTGTCCTACAGGCAGCAGGTGTGATCAACACTCTGGAGGTTTGAGTCTTTGAGTGACAGCAGCAGGACATCTGAATTTCTGGGCTCTTTTCTCAGGAGGTCTGAAATCAGGACCCCCCCCCCACCACCACCACCACCACCACCACCACCACCACCACCTTCACAGTTGTTTTGGAAAAAGATCTGTGATGAATGTCTATAGTCAATTTGTTACTGTGTAACAAATGTAACAAAAGGACTAAAGCATGACAATGACTGAATGAATTCATACATGGAAGTGCATTTTGTACGACTCAAGAGCTCACAAACCTTTGATGTTTCTACTATAGAGGATTCAGTGAACAAGTCACAGATCTGTCAGGCGTTGTTCTGACTGGCGTTGGTTAAAGGTGATCATTAGAGTGAGTCTGTTTTCACTGCTGCTTTGTAATGTTCTGTCAATGGGCCTGGAGCTGATGTTCCTAAGACCTTCCTCTCTTGACAGGAAGCTGATGGCATTCTTCCCGTTTCCTCCAACCTGATCATTCCACCTCACAGGAAGTTCAAACAATGGCATTCCACTTGAGCCGGCTGTAAATAGACATTATTTAGGGCAGCAAGGTTAAAGCATGTTTGCTGTAGGGGCTCTGTAGATGTTGAATGGAGTCAAAAGGTGTTTGCACATGTATGTACCACACATGTGTGATCTTGAAATGAAATCCTGGCTTGATACTGAAAACCAAACTCATCACTTTTTCTTGGTTCTAACTTGCTCTTTTCAGAACCAGACCCTTATTGATGGTTGAAAAACGACTGTCTAAATATGTGGAGCACTAATTCTTTTTTGTCCAAATAGAATATTTGACCCTCTTTATCATATGCAGCTTTTGTTTCAGGCCTCGGAGTTCATGGGGAGGACATGCCCCCACACATAGTCCATCAGCCCTCTGACGTTGTGGTGAAAGTTGGCAATCCTGCCACACTCTCCTGCCGTGCAGATGGCAGCCCAAAGCCCACCATCCAGTGGCTGCGCAACGGTCAGCCTCTCAGAACCAGAGAGGGAGACGGCCAGCTGCAACCCATGGTTCTGTCTGACGGGAACCTTTTCTTTTTGAGCGTGGGAGGGGCAAGGCGTGGTTCACCACACGAGGGCGTCTATTCCTGTGTTGCCAGTAACAGTGCTGGCAAGGCTGTCAGCCGCAATGCATCCTTGCATATTGCTGGTAAGACTTTGTTGTGTGCAGGCCTAATGCTGAGTTTGTAGCAGGTAACATGAGAATCATTAGGATTAAGCAGTGTATGTGTGGGTGTTAACTCTTTGCATATTGCCTGTCCCGTGGACTGCAGTGAGTGAGGCTGAAGCACATATGAAGTTCTACTTTGACATCAGTAAAAGAAAATGCTTGTTTTTAGGACTGCTGGACATGCACAAACATGAATGAATGAAATGACATTTTCCATTGGGCTTTTATCAACATGAGTAAAGTTACCATTACATATTTCCTCAGTGCATCAAGGCCAATCCCAGTTAGTGATGTGACTGGCCTGATGGGAGCTGCAGTTTGTTGTGACTGTCCCTGTGTCTCTGCAGAGTTACAGGACGAGTTCAGTGTACAACCCAGAGATGTAGAGGTGGCAGAGGGGGAGCTTGCCGTCCTAAACTGTGTCCCTCCAGTGGGACACCCAGAGCCTAATGTCATGTGGAAGAAGGATGGCATACCCATCAACATCTCAGACCATCGCTACATTGTAAGGCCATGCATGTTTTCATTTAGAGTTCATGCTACCACAACACACACAAGGAATTTTTCATTTGATCTGAATTTTTTGATCGTTTTGAGCTTTCCATACCCCCCCCTCCCAAAAACAAATTAATAATTAATTCATAAATTGGGAACAAGGCAGCACTTAGTCAAAGAAAAAAGCAAATTTTATGAAGTTTGTGCTGTCACACCTCCTGATACACAACGTATATTTTCATATCAGTGCAATATGGAAATGAAACACTTGTGTGTTTAATCTACATTTTCTTAGATTTAAACACTTTAAATCAGCTTTGTGTTTGTGAGAACTCTGCCATTCAAATAATAATAATGTCTGCTGTTTTTAGCTTAGCTTCTTAACTATTTTTACTTCCATTTGTTTAAATATATGCAGTAGACATTATTGGCCTAAAAGGATCAAAAAAATGCAAAATAAACTCCAATAATGAACATTTTTCTTGGACAACATTAAGCTTGTCTTTGTTTTTATTAATGTTACGGTCACATATACAACTGTCACCGCGTGTTGGGGAGAATCTTCAAGGTTAGCTGCTGACCGATTTTTTTGAAAATTGTTGGCGTGTTAATGAATACAAATGGCGGCAGTCAGGCGACCGTCAGTCAGGCGGGGATGACAAAATGGGACGACAGCTGGGAGGCCATAGGGCGGTGGCAACCGGATCGCTGGCCGGCAGCAGCTCTGATTGGACAATTGGACAATTACGGCTGTCCAGTAGCCACTGGTATACAAAAAGTGAGCCATTCTGCACCACAGGTCATTGCTACTCAGATTTTGTCAATTTACATAAACTTGTCAATTTACAAATCTACACAATTTCAGACAACAGGCCTCCGAGGACAGCACAATGTTCTGTCTTCTTTGGATTCTTGGCATCAACTGCAACTTGTCTAGACACAGTTTTTCTCAGTCGCTGTGGTGCTATCAACGCCATGACGAATTTTGTGCAGCATCAATACCGTCTTCCTATTTGGACCCACTGAGGTGGGGATCACCAGACGTCTGGTCACCGCTAGCCATGTCAACAGCCCTCGTTGAGTTCCCGAGCTGCTGCCATACGATTTCTAATGATCAGACAGTGCAGTGGGATGGGGGCACGGGTGACTGGAGGATGGCAGTCTTAAATTGACCTATATTCAGACGATTGTGGGGAACTTGGAGGCCCCTCCTATCAGTCAGTTATCACGCTGCTGCCCTCCTGCCACCCGCCTGTCACTGGACTGCCACCGCACGACCTGCCATGTGACAGGGCGACCGCTGACCGACGTCAAAAAGTTGTCCAGTCGCCACAAAATTTGAATTATTTTGGAAAAGCTCTGCGCTGCTTGTGAAGATGCGACTGTCGCTTCGTGGTCACAAATGCCACCTGCCGATTTAGCTGAAAAACCTGCGGGATATGTGACCGTAGTCTTAGATATATTCTGTGTAGTCTTTATGGACTGCTTCCACTGTTGACCAGCCTCGGGTTTCATATCATGGATATTGTTCGTATAAACATGCAGTGAATACCTTGCTTGTCTTCTCTGGGGGTTTGCTGCAGGAGCTCAGTGGGAAGCTGATCATAGCTCCTGCAGAGAAGAACCACTCCGGTGCCTATGTGTGTGTGGCCACAAACATCATGGGGATGAGAGAGAGCAGGGCAGCTCGCCTCTCTGTGCTGGGTAACAAGCAACTTCCCACAGCTTTACAAAATCTTCCATTATTTGAACCAATTTTTGTTGGTTTTTATTTCACTACATACATAACAACCAAAGTATTTCTGTTGTCTGTTTGCAGCAAAGCCAGTGTTGACACTGACACCAGAAAATGCTACTGTCATGGTGGGAGACTCCGCCCACTTCTACTGTCAAGCAAAAGGCGATCCTCCCCCTTCAGTGGTCTGGAGCCGAGAGGGGGGGGCTCTGCCCAATGGCAGGTAGAGTACAATAGCATCAGGCAGGATTCATGCCATACCTCTGCTCATAAATCTCTAAGATATGAACCACAAGGAGCTGCAGTCATACCTCTAACCCTTGTGCTATCTTAGCTGACCCCCCCCTTACATTGACATGTTCTCCCTACCATGACAAAGGTGGATAAAGGTGGAAAGATTTCATGTAATCCATGGACACCAGTGAAGATCACAAATCATTGAAGAAAAAAGGTTCAGAGCACTGTCTAGTGGGTCTAGATGACCCAACTCCCATTGTTAAAGTGCCTAGGATAGCACAAGGGTTTATGATATTGCTGTTTTGTTATATCTTTTTTATATTATTGCTTGTATTGTTTTTATATTATTGCTTGTATTGCTCTTTCCATTTTTTTTTTTACTGTAAAGCCCTGTGGGTAATACAGTGCTGTCAGAAATGAGCTGAATAAAAGTCATCGTTGACATTCGGTTTTAAAATGCCCTTTTGGTAACACTTTATAATAAGAGTCCTTAATAAACTTAATAAACTTCATAAGACATTAAGCACTGCAAAACACCCAATAAACTGTTAATAAGAACACTGTTAACATATTTATTAATCCCATACAAGCAATTTATAAATAGCTTGTGAATAGGATTAACAAATGCTAATAAATGTCTTTATAGGCAGCTTAATACCACATTACTCATGCTTGTTAATGTCTTATAAGTAGTTTATTAAGGAATATTTTAATGTATCTATAAACAGCTTATTTAAACTTGTAAGTCAGTTGTAAGACATTTACAAATGGTAATTAATGTACTTATAAGCAGCTTACTAAAACATTACTAGTGCTTATTAATGTTTTATAAATAGTTTATTAAGGACTCTTATTATAAAGCCTTACCGCACTGGGTATTTAAGAATCCTCATTCATCAGTCAGAAGGGATCTTTTGCTTTTTTCTTTATTCAAAAAATGCTGTTAGTCTTGTTTTCTAGCTGTTCTGCATCAGGATAACTGAAATGTTGTTTGATGTCCACCAGTAAAATAGATTCACATGTTTGAAGGATGTTTGCTTTGGTAAATGTGCTGCATTTTTAACAGATATGTTGCTGGTTGTCTCCTTTTTTACGTATTGTTGAGAGGTTCTGGAGAAACCGTCAAGCAGCATTTCACTTTAAAAACTGAATCTGATTTTACTTGTTGGTTTGATAAAATGCTCCCATTTGTTTCAAGTGGTATTCCACCCAAGTCTGTTCTCTTCTGCTTGCAGGTATCTTGTGAAACCAGACCAGACCCTTCAGCTCTTTTATATCACAACTCAAGATGCAGGAAAGTACATGTGCACTGCAGTCAATGATGCTGGCATGGCCACTGCCGGCGCACAGCTACTAGTTAAAGGTAAAAGGTTTGAACTGGACTAAAACATGTTTGAACTGGACTAAAACGTGTTTGAACTGGACTAAAACGTGTTTGAACTGGACTAAAACGTGTTTGAACTGGACTAAACAAGTTTGAACTGGACTAAAACTTGTTTGAACTGGACTAAAACATGTTTGAACTGGACTAAAACGTGTTTGAGCTGGACTAAAACATGTTTGAACTGGACTAAAACATGTTTGAACTGAACTAAAACGTGTTTGAACTGGACTAAAACATGTTTGAGCTGGACTAAAATATGTTTGAACTGGACTAAAACGTGTTTGAACTGGACTAAAACGTGTTTGAACTGGACTAAAACGTGTTTGAACTGGACTAAAACATGTTTGAACTGGACTAAAACATGTTTGAACTGAACTCAAACGTGTTTGAACTGGACTAAAACATGTTTGAGCTGGACTAAAATATGTTTGAACTGGACTAAAACGTGTTTGAACTGGACTAAAACATGTTTGAACTGGACTAAAACGTGTTTGAACTGGACTAAAACATGTTTGAACTGGACTAAAACATGTTTGAACTGAACTAAAACGTGTTTGAACTGGACTAAAACGTGTTTGAGCTGGACTAAAACGTGTTTGAACTGGACTAAAACATGTTTGAACTGGACTAAAACGAGTTTGAACTGGACTAAAACATGTTTGAACTGGACTAAAACATGTTTGAACTGAACTAAAACGTGTTTGAACTGGACTAAAACATGTTTGAGCTGGACTAAAACATGTTTGAGCTGGACTAAAACGTGTTTGAACTGGACTAAAACATGTTTGAACTGGACTAAAACATGTTTGAACTGGACTAAAACGTGTTTGAGCTGGACTAAAACATGTTTGAACTGGACTAAAACATGTTTGAACTGGACTAAAATGTGTTTGAGCTGGACTAAAACGTGTTGATTGATTGATTTCAAGCATTGCTATCAATACAATAAAAAATCCACACAGATGTATCAAATTCATTACAGAAATGATGAAATGCATAGATTCAAAAGCAGTTATTTTTTAAGTTACTAGATCAGTTCTTATTTATGACTGATTATCTTCAGAAAACATTAATTCATGACTTTAGTAAACAGTAACGGGAACCGTTATGTACCGTTATGATTACAAAAGGAGCACAATATCACACAAAACCAGTAATTATTGCAGTGCATTGCAGATCAAATAAAGAAAATCAAGAGCTTATTGATTGTTATTCAAACATTTCAGTAATCATTATTGCACATTACAATGTAATACTAATTGATTATAATTGAAAAAACTTTGATTATTTCCCCACAATCAAGTTCTCACATTAATTTGGAATTATTCAAACACCTGTTGATCCTTAACTCCTCTTATCTTTATATCATAAAATCAGATTTTCTTTATGTGTTTTATTGAATATTTGGATGTTTGACCATTGTTTGAGCTCAGTACTTAGCCCGTTCCAAAGTTTAGTGCCACACAGTGACACACAGAAACTTTTCTTTGTGGTTCTTATCAGTTTGATCTTGAAGTTCCTACATCCCCTCAGTCTGTAGCCTCCTTCATTTTCCAACAACTGTTTTTGGATATTGAATGGTAACGATTTCCAACTGGCTCTGTGTAGAAGTTGTGCGGTGTAATAATCAGAAAAGGTCAGACAGTTGTAACAGTCTGGATTGATAAAATAAATTGTTTGTGTGATCAAGATAGCCTGCTTTATGTACAATTCGAATGGCATGTTTTTGAAGTAAGAAGAGAGGATGTAGTGAACCCCCCAAATTTCTATCCGGTAGGTCAAATTTGGTGAAATTAAGGAGCAGCACAATAAATATATACTGTTGTATTCTAATATATGTTTAGATATTTATGATTGAAATACTTTTTGAGATTTTAGTTTGTATGTGTCTGATGTGAGGCTTCCAACGTAGTTAGTTATTAATAACAACCCCCAAGAATTTGATTTCTGTAACACTTTCAATCGAGGCATTATTTGTTTTAATTTAGAGCTCGGTATCGGCTTTGTAGTTACCAAAAAACATCACTTTGGTTTTATCTAGGTTCAAAGATAATTTGTTGTAATCCATCCATGATTTAATTTTGGTTAACTCTACGTTTACCACATTGATACGTTCCCTTTGATTGTTTGTAGAATAGAATATATTTGTGTCATCAGCAAATAATATGAGTTTTAACAGCTTTGAATGTTGAATATATCATTTAAAAAAATATTCAATAGTAGCTGGCCCAGAATTGATCCTTGTGGGATACCACAACTATGGTTTCTGATGTAAATTCACCAATCTTGACAAATTGTTTTCTTCCCGTTAGATAGCTTTGACCCAAGTTAGCGCTATTCCTCTTATCCCATACACTTCCAGTTTGTCAAGTAGGATGTCATGATTGACAGTCAAATGCTTCTTTTTTTTAACCCTTGTGCTATCCTAGGCACTTTACCATTGGGAGTTGGGTCATCTAGACCCACTAGACAGTGCTCTGAACCTTTTTTCTTCAATGATTTGTGATCTTCACTGGTGTCCATGGATTACATGAAATCTTTCCACCTTTATCCACCTTTGTCATGGTAGGGGGAACATGTCAATGTAAGGGGGGGGTCATCTAAGATAGCACAAGGGTTAAGTCAATAACAATTCCAGCTGCATATTTCTTTTTGTCCAGAGCATTTTTGATTAGTGAGGCAGTTTGCTGCTTCATTGATGTTCTAGCTTTGACCTTTTCTGTCTGTAAAGTAATCTGAATATGTTCGCTTGTTTGTCCCATTTTTAATGATGTTATTTAATATTTCCCAAACTCGCTTTACGCTGTTTTTATTTTCATTCAGTAGATTATTGACGTACACTTCTTACTGTACCGTGTTATTTCAGTTCGTTTATTTATATATCCGTCCGTATATATAGGGAGTGTCAGGGAGGGAGGAGAAAGTAAAAACAGAAGATGGAAGGATGTTGAATGAGGGGAATGCAGTAAGAAAAAGATGGGCAGAGTATTTCGAGAGGCTGCTGAATTTGGAGGAAGATCGGGATGCTGTGATTGGGATGGATGGAAGGGAAAGTAGACTGAATGTTTTGGGAGAGTTGAATGAATCGTTGATCAGGGGAGAGGAAGTTGAGCAAGCTGTGGGAAAGTTGAAAGTAGGAAAAGCTGCAGGTGTGGATGGGTGTGCTGTGGAATGCCTGAAGTGTGGTGGAGCGATCATGATTGAGTGGTTAGTGAGATTGTTGAATGTGTGTTTTGCAAATGGGCAGGTGCCGCTTGATTGGATGAGTGCGTGTGTGGTTCCCCTGTACAAGGGTAAGGGTGATAAGTATGAATGTGGTAGTTTTAGGGGTATTAGTCTGCTGAGTGTTGTAGGCAAAGTGTATGGGAGAGTGCTGATTAATAGGGTAGTGGAGGGAACTGAGTGTATGATTGGTGAAGAGCAGTGTGGTTTCAGGAGAGGTAGAGGGGGTGTGGATCAGGTGTTTGTTGTGAGACAGGTGTGTGAAAAGTTTTTGGCTAAGGGGAGGGAGGTGTTTTGGGCATTCATGGATTTAGAGAAGGCGTATGATAGGATTGATAGAGAGGCGTTGTGGGTTGTGTTGAGTATGTATGGTATTGATGGTAGGTTGTTGGAAGGTGTAAAGAGTTTTTATAGAAACAGTAGAGCGTGTGTGAGAGTGGGAAATAGCATGAGTGAGTGGTTTCCTGTGAGGGTTGGCCTGCGTCAGGGATGGGTGATGTCTCCGTGGTTGTTTAACGTGTATATGGATGGTGTGGTAAAAGAGGTGAATGAAAGGGTGTAGGGTACGGGTGTTAGCATGATAAATACTGACGGCAGCGAATGGAGTGTGAATCAGCTGCTGTTTGCAGATGATACTGCACTAGTGGCTGACTCAGAAGAGAACTTGGCACGTCTGGTTGAGGAGTTTGGAAGGGTGTGCAACCCTAGATGTATAATATATTGTTATTTTCAGAGGTAAACATCTTTTCCATCCTTCTAAGCTTGACCCTGGTGACCTAATGTAATTAACAGAAAATTTAATATCATTATAATGACATTTTTCCCTGTATCCTTACATATGTCAATTGTAAGACATTCCAGTATTCCATACACTGCAACTGACAATTTATCAATTACTGTAAACTTTGAATTTTTTTCACATATATTGCGACTCCTCCACATTTTTTGTTTACTCTGTCCACATAGTTAAGTTCATTGTTTTCCAATTCAAAGTCAGTGTCCTTGTCGCGGCTGAACCAAGGTTATCAAAGGAATGCTCCATATTCTGTAAATAGTCCTTGATGTCTTCAAAATTGGTATACATGCTTTTGCTGTTAAAGTGAATGATTGACAGCCTTCCTTCTGGGTTAACAGAGTTTTTAAAGTCATCTATGCTGTAGTATTTGCAGTCTATATTAACAGTGGAAAAGAATTGATCAGGGTCGATGTCTTGAAGGTTGTTCTCATCATCACTGAATATTTTAAGGTCGGTTTGCTCACCATTCAGATCTCTCTGAGAGTTGTGCAGGTGACTGTTGAAGAAAAAGTGTTGTTTTTTTAAGAAGCCAGGGATAGTATAGTTCGTCTCCTCACCTCGTAAGACCAGCATCTTCACTTATCGCTTGTTTAGACTGCAGTGGCTGAAAACGTCTCCAGCTCCTTCAGGCTTCTGATAAGAACCTTGGACTGCTCAGGGAGCCGCTTCATTTCACGTAAATCTTGCAGTCTCTCACCCAAGTGCTCTGAATTTTTCCCAGCTTTTTCAAATAATGTGCCCTTGTGGCGATGTCGGCATTTCCTTTTAGTGAGGTTGTCATTCATGAAAACGTTGGTTCCCTTCAGATTTCTTCCTTGCTTCAATGAAGCTGCTTTGTGTTTCCGATTGAAAAACTTTAAGAGGATTGCTGGTTTGTCGGTCTCTCTCCTCCTGGGAAGCGGTCTGCAGATCTCCACATTGTTTGTGTCCAGAGAAATTCCTTTGGACTTTAGGAACTCCTCCACCTGTTTCTCCACAGAGATCGTCTCCTGCTCGTCAGATTCCCGGCAGTCACTGCGTGGACATATGACCGGGGTTTGATTTTCAATCCGGTGATAATAAAGTCGTTAATCCTGGAGTTCTGCTCTTCGTGTTTCGATTATATCAATCCTGTTGACAGTCTGCTCATGCAAAGCCCGGACCTGCTTCACCTCTTAGACCGTGTTCAGATATTGTCCATGTTGGATCTTACTGGCTCAATCTTCCTCAAGTACGAAATCAAGCAACTCTTCATGTCCTCTGATTCCTCCGACATTGTTTTTTTTGGGGGCATGTCTAGGAATTGCTTTTCTCAATATTTACGTTTTTTTTGCCTTAAATAGAATTGCAGTGCAGCTGCTCTATGCCTCTGTGGCATAGATCTAGTGTATGTGATCTATATTCAGTAAATGTCGATCTATCTTTTAGGGCTGAGGTATAAATCAATTTTATTGATAAATTCAAATTTGTTTTAGAAGATTTATTTTAGGGAAAATCGAGATTTTGTTTTCCTAGCTCTCTGCTTTCTTGGGCTTCCCATTTCTCGCAAGGCGCACGACTGTGCACACTGTGCACGTGACATGAGAATGCCCAGTGCCACCTCGGTGTAGCGTTCAGTTTGGGCTGATATGAAGCAGCTGGAAATGTGTCGATTTTTAACACGATCTAGACACAATTGGAGGATAAAGCTGCTGGACTTCCATCAGCAACCAGAACGTTTAATAAAAAGTGTTGATCTGGAGACAGTGGTGTTGCCAGGCAATGAAGCTATGATGCTAGGATGCTAGGATGCTATGGTGCTAGGATGCTATGATGCTAGGATGCTATGGTGCTAGGATGCTATGATGCTAGGATGCTATGGTGCTAGGATGCTATGGTGCTAGGATGCTAGAATGCTATGGTCATATGATGCTAGGATGCTATGATTCTAGGATGCTTGGTTGCTATGGTGCTATGATGCTAGGATGCTATGGTGCTAGGATGCTATGATGCTAGGATACTATGGTGCTGGGATGCTAGGATGCTAGAATGCTATGGTCCTATGATGCCAGGATGCTATGGTGCTATGATGCTATGATGCTAGGTTGCTATGGTGCTATGATGCTAGGATGCTATGGTGCTATGATGCTAGGATGCTATGGTGCTATGATGGTATGATGCTAGGATGCTATGGTGCTAGGATGCTAGAATGCTATGGTCCTATGATGCTAGGATGCTATGATGCTAGGATGCTATGGTGCTAGGATGCTAGGATGCTAGAATGCTATGGTCCTATGATGCTAGGATGCTAGGTTGCTATGGTGCTGTGATGCTATGATGCTAGGATACTATGGTGCTAGGATGGTATGGTGCTATGATTCTAGGATGTTATGATGCTAGGATGCTATGGTGCTAGGATGCTAGGATGGTATTGTGCTATGAATCTAGGATGCTAGGATGCTATGGTGCTAGGATGCTAGGATGCTATGGTGCTAGGATGCTATGATACTAGGATGGTAGGTTGCTATGGTGCTCGGATGCTGTGATGCTATGGTGCTAGGATGCTAGGATGCTAGAATGCTATGGTCCTATGATGCTAGGATGCTATGGTGCTATGATGCTAGGATGCTAGGTTGCTATGGTGCTATGATGCTAGGATGTTATGATGCTAGGATGCTATGGTGCTAGGATGCTATGATGCTAGGATTCTATGGTGCTATGATGCTAGGATGGTATGGTGCTAGGATGTTATGATGCTAGGATGCTATGGTGCTAGGATGCTAGGATGGTATGGTGCTATGAATCTAGGATGCTATGATGCTAGGATGCTATGGTGCTAGGATGCTAGGATGCTATGGTGCTAGGATGCTATGATACTAGGATGCTAGGTTGCTATGGTGCTCGGATGCTGTGATGCTATGGTGCTAGGATGCTAGGATGCTAGAATGCTATGGTCCTATGATGCTAGGATGCTATGGTGCTATGATGTAGAGGGCTGCATTGGGATCGGGTCCCGCCGGGTCCCGCGGGACCCAACCCAAATCTCGCGGGATTGGGCGGTTTGAATTGTGCTGCGGGCGGGAGCGGGCGGCAAAAAAAAACCCCCGCGGGATCAGTGCTGGCATGAATATCTCATGAATATATTTTAGCGGACTACGTTAGGCTGAGCGGCTGTTGGATTCTTATGTACTGAAGCTCCGTGAAGGCATCAGGTAGAGACGCCCAATGGCCTCTGACATCTAACCTGTTGTTGGGGGTGCGCCCCGCCCCGCCTCTTACTAAGAGCGCGCTTCAGGCCGTCTGTCTGCGCGCGCACACACGCACACTTTTAACCGAACGGGATTTGTGAAAATATATTTAATAATTAAGTTGCACATTACACAAGAGGAATGCATGAAAAGATGAGGCTGGAGGAGGGACATGAATCTCTTTAATAATATCAATAAAAATACGTGTTTTTTTCCTGCGGGACGGGAGACGATACAAAATCAATGCATCTCTATTACTGTGCGGGACTAAATTCTATGAGTTTTGCGGGTGCGGGCGGGAGTGGACAAACATATTGCGGGAGCGGGCGGGAGTGTAACGCATACGTTGCGGGAGCGGGCGGGATTGGTCAAAAATTCAGCGGGCGCGGGCGGGAGCGGGATAAAGAAAATAGTCCCGCGCAGGGCTCTACTATGATGCTAGGATGCTAGGATGCTATGGTGCTAGGATGCTATGATGCTAGGATGCTATGGTGCGAGGATGCTATGGTGCTAAGTTGCTAGAATGCTATGGTCCTATGATGCTAGGATGCTATGATGCTAGGATGCTTGGTTGCTATGGTGCTATGATGCTAGGATGCTATGGTGCTAGGATGCTATGATGCTAGGATACTATCGTGCTAGGATGCTAGGATGCTAAAATGCTATGGTCCTATGATGCCAGGATGCTATGGTGCTATGATGCTATGATGCTAGGTTGCTATGGTTCTATGATGCTGGGATGCTATGGTGCTATGATGCTAGGATGCTATGGTGCTAGGATGGTATGATGCTAGGATGCTATGGTGCTAGGATGCTAGAATGCTATGGTCCTATGATGCTAGGATGCTATGATGCTAGGATGCTAGGTTGCTATGGTGCTATGATGCTAGGATGCTATGGTGCTATGATGCTAGGATGCTATGGTGCTAGAATGCTAGGATGCTAAAATGCTATGGTACTATGATGCCAGGATGCTATGGTGCTATGATGCTAGGTTGCTAGAATGCTATGGTCCTATGATGCCAGGATGCTATGGTGCTATGATGCTAGGATGCTAGGTTGCTATGGTGCTAGGTTGCTATGGTGCTATGATGCTGGGATGCTATGGTGTTAGGATGCTAAGATTGTATGGTGCTATAATCCTAGGATGCTATGGTGCTAGGATGCTATGGTGCTAGGATGCTATGAAACTAGGATGCTATGGTGATAGGATGCTATGATGCTATGGTGCTAGGATGCTAGGATGCTAGAATGCTATGGTCCTATTATGCTAGGATGCTAGGTTGCTATGGTGCTATGATGCTATGATGCTAGGATGCTATGGTGCTAGGATGGTATGGTGCTATGATTCTAGGATGTTGTGATGCTAGGATGCCATGGTGCTAGGATGCTAGGATGGTATGGTGCTATTAATCTAGGATGCTATGATGCTAGGATGCTATGGTGCTAGGATGCTATGATGCTAGGATGCTATGCTGCTAGGATGCTAGAATGCTATGGTCCTATGATGCTAGGTTGCTATGGTGCTATGTTGCTAGGATGCTATTGTACTATGATGCTAGGATGCTATGATGCAAGGATGCTATTGTGCTATGATGCTATGATGCAAGGATGCTTGGTTGCTATGGTGCTATGATGCTAGGATGGTATGGTGCTAGGATGGTATGGTGCTAGGATGCTATGTTGCTTGTGCTATGCTAGTGAGCTGTTCCATCCAGAGACATTAAACCGCGATCCTGTTTGAAATATTTTCATGGACTGCACATTAAGATGTGGCTGATAAATATAATGACATTAATTGATAGGGCATAAATGGTGGTTTATAGATATAATAAAAGACGTGAATCCACCTTGTATGCAACTTTATTAGTAGTGCCTTTGCAACACTACAAAGCCAGTGGTGAGTTGGAAAAAAAGCCCCCCTTGTGAGAATGAATCTGTCAATGAAACAAGAACCTAAAACTTTATTTTGATTTATATAAAAATGTATCAACTGGAAGCAGAATTAGGAAGAAAGTTTTTTTTCTGTCAATCTGCCTCCTCTAAATCTGTCCTTTTTTTCTCCACAGGTTTTAATTTGAGTGTACTGTTAGATGACATTAAATACATCTTCATACCATTTATGAATGACTTAATTTTCTTCAAAGTCAGTTTGTTGCTACCAAAAATGCTCTGCAGAATGTGTTCTAGTGTTTCTATGTATGACATTCTCAAGGTAGCGGTAGCTCACAAAACTCCTGGTACATTGCTCTAAAACCATTTTTACAGTTTGTATTTAGTTGTCTTCTGTGTTAAAGCCAATTTCAAAAGGAGATATTAAAATAAAATAGCTTTTGTTAAATATATTCCATCATTGTCATTTTTTTAAAGGATTAAAAGGAGTGCAAAAAAAGATGGATCAAAATCAAAAATTGAATTTGGGATAAAAAAAACAGAGGTTTAGTTTTTACAGTTTTACAGTTAGAAGCATATTGTTTTTTCACTGGTTTCAAAAATGAATGAAGTATTTGTGTTTCTAGAGTCTGCGAGCACTGAGCAAAGAGACTTCCACAAAGAACTGTCAGCTCTGCGGGTGACTCTGGAGAACATCACCATCATGGCCACAGGGTCCAACATATCTTTAGTTCGCTGGGCGGTATGATGCATCGAAGCTCCAGTGAAATTCTGTACTGAAAAACAGCAGGTGTCTGATCTTCTTTTGCTTTGCTTCCACCCAGCCCCAGCACATCCCATCCCAGCCACACTACCTGGATGGCTTTGAGGTGCTCTATCGCTCTGTTCTGCCTGCCAGATCGGACTGGGCAGCTAAAAAAGTCAGCGTGCCCAAATTCCAGACTCATGTAGGCCCCTTGAAAAGGGGATATAAGTATGAATTTAAAGTTCGCCCCTATGGAAGCAACTTGTACGGAAGAGAAAGCAACACACAGGACCTCAGAGTCCCAGAGAAAGGTGAGAAGTTGAAGAGTTACAGGACCAAACATGTATTTTCCTTATATAACAATAACTGTTTAACAACAATGCCAGTGAGTTTATTGGAATTCTTATTGCTCAGTCCCCAGTGCACCCCCGTTGGCGGTGTCCATGACAGTGAACCATGAACAGAACAACACCATCAGGTTGAGCTGGGAGCCTCCACCTCCTGAAAGCCACAACGGCATCATACAGGGATACCAGGTAATGAAAGCACTCCTGACTGCTAAAACCAGACCCCAAAACAACTGAGGCCAAGATGTCTCCATTCATGACTTCCACCACAGTCATTGGTGTTTTCCAGTCACATCGACCTCACATTCATTCTACAATTGTTGAATGAAAGTTCAAGTCACCCCAAGCTGGGAAATAAGATGTTGTTCACTCCTTTTTTAGATTGATTTGAATTACAGTTCACTTCTAGGGTTTGTGCATCACTGCCCATTTCTCACAACGGGTGGCATTATTGCCTTTCTCTTTTTCTTACTGAGAGATCATGTTAAGAGCATATCTTTAAATCTTCAATGACATATTCTCCATAGTATGACAATGGGGGATTATTATTTGACTATAAATGTGTATTATTGATGGAACATGGTAATGCAAAAAATCTACAGGGACTTTGGAAAGTCAAGATCCATCAAAATCCTGCTGATGTTTTTTCATGTTTAAGCCCCATAGATGTCCAGCTCAAGTGTCTAGTTATTCAAATTAATAAAAGCCTGGAAAGCATGTTTTCTTAGAAAACTCATTAAAATGCCATAAATGCTTCTCCAGGTGTGGTGTGTGGAGTCTGAAGAAAAGCTATATCAAAACTGGACCGTGGACAGCAGCCAAATGAGCCTGAATGTCTCAAATCTGAAAGCAGGGAAACAGTACTGGATCACCATGGCAGCAGTCAATGGAGCTGGAGTGGGAATGCTCAGTGACCCTCAGGAATTACTGATCTGTGAGCCGATTGGCTGTAATCTCTGCCCACACCTGGGCTGTGCGTTTTAGAAACACCATGAGACAAGATTTCATTAACTGTTCTCTGTTATTACTCAGACCCAAAGACACGCAGCCTGAACGAGTCAGACAAGCAAAGCCGAGACCTGTTTCATGTCATGGATCTGCTCTACAATCCAGTGGTGATTGGTTTTCTCAGTGCCTTCCTGTGCTGCAGCCTTGTGGTCACCGCCATCTTCCTTTTCAGACGCCACAGCCACGCTGGCAAGCTGTTCCCTGGACCCGGCAAAACTAAGGGTGTGTGTGCAAACAGCCAAAATAATTGTTAAACTAGGGTGTTGATCAAATCTGAAGAATGAAACTCATTTAGAAAGTGAGATTCTGATCTATGAAAAAGCTAAATGTTCAAGTTTTTCTGTTCTTCAGGTGATTGCAGGCTGACCAGTGAAGACCTCATCATCAAGCACAGGTACAAAGGGGAAGGCTGGACCAGCTGCCATGTGCAGTAATATGAAAAAGTTTGATATGGTAACACCATTTGCTCCAGAGCTGTAATAACTTTAACAAACGTCCCTCTTTAGGGAGGAGGGAGAAAGTAGGTAACGTAAAGGAAAAATAACAGCTGGGCGGAGTTCCGGTAGCCACACAGCCGTTTATTAGGGCTGCAGGTGTCACAACATAAAAACCAAACACTAAAGGCTGGCTTAACGATGAAATCACTTCATAAACTCTAAGGTTTAAAGCAAGATACCTATCCCCAGACATGCAGTCTCTAAAACACAACAACTACTCAAAAAGCAAAGAAAAACCACAAGGTTCAATTGAACAAAAAGGACAAATCCAGAATAAAACTAAGGAGAGGAAAGCCAGAGGCTTTGACAGGCTGAGGCCAGGCAGACAGTAGAGCAGTGCTGCCAGATAGTGTCACAGTTTTCCATCTGAAAACAGCCAGACCCAGCAAAAAAACGGGGGGGCTCTCCTACGTACCCTGCCCCTCCATATATAAATAGAATAACGGGATCAGGAGAATCAACAATACACAGCTGTTTTGTTTTTCCCCCCCTGCTGGACTAATTTTGGACAGGCGGGGCGGGACGGCAAACCCCCAACAACAGGTTACATGACAGAGCCCGGGTCTATTAAGCAGCTCTGCCTGCTGCGTTCACGGACTTCCAGTACATAGAAAATTAGCGGAACTCCAACAGCCACCCAGCTTTACTTAGTCCCCTACTATATTTTGAATATAAAATAAAAACCGCCGAACCAACCCTAAAACCCAAAACGCCCAAAGTCTTTTTACCCGCAAATTTAGAACCAAAGCTGCCCAAGCGGGCAGAAAACCTCCCAATCTGGCAACACTGTAGAAGAGGCAGGCTGAAGAACAAACTCTTCTCGGGAATTCAACCGCCACTGCAGCAGAGGTTTTTGAAACTTCCCTCCCAGCCGGGCGATTCCTGGAGCCTCAATCAGCAGGGGGCGGAGTCAGCAGCAGTGGGGGAGCTGGACCTCTACAGCAGTGTTTTTCAACCTTTTCTGAGCCACGGCACACTTTAACCTTAAAAAAATCCCGCGGCACACCAGGATCCAAAAATTAAAAAAAAAAACAAAACAAAAAAAAACGGACAAACTCATAGTCTGTATTGATCTACAGTCCCTCCACAATCTCACATGCATTTTTGAGATAATTGTTGCAGAAAAAGCTGGAAACTGCAGCTGTTTTTTTCTAAAAGATGCAATAAAAGTTAAGTTAGAAGATGTAAAAACAGTTTGATGTGTGTTCGTTGTTTCAAGACGTTTAACAACAGATCTCCTTGAGCGCTGTCACTCTCACAACCCAATGCATCATGGGAGATGTAGTGCATTAAACGGCCGGCGGAGATTGCGTCTCTGAGCTTCCTTGTTTTGTTCACTTGTTCCACGGTCTGATACCAGATTCTGTGGAAAGCTACACCGATAAAGACGAGCTTTAGCTGGTATTTTTGTTAGAACTGAGCGACTTTACGAGCTAAATCGGGACAAGGAAGTGAAGACTTTAACCACTTCTGATTGGTCAGACCGATGACATGTGATTAAGCTCCCCAAGAATGATTGGTGGAGACAGTTAAAGGGGCGGGACTTTTCCAAAATACAGCCGAAGGTGCAGCTTAATCGCGGTACTGTACAGTCATTCTTATCAAAATGTCTTTAATAAAATAAAATAAACGCAAAGAAAATGTATTTTACGATCTTTTATATTCCTAACTCCTCAGTGTTTTATCAGGGCCTGTTTGGATGAACAGAGAGCTGAAATCCTGGAGATGTTAAATGTTTAATTTTTCAGTTAATGAGGGCAATTTCCCACGGCACACTTGACCATCTCCCACGGCACACTAGTGTGCCGCGGCACACTGGTTGAAAAACACTGCTCTACAGGAACTAAAACTCAAACAAATGTGCACACACCACATAAAACATCCAGGCAAGACGACAGGTCCAAACATCTCTTTTAATACTTGTGGGACCTTTCTAAAAACCTATACAGCTAAATCACAACAAATTATTCTGAATGAAATGATCTTTTGCCAGTCATTAAGTCTGATGGATGTAATCATAAAAGTTAAACATTTATAGACAAACGATGTTCATGCATTAGGTCATACACTCAAATATTCAGTTTCTTTTACGTTTTAGCAATCTACAGTGTTGTGATTCATCTCTAGGATGGCAGCTCCAGATTCTTCATGGATATCTGGAAGCTGGAGACCTGCCTTCAAGCACAAGTATCAGGATTTATGGGCTCAGGGTCAGAAACACCCCGGAATCCGGAGCACCAGTGAGTATCCACTCTATATAAGGGAGGATTGGGTGCCAAAACAACATGATCACCGTTCTTGGAACTTGTTAAAGGGCCTATATCCTGCTTTTCTATTCCATATCCATATCTATATCCAAATCTATACATATGATTTTTGGCATACAAAAGAACAAATTGTTTATGAAATATGACTTATTTGTGTGAACTCTTTTCCTACCTGGAAGTAAGACGGCTTGATCTCAGAGGCTCCGCCTTTCTCTCCTTGTGGGTGCCGCCCATTTCATGACGTCATCCTAGAGTCGGCCTCAGCAGTGTGTCTGTGATTCTACCATGAAAGCAAACAACACCCGAACTTTTGCTAAGATTGATGTCGATATTGTATATATATATATATTGATATTGTATTGTATATCTGCCTTAATGATCCAAAAATTTGGCAGCCGGGTCAGCATTTATTAGAGACAGACGCCTATTGGAAAACCGTTTATTCCATCACAGACAGACTATTGACGGCTATCTGGTTCATTTTGTAGTGAAATTCTGTTGGGTTAAAACAACCTGCAACATGATAACAATTCAAAAAGGAAAGAAAGACCAACAGACAAAGGTACCTTTACGAGGAGAGCAGACAGAGATCTACCCAGTTAACAATCTCTCTCCACTCTGGCGCAAATTCTGCTGCCTCCTCTTTTAATAAGTTGATTTGGGTTGTCCCTAAGTTACACATGCACTGAGCTCTAAGGAGGGGAAACAGATAAAAACACAGCTGCAGCGCTATCAGAAAGCATTTATTACAACATGTCCGTCCTTCCACAGTCGTCTCAAATCATCTCTGGACCTGCAAATCCATTTCTCACAGATAAACTAACACAGAGCGTCCTTCGATTCATTTCTCCCAAGTGTGTCACCTCCAACCTTCCTGTGAAACAGATTTGGACACACACAGACACTTCTGCAAACATGATTAAATCACCTATATATATATATATTTATATATAGCTAGGTGATGCATAAAATAAGCAAATATGAGATAACCTATATACATTATTCCAACAAATTCGGTCCCAAAATGCAGAAAACAACAGGAGATGAACATTTGAGGATGGATTGAAATGATGAGAACTTTTTACTATGTTCTGATTTCTCTTTGAATCATCAGCCTCCGTATCATAAATCCTTTTTGTTTTCTGCAAATAGTAAATCACTGATAAATGAAAAAATAAACCTGATTTCTATTTAAATAAATGGTTGTGCTCATTGAAATCAACATCACTCAGAATTTTTGTACTTGAAACTTGAATTCTTTTAGTTTTCCCCACTGATAATCATTTTGGTTTTAATGCTAAACATCAGACAGACTTTTGCATCCAACAGAAGGTAGCGGCATCACAAATCATCTGTGTTTTATTGTTGCCTTTGGAAGTTAACTGGATGTATTTCTCAGGGACAGAGCCCATTTAAAGCATCACCGCAATGAGCCAAACGTAGCCATATTTGTCATCTGTTTTCCCTGGACAGATGTTACAATTTACCAACTAACAAAATAGTTGGCTTCTTTGTGCACAAACATGTGCTCTAAAACAGCCACAAGAACATTTATAGTCCCAGAGTCAGCCATCAAAGTAAGCCATCCTTTTTTAAAGTTTCTTTTTTCTAAGGTTTCGTCAATCTAATATTAAAGGCCAGACAGCTTTCATGGGAAAAGCACCGTTCATACTCTAGTATTTGAAGTACTTTACAAAGACGCAGCATGAAACACAAATACACAAACGCTCACACACCACAGCACTGTTTGATTCTGACCTGAGGTTGTTGGCCCAACACAACTGGATTAAAGCTCAAACTCTCACCTAACTAGCAGGCGGTGTGAAGCTGCGTTCACACCAGGCGCGACTCGCGCGGCAGAAGTGGCCAGTTTTAAGGTTAAGTCAATGGTACAGAGGCGATCTGAGGTCCTGCGGCGCTATTTGAGCAATGGACGCATCGGTCAACAGCAGCGCGGCGCTCGGGTCACTTGTCTTTCTCAGGACCCATGGGGCTGGAGCGAGCTCGCCTGCTGCGCCTGGGGTCCGCCCCAGGGGGGGCGAGCTGGCAGCCGGACAGAAAGCCGGCGTGGCTTAGGGAGGCAGCCTCCTGAACTTTGTGATTATTTTCATTGAGACAATAATAATAAAAGTCTCTGATTTTGTTCTTGTTTTTACTTTTCCCCTGTGGAACGAGCGCGGGACATTAAGCCTTTAAACTGGGACACAGACACACAGCTGAAGCGGCCATCATTCAGACGCAGCAGGAGTAAACTTCATTGTACCGGGAGAATCTCTGAATGATCTCATGAACTCAGACCATGTTTTTATAGAGCTCTTTGAAAAAACTCAACTTGATATCTAAAAATCATAATGTGAAACACACAGACACTGTTCTTTGTAGCCATGAGGCTAAATCTGCTGTGCGGCAAAGGAGAAGCGGCTGACATGAATTTAATGTGCAAATCATGTTTGGTGTGAACGTAGCATAAGAATGGAGGAGCAGGGGGCAAAGGGTCAGTCCTTCTAGTTCTGGTCCAGTCTCAGGCAGCTGTGTTCAGAATATGCTGAGCTTTTGGAACAATCCCATTGGAAGAGCAGACAGAAGAATGTTACCGCAGTCCAAAAAAGAATCAGTTTCCATAAACGTTTGAGTCTTTGTGCCACTCAGTGCAACTGAGTTGGCTTTAAGTGAGAACTAACACTCAGGTCTGGTCATTTCTTCAGCTTGGCTGTTTGTTACTAAAAAGCTTTCATCAATGGTCATTAGTGATCAAACCAAGGGGGTTTGGTTTTTTGTTCGTGTCAAATCAGGTCTCCCGGATTCATCCAAGCACAGCAGCAGCCTGGACTGTTCGGTTCCCATGGTGACAGACAGCTGTGGTGTCTATAGGACCTTTTATGTTGACCTCACAGGGAGCACCCTTCAGACCTTCAACAGTCCCAGGCGCTCTCCTAAAATGCCTCATGGTCTGCCTGCTCAACAAGGACAAGAGACCATTCAGATATTTCCTCAGTGCCCCTCCAGCTCCCCGTCTGCCAGCAGTCGGGAGTCTCTGCCGTGGAAACAAGTCATCCGCCCTCAGCCAAAGATGGGTGTGCTGAGGGAATGCTGGGAGAAGAAACACAACAAGCAAGGTGACTTATATTGAGGCTTGTCTGATGCTTTAGTCTTCTGCTTGAAGCCCTTCATTCAGTGAAAACACAAGCAAATGGTTTTATTTCCCCCCTTAGAGCTGCATGCAGTGAACAGTGTTCCTGTGCTGTCATCCAGAAGTCAGGCGTGTTTCTACAAGCAACGACTCAGCCACACACCAGTGCCCGGTACCGCTCCCCATGTTCTGTTGGGACATGCACTCACCTTTCTTCTTTCAAAACCAGGACTTTGTAACTTGAATTAAAATCCATATTTTCCCCTGGTCTCTCCTGCTTCCATGCAGACTGTTGTAAAGGTGACGGCAGCTCTCGTCTGCTGCATTGTTCTGCATCACTGCACCTCCTGGACGTGCTGCCCCCTCCACCAGCGGAGGACGCGTCAGACAAACGCAGCCTCTCTTCAGATGAAGGGTGAGGCAGCCATGAGGGGCGTAGATCAAACTGCCCTTTCAAAATGTTCCTCAGGTTTTGAAGTTATCCCATCCCAACTCCCATCATGAAAAAATAGGGGTATAAAGATCCGATTCATATCATAATCTGTGGTTGCTAATCCGAATCCTAATCAACTTTGGTTCTGAATGATCCCATTCACTGACCTATAATGGATCCAGATCATCTTTGTCCAAACTTCCAGCACTGAGACTCAGACAGAAATTCCTGATACTGAACAGTGAAGTTTTCCAGATTCCTGGATTTCTTCCAGATCATCAAGTGGAAATGAAATAAACAAGTAAACTAGAATAAATGTCAAATCCATTCACATGTTAGTTTCCTAAAGTTCACCACTGTTGTTTTTCCACATCCATAGAATCCAAAGGGAACATTAAAAAGTGTTATACCATGGTCTGGGTGAATACTCGTTTCTGATTGGCTGCAGGGTGTGCATTAAAAAGTAATGTACCACATGATAAAAAAGAAGTTCCTGTCACCTAGCTTAAATGTTTTGTATCACTGCGCCGGCTTCTTTAAAATAACCTTTATCTTCATCATCTGGACAAAAACAAGCGGTAAGAGATGAACTTTCTCTCTGAACTGATGCTTTATTCAACCCATCTGAAAGATCAGCATATATATATATTGCTTTATATCAACAAATAGTCCGCTTTTTGTGAGAAAATTGGAAAAAAAACAAGAATTAAGGACTAAAAACTGGTTACTATTTATTTCTTTTGTAAGTGACCATGGTATAAGGTTAATGGCCGATGATGTATGGAGTATCACTTTTTAACGCACTTCACATCCAACGGTTCAGGCTTCCACGGCGTGCGGTAACTCTTGTGCTGTCCTAGGCACTTTAACATTGGGAGTTGGGTCATCTAGACCCACTAGACCAGGGGTCGGGAACCTTTTTGGCCAAGAGAGCCATAAACGCCACATATTTTGAAATGTAATTTCAAAAGAGCCATACAATAATGTAGCGTCCCTTTCCCACACTGAGGCACGGAGACTTAACCTCTTTTAAGGTTCTTTATTCTGGTTACTGTAGACCACAACAAACGCCGTAAAATTAATTCAGCAACTCCTGAATCTCTCCTGTCGACACGAGACGAGAGCGCTTCTCCCAACTTTATATTCACCTGCTCCCCTCTCCAGCCCTCCCATTTCCCTTATTCGGCCCATAGCTGAACCCCATTGGTCCAAACTACCTAACAACAGGCTGAGCGACAGAACTGAGGGCCAATCAGATCAGAACTTTTAACGCGGCCCAACAGCCACCCAGTCCACGTCAGTAAGCAACGATATGTTTAAAACTAAATATACAAGTGAATGTGTGCATTTGATTTAATTTCAACATTTTTAAAGTACAATAAGTCTGTGGATTCTTTTTAATAACATTGTTATGCTGTTGCTGATAAATGAGGCGTTGAGACTTTAAACGTGATCGTAGGTTGGTCTGAATGTTCTGTAGATGTGAGAAAGACTGCTCACATGCAGACCTGGAGCCAAACCCACACACCCACGCTGCAGTGAGTGACGGGTAGCAGGTTTTACGTTATTACAATCCCTGCGCGATTCACCTGCTGCCTGTGCCCACAACTCCACCCCCCACCCCCACCCTCTGGTTTCTTCCTCACACATCCCGTCTCCGCACTCCCGTGAGAGCGCGCAGTTTTAGGCACGGCAATTCACAGGTTTCCGGGTGGTACAAACTCTGTGAAATAATAGATAACAGTAAACTGATAGTTTTCTCTCCAAGCACCGCTACTACTGCGCGCCTCTGGCATCGCATCGCGCCCGAGAAGGACTGGTCTAATGAAAAAAAGAAAAAAAAAAGTATAATTAAAGATTTGTCTGCGAGCCACATGTGACCATCAAAGGAGCCATATATGGCTCGCGAGCCATAGGTTCCCGACCCCTGCACTAGACAGTGCTCTGAACCTTTTTTCTTCAATGATTTGTGATCTTCACTGGTGTCCATGGATTACATGAAATCTTTCCACCTTTATCCACCTTTGTCATGGTAGGGAGAACATGTCAATGGAAGGGGGGGTCATCTAAGATAGCACAAGGGTTAAAAAGTGATAATGCATACTTCCCTTACATATTCCACAGTGATAATGCACGCCTAAAAAAAACTGTCACTGTGCTGGCCTACATTCCAATATTTAACATGTTTTACACAAGTTAGAGAAGAGACATAAGTTTTCATAACCTATTCTACAGTTTATCACAACTGCAAGCCACTAGAAAAGACGAATGATTTTATAGTTTCCTCCCGTTTGGTTCATTTGATCATTTTGTAGAATCCAATGCAGCAGATTAGAAAGAGACAAAAGAATCCAGGGGGAAATAAGACATGAGGAAGAATGAACAACTTAGACTTTAGAACTGATGCTTTATTTAACACATAGTTGTAGTTAAGCAGCTTTACTGCCACCTACAGGACAACAGCCACTTTGAAGACTTTCAGTCGGGGTTTAGACCTCACCACAGTACGGAAACTGCACTAGTTAGAGTCTCTAATGACTTGTTATTGGCCTAAGAAAAGGGACTACTTTCTATTCTGGTCCTGTTGGACCTCAGTGCTGCCTTTGACACTATCGACCACGGTATTTTACTCCATAGATTAGAGCAGGACATAGGGATCAGAGGATCTGCTCTCCAGTGGTTTAAATCCTATCTGTCTGATAGGTATCAGTTCGTTAATGTAAATGGTCATTCCTCTCAGTGCACTCGAGTCAACTATGGAGTCCCACAGGGCTCAGTCTTGGGACCGATCCTGTTTACGCTTTATATGTTACCCCTAGGAAACATAATCAGGAAACACAGCATTAATTTTCATTGTTATGCCGACGATACGCAGTTGTATTTATCCATGAAGCCTGACCAGAATGACCAGATAGAGAAACTGAACGCCTGCATCAGTGACATCAAGACCTGGATGACAATTAATGACCTCCTCTTAAGCCCAGAAAAAACTGAGGTCATTATACTTGGTCCTAAAAACCTCAGAGATGCTCTGTCTGCTCAGATAGTCTCCCTGGATGGTATAAGTATAGCCCCCAATTCCACAGTTAGAAACCTTGGGGTTTTACTTGACCAGGATTTATCATTTAAGGCTCACATATCTCAGGCATGTAGAACTGCCTTTTTTCACCTGCGAAATATTGCTAAGATCAGAAATATACTTTCTAAGAGTGATGCTGAAAAACTCATCCATGCATTTGTTACGTCGAGGCTGGATTACTGTAACTCCTTGTTAGCAGCGTGTCCTAAGAGTTCCTTAAGAAGTCTCCAGCTTGTTCAGAACGCAGCTGCTAGATTGTTAGCTGGAACTAGCAGAAGAGATCACATCACTCCTGTGTTAGTTTCGCTCCATTGGCTCCCAGTTGATTCTAGAATCAAGTTCAAGATCCTCCTGTTAACCTATAAGGCCTTACATGGAATGGCCCCGTCCTATATTAAGGACCTCATAGTCCCTTACCAACCAATCAGAACACTTCGCTCGCAAAATGCAGGACTGCTTGTGGTTCCTAGAATTAGTAAAAGTACGGTTGGAGGTAGAGCGTTTAGCCACCAAGCCCCTGTTTTATGGAATAAACTCCCAGCTCATGTAAGAGAGGCCGACACAGTTTCTACATTCAAAGCTAGACTGAAAACATTCCTCTTTGGACAGGCTTATTGTCAGACTAGTTAGTATTCAGAGATTATTCAACTTAATGTTAATTTGTTTAAATTAAACTTAATAATAACTATTTCTTTTAAAAGGCTGCTAGAAGTTGAGGCTGGGGTAACTATGGTGCACTGGGGTTCTGTCCTCTTTCCTTTTTTACTTCTACCCTTCCTCTCTCCTCTATTCTTGATCATAATTTATCATTTAGTTCTCCATGCCTCTGTTTGGTGCAGTGCGATTCATGTATTGTTCCTCTTTTCCTCTCCCCTCCTGGGGAGTGGGAGTGCTTCCAGACTCCAGTTGGCTCATCCGTGCTCCAGTTCCTGACCGTTTACCTCGCCTTTGCTCCCGCTCCTACACCTGGCTGTGGATCCTGCCTCTGGCTCATCTCTGGCTCGTCTCTGCTCTGTACCTGACCGAGTACCTCGTCTCTGCTCCTGCTCCTACACCTGGCTGTGGTTCCTGTCTCCGGCTCGACTCGCGCCTTTGACTGTCCCCCCAACCACGGCTGGATGAAGCTCGTCTGCTGGACTTTTATATATGTAGTTGTAGATTTAGATAAGTTAATTCTTCTCTAAGATTTCTGGTAAATCGCCTGTCCGTCCTGGGGGAGGATCCCTCCTTCATGTGGGCACCCCTGAGGTTTCTTCGTTTTTTCCGGAATCCGGTTTTTTTGGGAGTTTTTCCTTACCGCGAAGGGGGGTCTAAGGGCAGGGATGCCAGTATAGCTTAGTCAGTTTGTTAGTTCATTTTAGTATTTTCCTATTGAACTCTTTGTATTCGTGATCCTTTTGATTTCATGTTTTACTTCGAAGCCCATCGAGACGACTGTTGTTGTGATTTTGGGCTATACAAATAAAATTGAATTGAATTGAACATCGTGATCATCAGCATATAGATTGCGTTCCTTTGCCTCTGCAGTCGAGGCCATGACAACGCGCTGCACCAAGTATCGCATTTATTCACTCTTTGTGAAAATGTGATGCAAATCTAAAAAGTCAACTAGACAGAAGTATTACAAATTGGTTGAATACACATTTCTTTTATAAGTGACCATGATAAAATCAGGATAATGCCTTTCGATGTGTCCATTATCAAAATTGAATGCACTTCATGAAGGCAGCCTCCTCCACTTTGGACAGTTTAGGTTAATTTCTGATAATGCACAACTTATTGGGAATAAGTTATAGCTCACTGTATGGTCACATGTCTTTGCTAAATTCAAAGTGTTTCCACACATTGAATGATGGGCTGATCTGTCTGACATCACGTGTGTTGTCTGAAGTGATGAACTTGGTTGTTTTTACCGTATGGTAAAGTAAAACTACCACGTGTCAATCTATAAGGTATTTTCCTGTATCAATATAATCAATTTTTATTTTATTTTGAAACAAGGCTGCACAGTGGCACAGTGGTTAGCGCCCTTGCCTCACAGCAAGAAGGCCCCTGGTTCAGAACACCAACGGGGGGCCTTTCTGTGTGGAGTTTGCATGTGCTACCCGTGCATGTGTGGGTTTTCTCCGGGGTCTCTGTCTTCCTCCCACTGTCCAAAAACATGCTTCACAGGTCAATTGGCAACTCTAAATTGTCCCTAGGTGTGAGTGTGATTGGAATGGAGGTGTGATTGTGGCCCTGCCACAGACTGGCAACCAGTCCAGGGTGTCCACTGCCTTCACCCACAAGTGGCCAGGATAGGCTCCAGCAGCTTATACAATGAAACAATGTCAGGAACCGGCTGGCTAGCTTGGGTGGTAAGGTGGAAGGCTGCCACGCAGGAATCCAGGGTTCGATTCCTGGAAATAATGCAGCAATTACCATTTCAATGGCAAGCAATTAACATCACCCAGGGCAAGACCCTTAACACTGCTGCCTCCTGAGTGCAGCTTGTCTGCAGCTCAAATGCAGAGAACAAATTTCACACATCTGTGCAACAGACAGTGGAAATTTATTGGTTTAAGTCAATTTGATTCATAACTTGCCTCAGACAGATGTATCAGAACATCATTGTTACACCCCTTAGAAAAAAACTTCTTAATTTCACTCGATGTTTTCCTAAAAAACAAAAGCAGCCTACATTTCATTAAAATTAAGTAGAAGTAGAAAACAGTATCCAAAGCTGATACACAAATACAAATACACATAAAGGTAAAATATTCAATAAAAAAGCTGTGTCATCAAACTCTTTACTGCTAATGCAGCTGTGTCTTTTACTTTTGACAGTTCCAGTCATTCCACTAAGCTGACAGAAGATGTTGGCTCCATCCAGTCAGTCCCTCCTGCATCAGGCCTCCTGTACCAACCAGCAGGACCAACCAGCAGCTGCCCCTCCCTCTGCCACCAGTCATGCTCCATGTCACTGGACAATGACACAGGTGGGACTCTGACTTCACAGGAGGACACTGTGTATCTGGAACTCAGTCCTAAACCAGAAAGGAGGAGGTAAGGGTGTTGAATGCAGCCTGGGCCGTTGCATGTGCTGTTCTGTTAATTCTGTCCTGGTTAATCTATCCGCCTCTGTGGGCAGTGTTCTGCCAGAGCAGCGTCCTGCCATGACTCAGTACCCGTCCTCTGCCCTGGGCAGCATCTGTGGGCCAGTCTGCTCCTCTCTACTGCATGAGAGCGCCACAAACAAGCTGGAGTTTTTACCCATCGCTCTGCGTCACGCCCGCCTTCAGAGCTCGCCGTCGTCCTGCTACAGTGACTGGGACGGCTCCCTGTGGAACACCTGGAGCTCAGTCATGGACGGCAACCTGGACAGCGCCCGCACCAGCCTCATCAGCTCAGTGGACAGCTGCTACACCGCAGACAGCGCCACCTTCGCCCACATGCTGGCAGTGGCAGCAGAGAGCATGAGCGGAGCTTCACTGACAGGTACAGGGAAGAACAATGTTCCCTAACATCCACCTTTGGAAATGGATTTGTAACCAGCATGTTTGTGAAACAATCACTGCCTAGCTGTGCAACAGACAACATGTAGAATGTCTGTGTGATTCACTCACTCTAGTCAAATAGTCATTTCAGCAATATCCTGAGTTTGGTTTTCCAATGTGCCGCTCTTCTCTCCTATTCCAGCATGTTTGTAAAGAAATTCCAAACTTTAAAAAGGCTAGTGTCATTTTCAGTCAGTGTTTTTCCTCTGAGGGGAAGGAAACCTGTAAAAATACAAAGCTGTGGAGGTCAACTAAGAGCAGCTTTCAAATGAGCCCGTTTTCCTCCACAAAATCTGTCTGTCTACATCTGTTAGCCAAACGGAGAAAAAACGGTTTCAAGGTCTGGGCGTGTAAGGTGCCTTTGTTGCTTCTTGGCAGAAAAATATTTCAATGTGTCTGACTGGAGCTATAAGAGCTCAGTCAGAAGCTGAAGCATTTACTAAATTCAAAAACCCCTGAGCTCCTGTCTGACTTCTTAGGTTCTCCTGGTGTCAGACATCAGACACGTACCTGGTATGTGTCTGATGTCTGACACCAGAAGAACCTAAGAAGTCAGTTAATAATACAAACACTATGAACGTCATTGAGCTTCTGTCTCATTTTTATCACATTGATGACTAAACTAAGATCATTTCTGGACGTTTAAGCTGCTACATTTAGCCTCATTTTTCATTTTTACAGTCAGTTCTGAGATAGAGAAACTGCACACTGGTTTGTGACAGATTCTGAAAACAAAGGCACAGACAGAGAGTACACACCAGTGAGCCACAATAATACCAAGAAGCAGCATCATTGTCACATATGTTTTGTTGTAATTATCATGTTGCTCCTCTAGATGGCGCTCTTTGGTCACAAAGGCATCCCAGTCTAAAGAGGAGAGGTTGGGATCTGTGAGGGATTTAGTAGATGTGAGCGCTCTGTACAGTCACATGGATTCTCACAATGTTTAAGATGAAAACACATCATTTAATGTTCAGAAGACAGGAAACGTCTCCAAATGAAAGCTTCAGGAAGAAACTTCCAGCAGAAACTCAGGGCCAGTGACCTCCTGCTGTGACAGCCTATGGGCTGTGCAGACAGGAAAGAGACAGATGACATTTGTGACCTCTGGATACGTTCAAACTGATGTTTTTTAGCAAAAGACGTTGTTGACCTTACAGCCCATCCCCTCAGGATTCACCACAGCCAATCAGGGGTCGCTGAGCCTCACAGATGGTTTGGCAGAGATTCCCTCCCTGACACAACTCTGCATTTGATCTGGCCAGGGGAACGGCACAGGGAGAGCCACAAGGGCCCCCTTGTGGCTTCATAGTTAGGCAATAGCATGAAGGGTTTTGCCCAAGAACCCTCACTGGATGAAGCTCATCCCGCCCCTTGGGGGTGGAACCCTGATTTCCAACACACAGCCAACTGAACCACTTCTTTTTACAGCCAAAGTTATTTTTTTATTTTTACAGAGACATGGACACAAGATGAAATCTGTGTGTTTAGATTTGAATTTGCCTTGTGCTTCAGTGTTCCAGTAGAGAAGCAGTTCAGATCATTTCCTGTTGTCTTTATAATAAAAACAGTTGATTCTGTTCCAGATGGGGAAAAAGGAAGAAATGTGTTTAGAGACAGAAGAAAAGAACAGAACATGAGGGATGAAATCACATTGAGCAGCTTACTGCAGTGTTTTCTGGAACCTTCTCATCTTCTTTCAAACATTCTTTCTTTAGATCTCTCCCCACCGGCCTCCCCCCTCAGTGCCTTGTACCCATCGCAGTGGGGAGACACTGACTCCTTCGGGGAGCCTGTCCCTGTGTGGGACTGGAGCGTAGCCTGGATGGAGGAAATGGACGCCCAGTACAAAGCCCTCTATCCTGGAAGACTCCCCTCTGAGACATAGAGGCTGGCAGTGAAAAGAAAAACAAGCATCTCTGTGAACGTACAAAAGACCTGAGACATCCAGTGACCTGAGACATCCAGTGACCTGAGACATCCAGTCACCTGAGACATCCAGTCACCTGAGACATCCAGTGACCTGAAACATCCAGTCACCTGAGTCATCCAGTCACCTGAGACATACAGTCACCTGAGTCATCCAGTCACCCGAGACATCCAGTCACCTGACACATCCAGTCACCTGAGTCATCCAGTCACCTGAGACATCCAGTGACCTGAGACAGCCAGTCACCTGAGACATCCAGTGACCTGAGACATCCAGTGACCTGAGACAGCCAGTCACCTGAGACATCCAGTGACCTGAGACATCCAGTGACCTGAGACATCCAGTGACCAGAGACAGCCAGTCACCTGAGACATCCAGTGACCTGAGACATCCAGTCACCTGAGACATCCAGTCACCTGAGTCATCCAGTCACCTGAGACATCCAGTCACCTGAGACATCCAGTCACCTGAGACATCCAGTCACCTGAGTCATCCAGTCACCTGAGACATCCAGTCACCTGAGACATCCAGTCACCTCAGTCATCCGGTCACCTGAGTCATCCAGTGACCTGAGACATCCAGTGACCTGAGACATCCAGTCACCTGAGACATCCAGTCACCTGAGACATCCAGTCACCTGAGTCATCCAGTCACCTGAGACATCCAGTGACCCGAGACATCCAGTGACCTGAGTCATCCAGTGACCTGAGACATCCAGTCACCTGAGTCATCCAGTCACCTGAGACATACATTCACCTGAGTCATCCAGTCACCCGAGACATCCAGTCACCTGAGACATCCAGTCACCTGAGACATCCAGTGACCTGAGACATCCAGTCACCTGAGTCATCCAGTCACCTGAGACATCCAGTCACCTGAGTCATCCAGTCACCTGAGTCATCCAGTCACCTGAGACATCCAGTCACCTGAGACATCCAGTCACCTGAGTCATCCAGTCACCTGAGTCCTCCAGTCACCTGAGACATCCAGTCACCTGAGTCATCCGGTCACCTGAGTCATCCAGTCACCTGAGACATCCAGTGACCTGAGACATCCAGTCACCTGAGACATCCAGTCACCTGAGTCATCCAGTCACCCGAGACATCCAGTGACCCGAGACATCCAGTGACCTGAGTCATCCAGTGACCTGAGTCATCCAGTCACCTGAGTCATCCAGTCACCTGAGACATACAGTCACCTGAGTCATCCAGTCACCCGAGACATCCAGTCACCTGAGACATCCAGTCACCTGAGACATCCAGTGACCTGAGACAGCCAGTCACCTGAGACATCCAGTGACCTGACACATCCAGTGACCCGAGACATCCAGTGACCCGAGTCATCCAGTGACCTGAGACAGCCAGTCACCTGAGTCATCCAGTCACCTGAGACATCCAGTCACCTGAGACATCCAGTGACCCGAGACATCCAGTCACCTGAAACATCCAGTCACCTGAGACATCCAGTCACCTGAGACATCCGGTCACCTGAGACATCCAGTCACCTGAGACATCCAGTCACCTGAGACATCCAGTCACCTGAGTCATCCAGTCACCTGAGACATCCAGTGACCTGAGACATCCAGTCACCTGAGACATCCAGTGACCTGAGACATCCAGTGACCTGAGACATCCAGTCACCTGAGACATCCAGTGACCTGAAACATCCAGTCACCTGAGTCATCCAGTCACCTGAGACATACAGTCACCTGAAACATCCAGTCACCTGAGTCATCCAGTCACATGAGACATACAGTCACCTGAGTCATCCAGTCACCCGAGACATCCAGTCACCTGAGACATCCAGTCACCTGAGACATCCATTCACCCGAGACATCCAGTCACCTGAGACATCCAGTCACCTGAGACATCCAGTCACCTGAGACATCCAGTGACCTGAAACATCCAGTCACCTGAGTCATCCAGTCACCTGAGACATACAGTCACCTGAGTCATCCAGTCACCCGAGACATCCAGTCACCTGAGACATCCAGTCACCTGAGACAGCCAGTGACCTGAGACATCCAGTCACCTGAGACATCCAGTCACCTGAGTCATCCAGTCCGCTGAGACATCCAGTGACCTGAGACATCCAGTCACCTGAGACATCCAGTGACCTGAAACATCCAGTCACCTGAGTCATCCAGTCACCTGAGACATCCAGTCACCTGAGTCATCCAGTCACCTGAGACATCCAGTGACCTGAAACATCCAGTCACCTGAGTCATCCAGTCACCTGAGACATCCAGTGACCTGAAACATCCAGTCACCTGAGTCATCCAGTCACCTGAGACATACAGTCACCTGAGTCATCCAGTCACCTGAGACAGCCAGTCACCTGACACATCCAGTGACCCGAGACATCCAGTGACCTGAGTCATCCAGTGACCTGAGACATCCAGTGACCTGAGACAGCCAGTCACCTGAGACATCCAGTGACCTGACACATCCAGTGACCCGAGACATCCAGTGACCTGAGTCATCCAGTGACCTGAGACAGCCAGTCACCTGAGTCATCCAGTCACCTGAGACATCCAGTCACCTGAGACATCCAGTGACCCGAGACATCCAGTCACCTGAAACATCCAGTCACCTGAGACATCCAGTCACCTGAAACATCCAGTCACCTGAGTCATCCAGTCACCTGAGACATCCGGTCACCTGAGACATCCAGTCACCTGAGACATCCAGTCACCTGAGACATCCAGTCACCTGAGACATCCAGTCACCTGAGTCATCCAGTCACCTGAGACATCCAGTGACCTGAGACATCCAGTCACCTGAGACATCCAGTGACCTGAGACATCCAGTGACCTGAGACATCCAGTCACCTGAGACATCCAGTGACCTGAAACATCCAGTCACCTGAGTCATCCAGTCACCTGAGACATACAGTCACCTGAAACATCCAGTCACCTGAGTCATCCAGTCACATGAGACATACAGTCACCTGAGTCATCCAGTCACCCGAGACATCCAGTCACCTGAGACATCCAGTCACCTGAGACATCCATTCACCCGAGACATCCAGTCACCTGAGACATCCAGTCACCTGAGACATCCAGTGACCTGAAACATCCAGTCACCTGAGTCATCCAGTCACCTGAGACATACAGTCACCTGAGTCATCCAGTCACCCGAGACATCCAGTCACCTGAGACATCCAGTCACCTGAGACAGCCAGTGACCTGAGACATCCAGTCACCTGAGACATCCAGTCACCTGAGTCATCCAGTCCGCTGAGACATCCAGTGACCTGAGACATCCAGTCACCTGAGACATCCAGTGACCTGAAACATCCAGTCACCTGAGTCATCCAGTCACCTGAGACATCCAGTCACCTGAGTCATCCAGTCACCTGAGACATCCAGTGACCTGAAACATCCAGTCACCTGAGTCATCCAGTCACCTGAGACATACAGTCACCTGAGTCATCCAGTCACCTGAGACAGCCAGTCACCTGACACATCCAGTGACCCGAGACATCCAGTGACCTGAGTCATCCAGTGACCTGAGACATCCAGTGACCTGACACATCCAGTGACCCGAGACATACAGTGACCCGAGTCATCCAGTGACCTGAAACATCCAGTCACCTGAGACATCCAGTCACCTGAGTCATCCAGTCACCTGAGTCATCCAGTCACCTGAAACATCCAGTCACCTGAGTCATCCAGTGACCTGAAACATCCAGTCACCTGAGTCATCCAGTCACCTGAGACATCCAGTCACCTGAGTCATCCAGTCACCTGAGACATCCAGTGACCTGAAACATCCAGTCACCTGAGTCATCCGGTCACCTGAGACATACAGTCACCTGAGTCATCCAGTCACCTGAGACAGCCAGTCACCTGACACATCCAGTGACCCGAGACATCCAGTGACCTGAAACATCCAGTGACCTGAAACATCCAGTCACCTGAAACATCCAGTCACCTGAGTCATCCAGTGACCTGAAACATCCAGTCACCTGAGTCATCCGGTCACCTGAGACATCCAGTGACCTGAGTCATCCAGTGACCTGAGACATCCAGTGACCTGACACATCCAGTGACCCGAGACATACAGTGACCCGAGTCATCCAGTGACCTGAAACATCCAGTCACCTGAGACATCCAGTCACCTGAGTCATCCAGTGACCTGAGTCATCCAGTCACCTGAGTCATCCAGTCACCTGAGTCATCCAGTCACCTGAGTCATCCAGTCACCTGAGACATCCAGTCACCTGAGTCATCCAGTCACCTGAGTCATCCAGTCACCTGAGTCATCCAGTCACCTGAGTCATCTACATGGCAACTCTTTACTGTGTTACTTTTCTCAATGTATGAATTTTCTTTTGTATTTCCATTACCGTAAGTCTGTCTGTTCGTGACACGTCTGATCCTGAACTTTTTGTTTTCACCTCAGGGAAGTCCTTCTGATGTTTATATCTTAAAATGATTTCTATGTGAGTGATGAAGTTGTTTCCCCTTTTTTCACTTGAACTAGGTAGAACTGGACACTTCCCTCAGGACGTTGGCTTGAGGCTGAAAAGGCCGCATGCAGCGCAGTCAGAGATGTGAAACCCAATCCTCACATCGTGCCTCTATTTTATCTCTAGTTGTTAATTTATGGACTTTTTGGAATCAGGTCCCTGCAGGTCTTATGGATTTTGTATCAGTCAAATATAATATATATGCAACATATTCAAGAATTGTTATTTAATGATTTCTGTTACATATTCCAAGTTGTTGTCTCTTCTCCGTTCTCATTTGAAGGCTGATGTTTACATTTGATGAATTTTTTCTTATGAAAAAATGATTGCATACTAACATTTTTTGTCTGTAGTTAGCAGCCGCACTGTTAGAATGAATATATTTATATACATATATTTTTTCTTTTTTTTAAAGCTGGAAATTGTTACACTTAAAATTTACAATTTGTAATATTCAAATGAGTTCTGTTTATAACTCAGCTTCTTTTTTTCTACCATTTTTAAAAAAAATAGTTTAATTAAAGATTTCTAATATTATGAAATGTACTTTGTTTACATTAGACATGTTTTTAAAGAATGAATTCAAGGTCAAACTCACAAACACAAAGACGTGGATATTATTTAGTAAAGTTTCATTTGAACTGAAATTCTTTCTATGTATCTTAGTGTGAAGATAATTCAGTAGCCATTTTGAGCATCTGGTATTTATTAACTTCATTAAGCGACGGCCGTGGTGCAGCGGTAGGGCGGTCAACCCATGATCGTAAGACTGCAGGTTCGATTCCCGCCTTGCACGCCCATGAGTCGAAGTGACACTGAATGCCACCTTGCCTCTGTTGGTAGGCAGGCGCCTGTGTTTGGCAGCGGAGCGGCCACCAGTGTGTGAATGTGTCTGTGACTGTAAGGGGCTTTGGGGCTTGTAAGTAGAAAACTGCTACATAAGTATAAGCCATTTACCATTAAGTAAAAAAAAAATTGAATTAATTTGAATGAAAGTAAAATAAATGTCTGATAACTATGTTATTTTTAAAATGACTTAACAAAAAAGAATTGATTTATCTTAACTAAAGCAAATAATTAAGTTAGATCAAAGTAAAAAGTTCATCTTTCCAACATCCATATGTGGTCTTATCACCCTCTCATGGTGGAAAAAGTATTATCTGAGCTTCTTCATCCACTCAATAATCTTTAAATGGACACGCCATGCTGCTTCACCTCTCTGAAAACAAACTAACCTTCAACTAAACCTGCTCCAGACCAGGTTATGTTCAGACCATGAGTTGCTATTCCAACTTGACATACCCTGAAACATACCTCTGTTTTGAAACTGAAAGCTGAGGTTATCCACTTCCTTAGCCTCAAACTTACCGTGGTAACTAGCATAACCTGCTTTCTGGAACACCCCCCAGGTCAGACAGATTCCTCTAGAGCAGGGGTGTCAAACATACGGCCCGCGGGCCTTGTCCGGCCCGCCAGGTGGTTAAGTCCGGCCCACACATGAAGAGTAAAAATCAAAAGGATTTTTAAAAAAAGAAAGCACGTTTCTAGTCCATTCCTGTGGCGAGTTATGATTTTTTAAAGAAATAACCGAAATGGGCAATTCCGCCACTAGAGGGAGCAAAGGAAAGGCAAAACGGGTGAAACAGCATGACTCTGCATGTAACAAAAGCGAAACCTGACAGCTCTGTGTCTGGATAAGATGCACTTTGGTTCCCTTACCACTGTTATGTTGCTTTAACCCTTGTGCTATCCTAGGCACTTTAACGTTGGGAGTTGGGTCATCTAGACCCACTAGACAGTGCGCTGAACCTTTTTTCTTCAGTGATTTGTGATCTTCACTGGTGTCCATGGATTACATGAAATCTTTCCACCTTTATCCACCTTTGTCATGATAGGGAGAACACGTCAAAGTAAGGGTGGGGTCATCTAAGACAGCACAAGGGTTAAGGATGACCAGTAGTGACACCCTAATGACCAAAATGTCGTCAAAAAGAAGTGGATTGCTGAGCTTTCCAGGAAAAATGGACAGAGTTTAATTTGTTCACAGAGCTGAATGCAAAACCTGCATGCTTGGTATGTTATCAAAAGAATTCAAAGAATATAACATTCAGCACCACTATGAGATTTACCATAAAGAAAAGTTTCTGGATTGCTTCAGTGTCAGATGTAAAATATTCAGTCTGTATAAAATTAAATAGACCAATTTTTTTTAACTGAAATTAATTTTATTCAAGATCCATTGGCCCAAAGTGATTAGGCTACTATGTTGGTTGAGGCATTTTTTCCAACTGAGTAAAAAAACTAAAACAAAGCTGTTATTTTGCTTTTATGTTATGGTCCGGCCCACTTGAGATCAGACGGGCTGAATGTGGCCCCCGAACCAAAATGAGTTTGACACCCCTGCTGTAGAGACTCTGAGCTCAAACAAGCAACAGGAAGTAACTCATTTAGCATGGAAACAAAAATGATTCAGGATTTAGTTTTGCATCATTTCTTCTGATATTTTTTTTTCTTTTCCACGTCAGAATTCCAGCTACATATGTTTGTTTGTTTTGTCCATTTGCTGCCGTCTTCATTAGTGTTTGGAAGTCAAAGTGTTAGTGCACTAGACTGCTAAAAAGAATATGCTTCAGTGTCTTTTCCTGAAAGCCAGTTAGAGGTGTGTGTTCTGAAAAGACACACAAACGCTCACTGACTGACCACAACACACACTCAGGAGCAGCAACCTACCTTTCAGAAAAGCCCACTTCAGCATGATGGTGATGCCTTTTTCATTAACATAATTACAAACACGCTGCTTCTGTGGACACGTCCTGCGCTGAGTGGAGCCTGACTTCCAATTTCTGGACAATTTTTAGCTCCTCTTGCAGCTAGAAGTGACTTCATCTGTGGTGGGTGTGAAAATTCTGACAATGTACTCAGTCACTGTCGCTGCCGCTTACAAACACAAAAAGATAAACTGGTTGTTGTCCTTGAAGAGCAAACAGGCATCTCTGCTCATATTTGTCCTTCATTGTCTGTCAGTATGTTGTTTATTTCCATCAAGTATTTTTTACACACTTTGGATTATTTTCATTTTTCTGAAGACAGAATCTCTGTTAGACTTTGGCCCCACACGCCGCAGAATGACAGACTCTCCGGGTAGGGAGCAGCTTACTGAGCACCGGACGTTCAAACTCCAAACACCGACAGCAATTAAAAGGATTAAAAAAAGGTTAGAAAGTGAAATCTAAAAAGACTTGACATAGTAAAGTAATATTACACATAAAACACAGCAGCTCAGCAGAGTTTCCTGCTGTAAAAATGTGTTCTGAGATTCTGTGCTGCACAGATTGAAAATGCTGGTTCTCCTCTGAGCCTCCTATTGGACCTTGGTACCTTCAGGAGAAACTGGTCAGCTGATCTTAGGCACAGGGCCTGAACGTCGGGAGGGAACCCGTGAACTCACAGCAGGCAGCCAGTGAAGGATGGCTGGGATGCGGTCCCTCTTCCGTGCTCCAACTAACACACAAGCAGCTGCATTCTGGACTATTGGAGATGCAAAAGAGACGACTGGCTGACTGAAAATGAAGAGTTACTGTAATCCAGCTGCGTTGTGAAGAAGTCTTGGAGGTGAACAGGGTTCCATTATATTTACTCTTTTGATTATGCATTCACTTGATTCTATACATGTCTGGATATTGTAATGTGAATATGCCTGGAGGACCAGATAAGATGCTCCAAGGTCAGCAGCAGGCCTGTCTGTGGTCTCCTGGTCTCAGTTTTCTTTTTTGTTCAGGAGTGTTTATGGAACAGAGACACCTGCGGAATGCAGACGACAAAAATACAGTCAAATGACGCATTTTGCATGTCTACATGCTGCCAATCAAGAGAGCGGAGAACCATGGAGCCTTGCTGGTCGTTTTTTTTCATCTCTGCCTTTTGAAAAAGGTTTAAAATTTCATGCAGACTTCATGAATGAATTCCTTCATTTCCCAGCTGCACATGACATTTGTGTCCTGAACCATCTGAATCTGCAAAGGGGCTGCAACTGTGTCACCAAAGGCCATTAAAAACAGCTTCACCGCTGCTGGAGGTTTATTTTACACTCAACTAACCACACAAGCATAACAGTGATGCTTCTGAGTGTTGCCTAACAACACGCTCAGGTTTGTCTTTTCCTCTGAAGGACGGTCATCAAGTCAACAACTTCCAAAAGTCACTCAGAGCTTTTGTGGCCTTTACTAATTTCTATTTCTGATGATGCCACTTTACTGGTGAAAGATTTGTTGAGTCTCAGCAGTCTACATGTCACATCATCCATGCTGCTGATGAAACGGCTTCATTTACCCTCCCACCATTCATGCGGTAGCCTTCCCCCCCCCAGACATCCATATCCTCTGTCACTAAACAAATTAGCATGGAAACTGGTGACTTACATTCTGGATCACAGAAGCCAGGCTTTAAACAGTGCCCCCCTCTTTCTTTTCATTGCTGCTTTTTCTCTATCTCTCTGAGGGACCCCCCCCCCCCACCCCCACCCCTCAACAAGTCAGGGGGCTGTTTTGCCTCGACACACATCGTATAAAGGAGTGAGGTGATTAATAACTAAAAGGGAGAACAGTAGGATAGAGGGGAGGTCCGGGGGAGGGATGTGAAGGGATAAGGAGGACCGGGTCCTGCTCTGAAAGGTCAGGAACAATCTTTTGGTGGTCGTTCGCTTTAGTTTGTACGGGATCGTCTCACCTTCACAGGAGTTCTTTTCACTTTTGGGTGAAACTGAGATGTGGCATCAGAACAAAACCTGAGCAGGTTCTGTCTTTTCCCCTGTTTTAGCCTAAAAGTCTTCACTCACATACATGGAGTCTTTGGGGACGTTTCCTTCTCCTGAACCGACAAGTTCTGCTGATCCCAGAAAGCTGGACCCCCCCTCCCCCCGCCCCCATTTATTATGTAACTTTACAATGACGCTTTTATCTTTGCAGAAGCAAATCTACCACACCAGACAAGACCCAAGGTGTAGATCTACCACACCAGACAAGACCCAAGGTGTAGATCTACCACACCAGACAAGACCCAAGGTGTAGATCTACCACACCAGACAAGACCCAAGGTGTAGATCTACCACACCAGACAAGACCCAAGGTGTAGATCTACCACACCAGACAAGACCCAAGGTGTAGATCTACCACACCAGACAAGACCCAAAGTGTAGATCTACCACACCAGACAAGACCCAAGGTGTAGATCTACCACACCAGACAAGACCCAAGGTGTAGATCTACCACACCAGACAAGACCCAAGGTGTAGATCTACCACACCAGACAAGACCCAAGGTGTGGATCTACCACACCAGACAAGACCCAAGGTGTAGATCTACCACACCAGACAAGACCCAAGGTGTAGATCTACCACACCAGACAAGACCCAAGGTGTAGATCTACCACACCAGACAAGACCCAAGGTGTAGATCTACCACACCAGACAAGACCCAAGGTGTGGATCTACCACACCAGACAAGACCCAAGGTGTGGATCTACCACACCAGACAAGACCCAAGGTGTAGATCTACCACACCAGACAAGACCCAAGGTGTAGATCTACCACACCAGACAAGACCCAAGGTGTAGATCTACCACACCAGACAAGACCCAAGGTGTAGATCTACGACACCAGACAAGACCCAAGGTGTAGATCTACCACACCAGACAAGACCCAAGGTGTAGATCTACCACACCAGACAAGACCCAAGGTGTAGATCTAGCACACCAGACAAGACCCAAGGTGTAGATCTACCACACCAGACAAGACCCAAAGTGTAGATCTACCACACCAGACAAGACCCAAGGTGTAGATCTACCACACCAGACAAGACCCAAGGTGTAGATCTACCACACCAGACAAGACCCAAGGTGTGGATCTACCACACCAGACAAGACCCAAGGTGTAGACTGTGCAAAGAGGCGCCTGAAACAATCCAGCACATAACTGCAGGATGTAAGCTGCTGGCAGGTAAAGCATACATGGAGCGCCACAATCAAGTGGCTGGAATAATATACAGGAACATGTGTGCAGAATATGAACTGGAAACCCCAAGGTCAAAATGGGAAACACCTCCAAAGGTGGTATAGAGAATGAGAGGGCAAAGATCCTGTGGGACTTCCAGATCCAGACTGATAAGATGGTAATGGCAAACCAACCAGACATTGTAGTGGTGGATAAAGAACAGAGGAAAGCCGTTGTGGTGGATGTGGCAGTGCCAAGCGATGGGAACATCAGGAAGAAGGAACATGAGAAACTGGAGAAATACCAGGGACTAAGAGAAGAACTGGAGAAAGCCTGGAAAGTGAAGGTGACAGTGGTGCCTGTGGTAATTGGAGCACTCGGGGCAGTAACCCCCAAGCTGGAGGAGTGGCTACAGTATATATAATATATATTACCATCATTATATATGTTATATATGCCGCCCCTCTCACCCTCTGCGGGTGGTTTCTCACCCAAGCTTGAGGCCTGGCCTGACCCGTGTTCTTCCTCGATCAGAAGCAAGTTCCAGATGCCCCGGTCGACTCAGCCGTCCTGCCACAGTTTGAGGGATTCGAGCCCACTTGGCAGCAGCGTTGTCCACAAGCATGAGCTCCTCCAGCCCTTCTCCCTGGGCCGGCTGATGCTCAGCTGTGCTTAAGCTTTAGAAACGTCATGCTTCCCCAATTATATGGTTGACTGCAGAGCATCGTCGCTGCTTTCTGTTTTCATAATAAAACGCTGTGTCTGTTCTAAATATGTATTAGTACAAAAATGATTTTAATACACACAACAAAGCTATCTCCTCACAACGATTTGTGTACTCTTTCTGTGTAGTTTTGAACTAGTAGTACATAAACAGCATTTTTGACTGAAGACATTAGAAGTTGTCAACTTTGAAGTTGAAAAAAGTGACTTTGGTGCATAGTTCCAGGCTAAGAAGAGTAGCTTGCTTACAACTATTTTGTCATCTCAAAAGTAGTTCACATGCTAAAACAGTGCAGGCACCCTTGATATAGAGTGATGCTTAACCATTGTGCTATCTTAGATGACCCCCCCTTCCATTGAGGTGTTCTCCCTACCATGACAAAGGTGGATAAAGGTGGAAAGATTTCATGTAATCCATGGACACCAGTGAAGATCACAAATCATTGAAGAAAAAAGGTTCAGAGCACTGTCTAGTGGGTCTAGATGACCCACCTCCCAACGTTAAAGTGCCTAGGATAGAACAAGGGTTACAAATGTGAAATAAAAGTAAAAGCTGTGATTTGGATTTGAAAATGTTCTACTGAAGTCAATACTCAGCAAATGTATTTTATTGTACAATTACAAAACAACAAGAGTACAAAAATCAGTACAGACATCTGTTTTCATTGACTTTAGGAATGTAGGAAAATCGGATCTTCTAAATGGAGCAAACAGACTCAGCTAGACATGGGGGGAACAGGGGGGTTACAATCAAACGTTCATGTGCCTCTCAGTTTGTCAGCTGGAGCAGCAGGGAAACCAGAAGAGAAAGGCGACATTTGGGATCCCGTCAGGAAAATGCTGGGAGTGCGGGCATCGTTCCAGGCTCCTTTTGGTTTTCTGAGCTCCTTTCCAAGCCTGCAAACACACTTTGTGCTTCACATCCTCTTCTGTTTTTCCATCACAACCAGAGTCCAGCAGTGGTTCTGCTATTCAAATGTTTTCATATTCAGACAAAAAACAACCAAAAAACATGGCACATTGGAGGGGAACGTCTTTCTGAAAACAGACTTTTTTTATGTTTTTTAATCATCATAAATATGAAACTTCTCCTTGCCTGCATCCAGAATCCACAAAGAAACATTACAGCAGAGGTATTTACAGAAGAATGGAGAGCTGTCAGCTCCAAATCATAAATAACTTTGAGAAGACTAAAAAGTCCGTCCTTTTCCCCTTCTTCACAGGAATGACACCGGAATGAATCTCGCTTCTTGAGCTTCCAGCTGAGCTCCCTTTATCCAGGGCGGGGTAATGCAGGCATCACGTCCCACCAGGAACCTCTGCTGTCCTTATCTCATGTCCTAAAGAGACACACGTTTGAGCCACGGGACAGCAGACGTCCTCACTTCAACAAACTCTGAACACAGAGGCATGTGCTTGTCATGTTCATCCTCACCTTTAGATAACGTTTGCTGGGCTTCTATCAACAGATAGTCATTCATGTTTGACATAAACCTGTCAGAATAAGAGTCTGAACGTGTTTTTGTGGAGCTTTTTCAGATCAAAATGCACTTCAGGAGACAGCTTCTTAGCAGTAAATGGCCTCTCTCTTTGACAGCATCAGGCTTACTTTGTTGAAGAGATCTTTTACGCATCCTCTAAGCCAGCAAGCTGCCTTGCTTGGCTCAGACTGCCAGGGTCAGGGGTCAGGGGTCAGAGGGAGGTGGCTGGAGCCGCCCAGGAGCAAGAGGTGACCTCTGTAAGCTTCCGCTACAACCACCCAAACTTCACTGCAGATTAATGCAATGCTTTTGTGTCTGAGTAAGAGCAGTCAGGGTCAGCTGGGAGGAAGTGTGGGAGCCTTCCTCACCCCTCTGTGGGGGGCTACGGGTGACAGCATGAGGTACATGGGGGGCCATGTCTGTGTTTGAGTGCAGGGCCAAAAAAAAGTGCAGATGTGCTTGTTACTCTTTGCAACATTCCCATGTCAGATGCGTGCTGAGAGCCACGCCTGGCACGCTTCCCATCCTGTCTCCTCACACGAGACGCTTTATGGCGTCGCCTCAGGAAACAGCCATGAACGTAACAAGTGCAGCTCTCGAGCAGCCGAGGGGTCACATCAGGAGACCTGGAAGCCCCCCTGCTACTCAGGTTCTCATTTTTCACAAACAAACTGAGCTTGTTCAGTGGCAGAGACAGAGGGAGGTTTTTAAAACCAAACTAAAGTGGACACGTTTACATCCATGTACACGTTCATCTAGAAGAGAGAATCCAAATGTCAGCTGCTGGGAGATGGTTTGGATAATGAATCCACTTTGAGATGAAAAGGGTTTTTTGGATTCGAGGGAAGAGGGACATCTGCTGGTTTCTTCAGACAGGGCTGAAGCTGCAGTCGGCTGTGGATCAGTGGACCTGCAGCCATGTCAGACCTGGTGAGGGAGCACAAACTCCCTGCAGACCTTTCTGGTAGACGGGCTCAGCTTGCTCCATTATAGAGCAGCCTGCAGGGGCTGCATTTAAAGCAGCAGCCCCACTGTGAAGTGCACCCTCTGAAGTGCACTCAGGAGTGACAGGCATGTAACCCTAATTGTTTGGTACTGTAAAACTCTCTGATAGACTGTGATGGCAGACGTGCCTGTGTGTGTGTGTGTGTGTGTGTGCCTGCAGGAGCTCTCTTCCTGCGTGCTTTATGGAGCAGATGTAATTATGGCTGCATGACACTAAACATGGCGTGAACAGGCTTTGTTCAGGCAGCGGTGGACAGAGGAGAGCTTTACCTCGCTGTGTTTCTGGGTGGAGTTAAGCCCTCGAGAGCCAGTGGATCCTCTGGAGGAGGAGCTTCCTGTGGTTGAGCAGTTACTAGACATCTGACTCCTGGAGAGATAACTGCCCTTACTGTTGTACGCCATCCCTTCTTCGTCTAGCAAGCCAAGAAAGAGACAGTTTGGAAAGCTATTAAAGCTTTTAGAAAATAAAGAAAGGATTTGGTCTTTAAATTAAAAATATGAACATTTTTAATGCACAAACAAGTAGTTTCCTTTAAATACAGTCAGTAAAACTCCTGTGAATTTGCCCCAAAAAAGAGATCCACCACGTAGATCAGGTTAAGAACGTAAATGCTGCAGAATCAAGATCTGCCAAACGGGATTGTGTGAAAAGGAACATGTGAAGAAACGTGTTTGAACATCAGAAGTGCAACTACCAACATGTTGACCAACAGTTCACCAAGAAAAATGGTTCTTTGACCTTTTTTCCACCTTCATCAAAATGAATGAATGAAGTCCAAAGGAAAAGCAGAGTCTTACTGTCAGCGTGCCTCTGAGCAGAGCTTTTCCGCTGCTGGCTGTTGCTGCTGTATTCCCTCCTCTCCAAAGAGGACAGGACTCTGTTTGACGCTTGGCCCGCCTCCATGCAGCCCTGCCAGCCCTGTGGTCCGTCCTCCTCTGAAGGGGGGTCAGGTGGGGGTGGAAGGTCTAAGCAGACAGAAATCAGGAGAGAAACTCATGAAATGCAAAACCAAACCAAAAAAAGTCATTTAAGCTCTAAAACTCTTTCATGCGTGGAAAATCACCTCCTTGCAGATCCCTCCTGTACGCAGAAGTTTTAGAGAGCTTTTTCTTTCCTCGTGATTTTTGGTAGGGAGGGGTGCATGCCTCTGCTGGGGAGGGGCAGTCATGTGCTGGATGAGAAACACAGGTGACACAGCTGAGAGATGAGATGCCCACTCGTGTCAGTGGGCCGCCGGGTTTGTCACCTTACCGGGTGTAGTTGTGCCGACAGCGCCTCCATCCTTGGTTGGCCCCTGGCTGTGAAAGCAGCGATGGGCGGGGCTTTGGCAGTGTGGCATGTAGCCCTCTGATGAGGCATGCTGCTGTTGGCTGGAGAGGTTTGGGTTGGACCGCGTCAGTGTTGGGCTGGGGGCCTGTGGTCCTGGCGTCAGACCGCAGGGTAACCTTCTGCTGTGGGAATGAAAGGCAGTGGGTTACTGGCTGTTACTGCCCAGATACTGTGAGGGAACTGAAGTGGAGTTAGAAAACACAAAAAAGTACACAGTTAAGAAAAAACAGAAATGTCTTCTTTTTTTTCATCTATCTATCTACATATTACTGGATTGGTCGTCACGTGACGTACGGCGTGACACACATGAGCCATTTCTATGCATTGAGTGAAGTAATGATGAGGTTCAAACAGGAACGCAAAGATTCACATAAAAACTCCGATGGAGAGGAATCCCTTCACAGGTCAGTGATGACATTTTAATAGAGAGAAGTCAGGCGCGGAAGAGTGACGGCTGTCTGACAAACAGACTCTCTCTCTTCATGCCATGTTGGGATGTAGTGCAGGAATAACGTTCATGCCTTTTACAAAAGGCTTTGCAGCTGAAGACTGTGTTTTAGACACGTTTACATCCATGCTGCTAAAGTCCCATAACTAAGCAAAACTACTTTGCTAATAATTTACACACCTGTAGGAAACAGCAGTTATAGTGGACTAGTAACTGGCAAATAGTTCATTTGTTTTGTTTGATTAAGAATAAAGAGAGCAACATCTATCAATCTTTCTTTATAATAAAACACAAATAAATGTATTTTTAGAACAATATCCTGCTCTCTCAAATGTTCTACAGATTCTTCATTGCCAAAAATTACTATAAAACTCCATGAGATGCAGTATTTTCATCAACTTATTAACTGGATTGTCTTTGAAAAGTCTACAGTTATTGGACTAGAAATGAAAAAAAAGGTTTTATTTTTCTGGCATTTTTTGAAGTTGTGCCATAGTTGGTCTTACAAAATTGTTTTGTTGTTTTTATTTTTGTAGGTTGGATTGTAAAGAAATCTTCCAAAGGAGTATCTTTGGAAGAGATTTGGTAGATTTGGAAGGACAGCTTCTGGAAAGTACTGCATCTCAAAGATCTGCAGAGGCCTTCAATCCAGTAAACCTCAAAGATGTTGGCAGACTCCATCAGAATCAGTAACTGCTGTCCTGTCGTCAGCAGAACGTCACCTACGACGTGCATCACGACGCACATCTACTCACTCCACAGCTGCAGACAGCATTAACACAACCCCAAGCTGATTCTTCTCAAAGGACTATGAAATTGTCTACAGTGATCCCTCGCTATATTACGGTTTGCTCTTCACGGTTTCGCTACTTCACGGATTTGCATGGTGCATTGTGTTCTGCATTGTGATTGGCTAAAAAGTCACTCTGCTTCTTCTCTACCTGTGCGTCAATAACGTTGCAGTTTAATATGTACACGTACGTAAATCAGCTTTCCAAATTTACATTACGTACGTGCAAATTCTCTTGCAATTTCAAGTTTCTCTAAAACCCATAGAAAAAAGAGCGACAACAACTGCCTATCACTATGTTCTTCTCCTGAACAAACACAGCTGCACCGCGGGCTTCAAAAGAAGAAAACACTGCAGAGCGGAGTCAGGATGCAGCGGCTCAGTCTGAAGAGCAGTGAAATACACTATTTGTCCCACTGTACTTTGTATTTTTTATAATCATTTTAAATTTTCTCCCGTTTAATCCAATACTCGGGTCGCGGTGGGCGGGGCTAATCTCCGCAATTTGAAGTCTTCTGTTCACATTGATGATTAAACTTATTATTTGACAGTACAGTACAGAAGTTATTTGTTGAAAAAAACGTTTCTAAAGTACTTTTATTGTGAAACAAATGCTTGAGCCTGTAAAATGGTTTGTTCTTTCTTTTCAATGTATAATAGAGGATTTAATTGTATGATAATAGTTAAAAAAAATAGAGGTTTCTACTTCACGGATTTTGCCTTTCACGGGTTCTTTTTGGAACGTAACCCCCGCGAGAAACAAGGGTTTACTGTATTTGAATGTTTTCCTGAACGAAGTTAAGATGTATTTGACATTTATACAATGCAACGATAATAAAAGTTGTAGTTTCCTATTATTTATTTTTGTTGTGGTGGATTTTTACATTTAAATGTATGGTAGAGGGCAATTTCCTCCTTTCCAGCCCTTGGAGGTGCTTTTCATAGGAAAAGGACTTAGTTACTTCACTTTGTCAAGTTTATCATCCATCCATGCTGTTAAACTTCAACCATCCTCCTCATTTCTGGGTTTGGCTGACAAGCATTTACAGACTCAGTTACATAAATGCTGACATATAGGCAAATCCCAGATATTCAGAAGCTGTTCATTTGACAGTAATGTGTTACCTGTAACACCAGAAGGAGCACTTCTTGCACTGTTTACAGATTAATCTTTACAGATAATAAATACTTAAATAAACTAGATCAATAATTTTCCAAGTTTTAAATCAAGCATAGTTTTGTAGAAATTGGTTAAGGGGGGGGGTTGATTGATGTCTGCCTGTCCTAAACAGGAACAGCAGGTTTCTGCTGACGTGACTGGATGCATAGCTATGGCGTCTGCGCGTCGCTGTGCGCAGCTGCAAATAGACGAAGGCCAATCCGGTAATATCCATCCATGGTTAATCATTTCAAATGAGAGTGAATGTTTGCATGTGAAGGTCCATGCTCTCTAATCAAATACATGTGGACAGTCTGACTTCATTTGGAAGGTAGGACAACAGTCCAAGCTGAGCTGTCTTTCATACCGTGACAGCGGCTGGCCCTCCACTGGGTTGGGACGGGGGGCGTCAGGCTGAGGCCAGGCTTCCTCATGGGGTGACGGGGTGAGTGTGGCAGTCGACTGGTGGCTGTAGGAGTTGGCAGGAGAGGAAGCGCTGTTCCTCTCAGGGGGGGAAAGCCCGTTCTCACAGCCCTCCATCAGGTATGTTCTCTCTGGGAGGGGGGGGCACCACTCGTCCTCTGACCTAAAAAGAAATGTGATTAAGGCAGAAGGTTTTGGAAAAACAAATAGCTGACATAGATTATAGATACTCTCAAAATCCACCCAAAACCTGTACAAAGAACGGCTAACACTGTTACAGCATACTCCATTGAGTATCTATAATTAAGAAATCAGAGTAACATCTATGTATGAGTAACACGGAGACAAGGCAGGTGAAATATTAGCAAAACATCTGAAAGGGGAAAGGGCTAAGTAAGTTATTACTGGGGTAACAGCACAGGACAATACATTAATAACTGCCCAGCGGGGAATAAATGAAGCCTTCAGGTTTTCTTATGAGTCAAGTCTGCCAACCTGTCCCGCGGCATCAGGGAAGCTAAGAGACAATACTCCAGGAGGATCGCTCATCACTTCATCAGCAGCAGAGACACTCAGAGCCTGTGGCGAGGACTTCAGACCATCACAGACTACAAGCCTCCACAGACATGTGACAGCTCCATCTCCCTGCTGAACGTTCTGAACTCCTTCAACACTCGCTTTCAGGCAATGAACACCACAACGGTCCAGAAAACTCCACCCTCTCCTGGTGACCAGGTGATGTCACTGTCTTCAGACAGCGTGAGGAGATCCCTCAGTAGGATCAATGCACTATAGATGTGGTTTGTATGTCACTTTACTCCCCAAAATCTTTTAGAATGTGACTCATATCGGCCAATCTCACTTTTGAATAGTGATTATAAAATGTTGGCAAAAGTATTAGCTTCATATCTGGCGAGCAATCTGGTTTTGTCAAAGACAGACGCTTCTTTTTCAGTATTTGCTGACTATTTAACATTTCAAATACCCCCAGTGTCAGTGAATCCGTGTGTCTCCTTTTTATGGATGCAGAAAAGGCATTTGACAGGGTTGAGTGGGAATATCTTTTTGAAACCCTGCATAGATTTGGATTTATTCGTTTTTTGAAATCTTGTATTAAGCTTCTATATGCCTCGCCTTCTGCTATGGTACTCACTCATGATATTTACTCAAAGCCTTGCAGACCACACCGCAGGACTCGTCAGGTTGTCCCCTTAGCCCACTTTTGTTTATTCAGGCTATTGAACCATTGAACCATTGGTAATAGCCATTAGGAATGACCCTTCAATCTATGGCTATCTATCTTGGGTGTGGTATTGATCATAAACTGGCCCTGTAACCCTTGTGCCATCCTAGGCACTTTAACATTGGGAGTGGGGTCATCTAGACCCACTAGACAGTGCTCTGAACCTTTTTTCTTCAATGATTTGTGATCTTCACTGGTGTCCATGGATTACATGAAATCTTTCCACCTTTATCCACCTTTGTCATGGTAGGGAGAACACGTCAATGGTCATCTGGACCCCATGGGATAGCACAAGGCTTATGCAGATGATCTTCTGCTGTTTATATCTACAGCAGAAAAAAACATCCCTCATATTCTTCATCCTTTGGATAAATTTGGGAAGGTGTCAGGTCACAAATTAAACCTAGATAAAAGTGAGTTGTTGCCAATCAATCTGTCTGAATCTACTCTGGAGGAATTCATATTCTTTTTAAGATTGCAAACAACAACTTTTTTATCTTGGAATTACTGTGACATGGGAATTGTGCTGGAGTTAATAAAATGGTCTCCCCTATACCTATTACTAGTTGGGAGGGTAAATGCAGTAAATTGTCAGTACTGCCTAGATTTCTGCATTTATTTCAGTGCCTCCCAGTAAACATTCCTGATGCTTACTTTGAGGAACTTGATTCTATTATGTAATCATTTTTAAGGAAACATCTAAATGAGACGTTGGTCTGTCGCTTCCAAATTGTCGTTCTTATTATTGGGCTGCTAATTTAAGCAGCATGTCTTTTTGGACACACCACTCTAACAACACTGGCCCTCCATGGGTAGAGATAGGAATAGTTGTCCTTCAGACTTCCATCATAGTTAAATGTGATGGATGCACCACTTCCATTATCTAAATAAGAGTTTTTCAACCAGTGTGCCGCGGCACACTAGTGTGCTGTGGGAGATGGTCAAGTGTGCCGTGGGAAATTGCCCTCATTAACTGATCTAAAAACATTTACTATCTCCAGGATTTCAGCTCTCTGTTCATCCAAACAGGCCCTGATAAAACACTGAGTAGTTAGGAATATGAAAGACCATAAAATACTTTTTTCTTTGTGTTTATTTGATTCTATTAAAGACATTTTGATCAGAATGACCGTACCACGGTCAGCTGTATTAGGAAAAGTCCCGCCCCTTTAACTGTCTCCACCAATCATTCTTGGAGGCTTAATCATACATCATCAGTCTGACCAATCAGAAGTGGTTCAAGTCTTCACTTCCTTGTTCTGATTCTGCTCATAAAGTCTCTCAGTTCCAACATAAATACCAGCTAGAGCTCGTCTTTAGGGGTGTAGCTTTCCACAGAATCCGGTTTCAGACCGTGGAACAAGTGAACAAAACCATGAAGCTCAGAGACGCTAGTCTGTCTGCAGTCGGCGGATTTTTGCACTACATCTCCCATGATGCATCGGGTTAGAGTGACAGCGTCTCGGCGCACAATGAGTCTCTCCTCTTAACGTCTTGAAACCACAACAAACACAAATAAACCGTTTTTAAATCTTCTAACTTAACTTTTATTACATCTATTAGGAAAAACAGCTGCAGCTTCCAGCTTTTTCTGCCACAATTATCTCAAAAATGCATTTGAGATTGCAGAGGGACTGTACATCAATACAGACTATGAGTTTCTCCTTTTTGCTTGTTTTTTGGATGCTGGTGTGCCGCGGGATTTTTGTCAAGGTTAAAGTGTGCCGTGGCTCAAAAAAGGTTGAAAAACACTGGTCTAGACCCCTGACAATTCCTAATCCTGTTGTGTGTGACTCAATTAAAATAATGTATTTATTGAAGAAACACTTTGGGTATTTCAGAATGAGTCTATTTATTCTAATAGCATCAAAATAGCATTAAATCCTGGCATCCCTCTTGTTGACATGTCCTTTAATGATGAGGTCATCAGGTTGCCCCTCAAAAACTGGACTGCGATGCATCATGATGGTGGAGGGATTCCTCTGCGCGTTTGAATTTGATTTTATTGTGACATGCGGGTTGTGCAGCTTCCCTTTCATGTCTGTATGAGTTCAACTCTGTAATGTTGGTGAGTGTTTACTTAACAGAACAACAAGTATTGCTGGAGCCCCTGGATCAGAGTTTTTGATCGATGCATTAAACATTATCGCACAACCAGAGAATGTTACAAGATCTAATCAGCTGTAATTTGGAGAATTCCTGGTTCCTGATCAGTCAAGTCACTTTTCATTAAAAACGTTGTTTTTTTTGACCATGCAAAGCAAAAATGTTTGTTTTTGGCTTCCCTGAGGGCAGGGGTCAGTTTGGCTGTTCAGTCAATCAGCTTCCACCCCCTATGGGAGACATTGAAACAGCTTCTACAATGAAAAATCTGGCTGGCTGTGTTTCTGATTATGCACCCCTGAAACGGATCTACTGCAGATTCAGATGGGGGGGGGGGGCTATGATGTTAGTCACTGGGTGGGAAAACCTTTTGCTATGGTATCGTGTATAACAACATATTAAGACATCCTCTTGCTCATTATAGTCCCATGATGTGAGACTGCAGGAAAACCTACAGACTCATTGATTGATTAAAGGTTGATGTCTCCTCTGTCAGGTGATCTGTTCTAGTTCTGATGCAGAGAGAATATCTGGGTGCAGTGGCGGTTTTTGATATGGGCGATGTGGGCGGTCGCCCAGGGCGGCACTTCATAGGGGGCGGCATTGGCCGTGTCCGATGAGTAATGTGCTACATACAATATTCAAAGAGGTAGCTTGAAGTTTTAATTTGAAATTACTTCAGCAGCCGACACTTAATACTTTTATTTTGACACATCAGACTCTTAATAATGTCTTCTTCCTGTTTCCTCTTCACACTTATGGTGCAAAAAAAAAAAAAAAAAAAAAAAGAATAATTTAGAGTGAAACAACGTTAAACAGGCACATGAAAAGGATTTAGGCAGAACAAACATCCGTGCTCAACCCAATTTCGACAAAAGCAGGCAATGGGGATTATTTCCCACAATTCTTTGCTCCGACACAGCAGACCCGATGCGCACGTGACCACCGCCCTCTGCTGCAAGACGCTTGCGGCCACACCTCTTTGCGGTAGTCTTTGGAACATAAGTAAAAAAAACTCGAGAGGGGGGCGCAACTCGCCGGTGGCTGGCTGAATCACACTAACAGGTAATTGGGAGTCTTTTTCTATCTGACAATCAACTCTGGGCCGCAGCTGCGCCTCCCGTCATAGAGACGGAGCCGCGTGTGAGAGGGAAGGGGAGGGGGAGGGGGGATGAGATCAGACCATTTTTTTAGGATTGAGTTTTTTTGGAGGATTTCTACTGTTGGTGTTGCACAAATTTAGGGAAATGCCAAATATTTTTGGAGTAATCCCACTGATGAGTTCTATGATTTAGTCTTTAATGTTTTCTAAGACCTAAACATATTAATCACAATAAGTTTTATTTTTTAGATCTAATCCCTCTGATATGTTTCACAAAGACACACACAGGACGTCTCACATTAAGAAATTATTGCTAAAAATGAAGCAGGAGTCCAGCTCTAAAAAAAATGCCCTAAAGAAGGATGAAAGAGCATAAAAATGGAATTATTTGATATGTAATTTCTTATTAATATTTCCAGGCTTTCTTTGTTTTGTCCTGCAGCATGTTCATATTTGTATAATTTTGACAGAATATATTTCTATGGAGAACAAAATATTTCAAGTTATTTAAGGTTTAACTTGAGTTATTCTGGATTAATGTTCCTGTTTTTATTCATATTTATGTTCAAAAAGTTCAGTTTAAAAGGTTTAAAAGTTTAGCTTTAGTGTGTTCAGTAAATGTTTATCTTCTTCAGGCAAAACCTTAAGCGTGTTTTTAACTTAGGCCCCTGTGTGACTGAGTTTGACCCCCCTGTAATATGAGTCTAGAAAATCTGTGCTCTGTGCATTTTTTGAGTAAAATGGCTAAATAGAAGATAGGGAACACAACAGGATGTTGTCAAATTTTGTATGTGTGTGGGGGGGGGGGGGGGGGGGGGGGCTGGTGGGGTTACTCGCCCAGGGAGTAAGTTAGTGTAGAACCGCCACTGTCTGGGTGTAATAATCTGGGATCTATCCTCATTTAGCACATGTCATGCATGGTAAAATATGCCATTCAATACATGTTAGTCCTCTAAACTAGAGGTTTACATATGTGTGTGTTTGCAATAGTCATAGAAGTTGATGTGCATAACACTAACTGACCTGCATTGACCAGTCAAGCACCTGTTCAGTAAACCAATAGAAATGAACAGCAAAGGTGGGTGAGAAGCCAAATCCTCAAAGCTACCGCAGAGCCAATGCCTACAGACTGATGATGTTGTGTCTCGCAGTGATAAAGCAGCAGGAGGTGTGTTGGTGCTAAAGACGTGAAGCAAATGACAGTTTGGCTTTGAGGAGAATGGCTGTTGGTGAAGCAAAACAGCTAAACGAGGAAAGAAACGGAGAAACTTGAGTTGTTGATGCTGGGGGCTGAAGGGTGTGCTGGCTGAACTTTCATGAGTCTGATGGGTACCAGCTCATCCAGCAGGGACATTTAGAGGTCTGCATGTCCAGGAAACAGGCTGCTGGGGGTCTGCCTCACCCTATGTCCATGTCTTCCAGTTCTGGAAGCTGATCACTCTGCTCCAGTTCCCCAGGTGGTGGAGGTGGGGGCAAGGCCTCCATCCAGTTAAGAGTTGGTGTCTTGACAGGCTTACCCATTACCTTTTGCTTGGGTTTAGCTATGAAAACAAAACAGAGAGACAGACACCTCTGACGCACTGAGCCGATCCATCATGAGACAACCAGGCTCCAACATAAATGAATATGCCAAACTCATCATTATAGAGGGCAATAAAATACACAATTGAAGAGCTAAGCTACTAAATCTTTTCCTTAAGAAATGACAAAAACATGCCTAAAAGCCCAACTGTAAAATGTACAGAACAGCTGAGACAATTGGCTTGGTGTTTGGGGTGCTGCGTTGTCCTTCCTCACCACTGCAGCGCTCTGGCTGTGCATACTGAGCTCCAGACGGTCCTGGCTGGAGGATCCAGTGCCCGCCATCTTGTTCCTCAGCACTCTGAGCCAGTGCCTGAGTCTGACTGCTGACAGGCATGATGGTGGTGGTGGCATAAGGAGCGGTGGACATGTTCTGGCCACAAGTGAAGCCGTGCAGGTCCTCACTGGTTGCATCAATGGTGCTGTAGATCGGCCCATCAGTGGAGCCTCCCAGGCTGTATTTCTCTGTCTGATGTAGGTAGTTTGAGATGCCACTTTCTACAGAGGGGGAGGTTCCGTTAGGCACAATTAACTGAGCAGGTAGACATGAGCAGGGAGAAAAGGGTCACCCTACCATTGTAGTATCGCTCACTGGTGTCGTGACTGTTGGTGCAGCAGTCTACAGCTTCTTTACTGCCATGGACCAAGTTGGTGGTGGGCCAGGAGTCTGCCAACCACGGATAGTTGCTCATGTTTCCACCCAGAGCGCTGGGCCTGGAGAAAAAGTCTGCCGTTAGTTTAAAAATACTGTGCAATTCAGATGGAGTCAGAGCTGCAGAACAAACAAGTGTGAGGGGAATTTACATGCAGAGCAAAATGTTACCTTCCACTGAAAGCACATCCTTCACTGTGAGGGAAACCAACTGCAAGAGCAGAGAAAGGAGAACAGTGCATGGATGGATGTCAGCTCCAGCTCTGGATGTTTGAACTAAAGCAGTCACATCAGTTCATTCCATGTCCTTCACCTTTTTTTCATTTGGAAAATCGTTGGAATAAACTGATCAAAAGAGCAAATGGGATTGAAATTCCAAGCAAAGTGGAAACACATTTCTGAGGCCCTGCAGCAGGTTAAGAAGAGTGGATCTATCTTTGAACAGCATAGCTTCATCTCAGAAGAGCTCAGCCGCCGAGTTGGCCTCTGTTTTAGCTTGATCATTCCTCTTTCAAACCACATGCAGCATCATTAAAGGAAAAACACTTCACACATTGCAACAAAAGGCAGGATTAGGATGCCCTGACGCCCAGGCATCAAAATTGTTTAGGAAAGATGATTGTGGACCATTTTGTAGTAATCATGACATTCAAGAGGGAATTTAGAGGATAACATAATAACACTTCTCTGTTTAAACAATTGTCATGCTCTTGATAAAATATCAGCTCCTGAGATTTAAAAGTATTTTGGGGTTTTTTTCTATTCTAATTTAAAACATTTCTGAAAATCAGGTTGTAAATAACAAATAGAGCTTAAGTTCATGGAGAAAACTGGAATCCATCTGAGCCTCACTTTCTTTTCCTTCATTTATCTTACTTAGCAAACCCACACAGCTCCCAAAAAAGGACTTTTAATGTCTACATGCCTCAGGCAGCAATCTGTGTCATTTCTTTCTCCAGCAGAGGAGAGCCTGAGGTCAGCGGTAACAAACATGTTACTCAACATCCAAACAGTTCTCCAAACCTGCTGGCGGGTAGGCAAAGGACGCCGTGTAGTGGCTCAGCTCCTTCCTCTTCTTACGCCGGCAGTAGATCCAGACACTGAAGCCCATGAGGATGACCCAGCAGGCGCCGCCAATGCCAGCAATAAACGCCGGCTGCTTGACCACGTCAGTGATCTGCTCCGCCAGGCTCACGCTGCTCTCCTCCCTGCTGTCGCTGGCGTCAACAGTGCCTCCGCCGCCTGGCACGGAGGCCTTTTCAGCTGGTAGCTCTGAGGGAGGAAAAACCAAACGCTGTCATGTTTCTTCTGGTTGGGTTTGAACTCAGGCTTCCATTCTGTCCTCTTTGCTTTGCCTTTGCTGTTTAACTAGAGAACATGTTGACTCTACTGGGAAACACGCCTTTAAAAGAAGAAGTCAAACATTTTACACACCAGAGGAAACCAAATCATAGACTTAACAAGGATGATGAGCAGCAGGCTGAGGGTCTCACAGCAGCAAAGCAACAAGAACTTTGAGTTTTGTCTTTTTTACTTGCAACAGGTGTCATCATGAACTCACTGATGACGACAGACACCGGCTGACTTCTGGTGCCGACGCCGGCGCTGGTCACTGCCGCCACCTCCACCTGGTACAGGACGGCGGGGAGCAGCCCCCTCAGCACCGTGGAGAGGATGTTTCCATCCACCGTCTTGTTGACATAGTAACGTGTCTGGTTCTCAATGCCGCTGCCCACACACCAAACCTGTTCACACAGTCAACAGTCACGTTCATTACAAGAGTCTCTTCTATGGGTGAACCAACACTTTGATCAGGCAAGACTCTTCCTTCCGCTCTCACTTGATCTGGTGACTGAATGAAAATAGTTTGAAGTCATGCCACTCATACCCTGTACTCCTGGATGATGCCATTTTGCATGTCAGCGGGTGGAGGCTCCCAGGAGACGCTGATGCTGGAGCTGTTGCTGAGCTTCACGGTGACGCCTCTGGGCGGGGCGCTGGGGGCTGACAGAGGTGGGACAGCATCAACAGATTGAACAGTGTGGCTGTGAAGCAGGTTTTAAAGAAAACGCCTGGTTTCCAGGTGAGATTTACAAAAAGAATGGATTAAAAGTAACATAAAATGAATAAAAAAATAATGCAAAAAAATTAATAAAGCCAAATAAAATCTTAGTTTGTGGGACTAAAAATGCAGGACGCTCTACCTTTCTTTCCACAAAAGGTAAAATATAGAAAACAAAACAACCTCAAGAGTATATTGAATTTTTGGTTTGAATAAAAAAAAACTGCTTATGTTTTCAAATTTTACTTCAAGAAAAACATGAAACAAAAACAATTTTGCGGCAGCATTTATGTAAAACCTCATTTTTCTTACTGCTGTGTTTTTATAAGCAAACAACTGTTCTGTATCCGATTATCCGGCAATTCTGATGTGAAGTTTAAAAATATAAAGATGATTTAAAAAACATTTGGGACCGTCCATGATAAGCGGAAGAAGATGGATGGAAGGATAGATGGACGATAGATGGATGGATGGATGGATGGATGGATGGATGGATGGATGGATGATGGATGGACGATAAATGGATGGATGGATGGAAGGATGGATGGATGGATGGATGGATGGAAGGATGGATGGATGATGGATGGATGGATAGATGATGGATGGATGGATGGATGGATGATGGATGGATGATGGATGGATGGATGGATGGATGGATAATGGATGGATGGATGATGGATGGATGATAGATGGATGGATGATGGATGGATGGATGATAGATGGATGGATGGATGGATGGATGGATGGAAGGATGGATGGATGGATGGATGGAAGGATGGATGGATGGATGGATAGATGATGGATGGATGGATGGATGGATGGATGGGTGGATGGATGGATGGATGGATGGATGGATGGAAGGATAGATGGATGGATGGACGGATGGATGGGTGATGGATGGATGATAGATGGATGGATGGATGGATGGATGGAAGGATGGATGGATGGATGGAAGGATGGATGATGGATGGACGATAGATGGATGGATAGATGATGGATGGATGGATGGATGGATGGATAGATGATGGATGGATGATGGATGGATGGATGGATGGATGGATGGATGGATGGATAGATGATGGATGGATGGATGGACGGACAGACGGATGGATGGATGATAGATGGGTGGATGGATGGAAGGATAGATGGATGGATGGATGGATGGATGGAAGGATGGATGGATGGATGATGGATGGACGATAGATGGATGGATGGATGGATGATAGACGGACGGACGGATGGATGGATGATGGATGGATGGATGGATGATGGATGGATGGATGGATGGATGGATAGATGGATGGATCGAGGGATGGATGGATGGATGGAAGGATGGATGGATGGATGGATGGAAGGATGGATGGATGGATGATGGATGGACGATAGATGGATGGATGGATGGATGATAGACGGACGGACGGATGGATGGATGATGGATGGATGGATGGATGATGGATGGATGGATGGATGGATGGATAGATGGATGGATGGATGATGGATGGATGATAGATGGATGGATGGATGGATGATGGATGGATGGATGAATGGATGGATGGATGGAAGGATAGATGGATGGATGGATGATGGATGGATAATGGATGGATGGATGATAGATGGGTGGATGGATGGATGGATGGATGGATGGATGGATGGATGGATGGATGGTTGGATAGATGGATGGATAGATGGATGGCTGGATGATGGATGGATGATAGATGGATGGATGATGGATGGATGGATGATAGATGGATGGATGGATGGATGGATGGATGGAAGGATGGATGGATGGATGGATGGAAGGATGGATGGAAGGATGGATGGATGATGGATGGATGGATGATGGATGTATGGATGATAGATGGGTGGATGGATGGATGGATGGATGGATGGATGGATGGAAGGATAGATGGATGGATGGATGGATGATGGATGGATGATAGATGGATGGATGGATGGATGGATGGATGGGTGGATGGATGGATGGATGGATGGATGGATGATGGATGGATGATGGATGGATGATAGATGGATGGATGGATGGGTGGATGGATGGGTGGTCTCCGCTAAATTGTGTAAAGCAGATGATAAATATGCAAGGATATTCTATTCTTTGAAGGGGTTCATTGTTTTAATCATGGATGGGTGATGGATGGATGATAGATGGGTGGATGGATGGATGGATGGATGGATGGAAGGATGGATGGATGGATGGAAGGATGGATGATGGATGGACGATAGATGGATGGATAGATGATGGATGGATGGATGGATGGATGATGGATGGATGATGGATGGATGGATGGATGGATAGATGATGGATGGATGATGGATGGATGGATGGATGGGTGGATGGATGGATGGATGGATGGATAGATGGATGGATTGATGGATGGATGGATGGATGATGGATGGATGATAGATGGATAGATGGATGGATGATGGATGGATGGATAAACAGTAGGTTTTCCACACTGTCTTGGTGAGTCAAAGCCTATAGGCTTACACAGAGGGGAAAGCACTGGATTTGTCGGTGAGCTGCAATGCTGTACCAGCAGTATTTAGTGTTTCTGTGGTTCACACTGTGGTGTATTTGATGAGCAGCTGGTTGACACTGAAGACGTTAGGTGGGCGTGGCCATCAGTTTGTGCTCTCTTAAAATCCATTGTCATGTTTCTCTTTTTGAATTGTCTTTGAGGTGCTCTGATTGTCTGGACGTGTTGTGAGACTGAAAGGCTTTTCTTCTTGTAGCACTTCCTTGTTTTGTGCTGTGATTATTTGACCCACTTGTTGGCACACTCAGAAGTACCGTATTTTCCGGACTATAAGTCGCCCTTTTTTTCATAGTTTGGCAAGGGGTGCGACTTATACTCCGCAGCGACTTATATTAGAACTAAATTGAAATAAATACATTGTTAACCCTCCTGTTATGTTCATTTGTGAGGAACAGAGATGATGTTCCTGGGTCAATTTGATGTATGAGGTATGTTAAGTGTTAAGAGTTTGTTAAGTGACTCAGAGAATCAGCAAACCTTTTTTTACAGTAAGATCTTGAAGGCTAACAACATAATATTCTATTTTCCAAAGATTTCATAGATTCAGAAATGCAATAAAAATGACAACTGTTTCTACAAATACAGCATGAAAACAGAGTATTAGTTGGCCAATGATGCTTCATGAAAGGAATAAATAAATAGGGTGGAGAAAGAATTACTGTGAAATCATGAGATAAACAGTCTGCTATGATTGTGTCATATGAGTTTGTGCAAGTTATTATATCTTGGTCTCAGATTTTGTCAAATAATTTTCCCATTAAAATGCGACTTATCTGTGATTTTTTCTACTTTATAATGCATTTTTGGGCTGGTGCGACTTATACTCCGCAGCGACTTATAGTCCGGAAAATACGACGAGTATTTCTTTTTAGCAGACATGATTTAAACTGCATTTGGTTCATCTATTTATTCTCATGAGCACCAATTAGACGTGCTGTAAAAACATGTAACGATGCTCCACTTGATCAGGTTTAAGCTGGTCATTACAAACCTTTGAGAAGCTCTAGTTTACAGAAACTGCTGTAGCAACATGATCAAATAAAAGTCCATAAGATAAATCCACTTTTTAAGCAGAAGTGAAACAGCAGCCTTTAGTGGTCTTGTGCTTGAGAAAGGCTTTTACCTTCTTCTGAGGTTTGGACCAGCATCGTCCGGCTGTCTTTGCCCTGGAACTCATCAAAATATGGACGGATCTTTATCTGGTACTCGGCTCCTTTCAGCAGATTGCTGAGGATGCTGCTGCGCTCTGAAGGAGAGTTGATGTCCTGGAGAAGCCAGCTTCCTCCATTGGGCCGATAGAAGAGGCGGTAACCCTGGATGTACTGAGACTGACGGTCAACCTTTGAAGATCAAGCCAAAAGAGCAAACATGAATGAAATGCTTTTACTTTCCTTTTAAATTGTTCTACAAGTATTTTTTTTAAAACAAACAAAAAACGTTTTGTTGGACATACAGTCCATGACACCCGGACGGAGGAAGCCGTCAGGGGGACAGGGTCCTGGAGCTGGACGGCCACCTCCCCCAGCTCCCTCTGCACCTGCCTATGGTCCACTCCCTGACCCGTAGGGCTCACATCTGAGAGAAAAACACACGATTAGCTTTGTACTGGTCTAAAAGCCCCTGTGGGGTGACCCGGGGGGAGCAGGGCTGACCTTGTGTTCTGACGGGTTCAGAGATGGGGCTGGGGTCACTCAGGCCGTAGGCGTTGACCGCTCGGACAATGAACAGGTAGATGGTGTTGGGAAAAAGGCCAGTGATGGTGTGCGTCTCCATCTTCACCGTGTCGGCGACAGTCTGCCAGGTGCTGCCTGCTGATTGGCTGTTACAGGGGGAGGCAAAGCAAATCTGTTTCTGTTAAAAGGTTTTTTATTATTAAATGTTACATAAGAACTTGTAGATTTGAACTTATTTCACAGCAGAACAGGGCTGAAAGACAAGCTACGAGTTTTCTTTTACCCAGCATAAAACAGCTGTTGGAGTTCTGCTCTCATGTGTGACCAGGCTTCCACGTGAAGCATGCAGCTGCCACCACGCATCTGTAGCTGTTCTTGCCATGGATTATTTTAGTGTTTTAAGGAGAAAAACTTAAAAAAGCCTTTTTCCAGCTTCTGATGTAAGGTTTGTATTTTTATACGATTCCATCTAAATTGTTCATTGACATGTTCTGAAAGTTCAAATCTACTGTTTCATCTTTTCTCACAGAAACCTTTCCTGCTGTGACAAGTAAACAAGAAGCTTAAAAGTGCTTCTAGTTGAAAACACAAAACTCCTCCCCCTGCAGCAAAAAGGGGGAGGAGCAAACAGGATCCTGATGAAGGTGTTGTGGGCTTGCAGCAGAAGCACCTGAACGCCTCGATGATGTAGGAGGTGACGGCGGCTCCACCCTCGTGTGCGTTGGGTTGCCAGGTCAGACTGACACTGTTCTTGGACACATCAGTGACGATGGGTTTTTGTGGCGGGCCGGGCAGCTGGAAGGGCTGGGTGGCCTGAGCGGCTGATGGGTCAGCACTCTCTGATGCAGACAGGAAGCAGTGGAAAGAAGTCAACATCTGCTAATGACAGCAGCTAATGGTGGATATGCTTCCCATTCTCTATTTAATCTCTTTAATGCAGATGGGACATTTGCATTGTGGTTGCCTCTCATATTCTGTTGCCAATGTGTCCATTAGAGTAAAAACTTTGGCTTCTGTTGTTAATTTGTGAACTTTTCATAGTAAATGAAGAAGAACGTAGCTTTACAAAGCTCTTCTGTCTTTGATTAGCGTGTGCACTGGAATGCTCTCAGCTCAATGCAAACTCTCCAGCACACACTTATGTCCTAAGAACAATGTTTCCATGATTGAGGCAGTCACTGCTGATAATTGAAACTGTGACATTTCTAAATTTGTCCTTCCAGAAGTGAGGTTTTGGCTGTAAATCTCTGACACAGACGTACCTTTGACAGTGAGCGCTCCACTCCAGCTGCTCTCTCCGCTGGAGCTGGAAGCCACACAAGTGTAAACGCCGGAGTCCAGTTCCTGGAAGTGGGAGACGTGGAGCATTGGTGAGGTAAGCACATAAATGCCATCTCTCTCCAGAATATAAAACAGCCCAGAGATGGAGAGGATGAAAGCGGGTGGAGGAGAGAGCGCCTCTTCACTTCTGCAATCTTTCTATCTTTCCATATCAAAGTAAAATAGCCTTTTGGATTTGTTTTCTTTAAAACCACACAGACTTGTCATCTTCTGTCTGCTTCTTCTTTTTTTGTTTTTGTGTTTGTTTCTCTGCAGATTTGAGGCCCAAAGATGTGATGATGACATCTGAAAGTGAAATAGAGCTGGAATCAGAGGAAAGACAAGCAAACACAACAAAGAGCAAGCTCATCTTTGATGGATTCCTTCTGCACAGGTTGGATGTGAGTGGACATCATGAAATCACTTCAAATGGAGCTTTTCTTTGAAAGCCTTCATGCCTTTAAACAGCATGTGTACTCATTCTTTGTGGAAGGTTTTTATGTTTAAACCTCTGATTTTTCATATGAATCAATGACTGCTGACGGCGTAAGAATATCTGCAGTCTCATCAGAGGAACCTCAGCATAGCAGCTGTTTAAAGAACTGCTCCTGCTGTGGACCTTTTAGCTGCAGTCACTTCACTCCTGAGTGAATGGCAGATCCTCAGTGCTCCTATTTGAAGTTGAATCTAAAATTCAAGCTGTTGGCTTTTATGCTCCTTGTCTGATTCCTTCACGGCATTGGAGAAGAGCTGGAGGAACCATCAAAGAACAGAATTTTAATGACCAGCAAGGCGTGCTGAAATTTTCCAGGCTCCTACTTAACATTCTGGACAGACGGAGAGCAGATGTAATTAAAAGGTGTGTGATGAATGTGCTTGGGAGGAAGTGTGTGTTCACTCCTAAATGCTGGCAATTACATTTTTTGGGAATCAAGCCAAAAGCTAGACAGGCTGTGAAATTGCTTACAATGCAAGGAGGTGTTGGGGTCTGAACTGGGGATGTGTTTCTGGAGCTTCCAAGCTTTTCACTGTTCGTTTGTCTTTCATTTGTGGGACAGAATTGACTCTACAAGGCTAAACAAACGACAGAGGTCTGCAGCCAGAGGACTATCATCATGATCTCCGGATCCTGCTTTTACCTGTGCACCTCTCGGTCAGATGGTTCTAGTGAAATCTTAACATTGGAGCCACAGAAACCTTCAAAGTCTGTTAGAATAAAAACACAAGACTCTGGTGACCCAAGTACACCTCAGAAACATCCACCAATCATCACAGATCCACAGCTTTTCAAGTCTTTTTCTATGCGGACTTGTTCTGACGTGTTCTTTCCATTTTTTGTAAACTAGACAGTTTGCCTTTGACAGTACAGGGAAATGCCATTTTTAATGAAAGCCTTGGGTATGAAAGACTGGACAAAGAACTTTTTTAAACTTTCAGCTCAAAGAAACGAGGTAATGGTTTTTACTTCTGTTTGAATCATGATCAGCCCAGAAGGTGCACTCACTGCTGTGAGGCAGCTGTGTGCTAGTAAAGCAAAGACAACAACCTTTGCTGACATTAAAGGAGAATTCATGGTTTCACCAACCTCTGACCCTTTTCATCCAGGTGAGCAATGATGACATGAAGGTTAAACAGTCAAAAATGGTTTAACTGTCATTCTGACTTTGACAGAGCTGCCGGTTCTAATTCATTGGTTGTTTTCTGTGGGAGTTCTAGAAATTCCAAAAAAGTGTTTCATGTTTGGGTTAGGGTGGAATGAATCCACCACAAAAACAATCACCCTTCCTTTCACTCAGACTGTCAGTGAAGCCTTATTTCCCCCCATCAAAACCCTAATACATAATGCAGCGCGTGCCCAGCACAAGCTATCATGACTAATGACTTGGGGGTCGCAGTGCACAGCGGGCCCCTCTCGTGGATCTGTGGGCTGGCTCATCGCTAAAGCCGACAGAAGAATTACTCAGGCCTAAGTGGCTTGTCAGCGTGTCCTGCAGAATGCGGAAAAGGTCAGGATGGGTGGCTCTGGTCCTCATCCGGCATTCTTCACCGTTCCTACTGGCTCTGTAGACGCTGATCTTCAGTCGACCTGAGCATCTGTCTGAGATGAGAGAAAGCCAGAGCCCCAGAGGGGGAGGTCTGATCGGAGAGCAGTGTCTGCACAGAAGGCAGGGTGGGACATGAACAGCTGGGACAGATGACCATTAATCAACCAGCAGTCCTTGGTGCTGAGCTGCAAGTGCACAAGGCCACAGTATAAGAGGAAAAGGAGAGAGAGAAGAAGCTGCTCCAAAGTGATAGCATTTTCATCATAAGGCAAAGATTTAAAGCATTCCTCACAACTGATGAGAATCCCCCCCCCCCCCCCCCCCCAGCAAACAAAAGGTTGATCTCAGGTACATGGAAGTTAGATGAGTGCCAGGAACACAGCTGAGCTGGATTTCCCCCTTTAATCGGATCCCTCCCATTCATTTACTCAGTTGCATTCAGTCCTCCTCACCGTCCTTAGACTGCACTTGGAGCCACTCCCCCCTCTCTTTTCTATGCCACCATCCTAGCAACCATTTAACAATAGACACACACACATCCAGACACACAGTCAGTCTGTTCAGGGCATCTTGACACCAGCACCAGCATCAGTGCGACTGGCAGAAATCCCAGGATAACGGCTTCCATTTCTTCCTAGGGCAAAGGAACCATAAAACCATCTGCCCCTCTCCTGGAGTCCTGAGGAAGTCTGCTCATTGATTCTGGTTTATACAGACAAAAATGCCTTTTTATTTTATAATAATTTTTTGTAGTTGAAGTTTTCTGTGCTCTCTTTGGATTATTATGTGATGAATCAGAAGAAGCAGAATGTGCAGAGCCCATTAAGAAAGATACAGGAAAAATGTTTTCAGTGCAAATAAAACTTTTCTGTCTGATGAAATAAAAGCAAAATAAATGAATAAGATAAAAACAAAGAGATAAATACTTTATGCTTCTTTTCTTTTTTCTTAACAGGGGAATAGTTGATTTCACCTGTTTAATTAACAATGTTATAGAAACACTAAGACTTCACTAGAAAAGAGAAGCTGGAGTGCTGCAGCCACACATGATCTACTTGATGTCTTTGGTATCATGACTCAGAACAGTAGACTCATCGTGTGTCTGGTCACATGGATTTAGTATTTCTACAGTTGTTCTTGTAACATTTTAGAGGACTTTCTTTAGTTGTCTTTAACTTTTTAAATGCTGGATTGTGATGCAGGGTGACAGAAAATGACCTATGAAGGAAATGAAATTGCCATGAATGACAGTTGAGCAAATACCTGAAATGAACAAAAACAGAGGGTTTGAATCTTCGTCTTGCTGCAGGTTTTCATAAATGCATTTTCACAAAGACTCCCTACCTTCCTTGGGTGGGGGGCGGGGTATAGGGAAAACTGTCGCCGTGAGGAACTGCGTTTATCTTTCCAACTTAAGTCCGTAAATACCATTTGCTTCCATGTTTCAGATCAAACTAGACCCGAGTCTGCAGGGAAGGAACATCTGCATAGTATTTGACAGCTTCAGATGTGATCCCCAGCCTGAGCACCTTCAGAATAATGCACTCAGCTGTCAAGTCACTGCCTCCCATCCCCACACAAAATAAACGCAGCATGAAAATGCATTTCAGGCTTCTGACTCCCAGCTTCTGCTTCATCTTGTCCTTTCACTCAGCGCCTCCATATCTCTGCCTCACTCACGAACACACTGACGCATTGAGGATTTAATTACAAGTCTCTGCAATCGTTAATCATTGAGAGCACACAATCAATTAATGTGCGAGCTTCTTTGAGACTTGTCAAGGCTGCAGTGACCTCAGGTGCTGCTTTGTACTCAGAAGGGACTTTGGGGCAGAATGGATTTCATTAGCATGGAGTCAGATGGTGCTAACGACTGCTAATGGCCCCGAAGACTCATTATCATGGTGATCACACGTCACTATTTCCCCTTTCCTCCTTTAGTAAAAACTCTTCATTTGAACCAATCTTAGACAATGGAAGCTGCTGTTTCAACACATGGAGTGCATTTCTCAGGTTTATAGTTATGTTATATCTATAACACAGCTTCACTTAGGCCAGGGGTCAACAACCTGAGGCACCCAGAGGGGGTGTGACAGCAAAAGGCACTTGATCTGTTGACTGTTTCAGATTTTCAGATTTGAAAAAAAAATCCGGTTTGAGTAACAATCTCTTATCATTACCTTGCTTTACTCCCTATGGAATCATAAAAAAAGGGTCCAATCAGACAGCGCTGTTCCTGTGACCCCGCCCACTTCAATAAATACTACAATAAATACCCACAGGGATGGAGGCCGTCATTTGCTCTGAACAAACAATGTAATGATACAAAAACAGGGGTTCTCCTAAGGCAAAGGGAGAATTTTTGCCTTTGAATGTATGGGGGAGTGGTTGGTGGTCGTTGGGGTGAACCAGGGATTGGGAAACACCAGGAACATTCTGGGACCTTAACTAGGTTGCACGTGGGGCTTTGGGCTACTTGGGAATAGTATCTTACCCACAAACAGGATGTGTCTATACAAACTGTAGCCACCAAAGTTTCATTTAACTTTTACTACATAAATAATCCATTCTATCACACAACACACACATTGCACAAAGAAGGTGGTCCTCGCTGAAAGTTTCTCCGTCATCCCCTTTCAGAAGGAGCTAGTAGGTGGTTGTATCTTGGGTGAACTGGCTCAGTGGGCCCAGTGGCCCCTGTCCCCCCAGTGGAGGTAGATCCTTGGGATTCACGGGTCAATGGATAATATATTTGAGGGGCTGTTTGTGTCCCTGGGGTCTGCTCCTGGGTCCCCACCTTCATATGACGAGCCACTTTGGGTTTTTACTACAACTAGAGCCTCCCTCTCCCCCCCCCCTCCCCCTCTTCTTTTATTGGATGGGTCAGTCCATGCCTCTACCCGATGCTGGATCTCCTGTGGGGTTGTCTGGTGGATTCCCCAGGCACCCTGTCTGAGTGTCCTCACACACACACAAACACACACCCGACAAATGTATGTGTGTCTTTGTGTGTGTGTTGGTATGTCCTGTACATATTTGTGTGTGAGGTGGATTGTATGTACAGTGTGTACAGCTGTATTAGTGGAATTGGTTTTATGAAGTTTGTGGTTGAGCACAAAAAAGCCTCTCTCTGTAAACATGAACAGACAACATTACCCATAAATCATTTCTCATTGTCTATTCCAGTGCTTCTCAAATAGTGGGGCGCGCCCGATGCGATGCCAGGGGGGGCGCGCAGTAGTAGCGGTTTTAGGGACAGGTGCGCGAATTGATCCTAGTTTGAAGATTTTACCTTTCACAATTCATATCCTCCACACTAAAAGAGGGAACATTGTATACTTGTAAAGCCTTTTTATACCTTCATTAAGGCCCAAAGCCCTTTAGATGCTCAAATTCCTCTCACTCCTACATCCACATTCACCCATGATGATGGCAGAGCTGACAAGCAAGGCAGGAGAACTTGTATGTAATACATTCAATTGAATTGCATTCTATTTTATCTCACAGGCCAAACTAACTTGTCCAGGCAAATTAAAAAATAAAAGTCAAACAAGTGATAGTACAAATACAGCTCACTAAATATCAGATCAAACAGGGAGATAAATAAGTGGTAGAGAAGACAATGTGTACATTTTGATAACCTTGTTGCAGATTTCGGCTATTTTCTGACCTGCAAGTTGGTGATTTGGAAGGTGCCGTTCTCCATCAAACTGATCCGCTCATCATTTCCCAAGATCCTCTGACCATCTTTTTCCCATTGGATGCTGGGGGTGGGGTTCCCAATGATGTGGCAGTGGAGCTGAGCAGTGGAACCAGGGGCTAAGGTGTGATTGGCTGGTCCCTGGCGGATGATGGGGGGGACACGGTCCGAAGGTGCTTTAGGGACAGAGAACACTGATTTGACAAATTTGAATGCAAAAGTTAACTGTAGAGCTACTTGATTTGTCTTTATTCATGAAAAATGACAAAAGCACTTAGTTTGTGTGTTTCAAACATCAAGGTTACTATCTAAATCTGGTGGAGGTGGTGAGGGTGGGGTGGGGTTGATTTTGAAGGCCTTTTGATGCCCCTATAGGATGACTTGGGCTTTGGACAGACCAGCCCCCCCCCCCCCCCCCCCCCCCCCCCCTTCACTGTCATTGAAGGGCATGAACTGGAGCCGCCTTCTGGAAATAAGTTGGCATGTCCTCCAAAAAAGGTTAGTCTGTTTCTGGGTTGAAAGCTGACAGGTTAGTGGTAAAAAATAAAACTCTAGCAAACAGTAAATATGATACAAGCACTTTGGCTTTATTTACCCTTTCAAAAGTTACATGATAGTTGAATTTATCTTTTTAAAACAACATTTCTTGAGCCACGTACCAGTCTAATGTTTGCATGACTGGCCTGTACAAGGCAGAAATTAAATCAACATTTTTATTTTTCACTTTGATGGTTAAAAAAAAATCTATTTGGCACATTAAAATGGTTCCTAAACAAAATCTAGAATAAAACGACATTTGAAACTGTCTGTAGTTATTATACAGAGGATAAAACAGCTTTGCTGATGTGGGAAAGTTGTCTCGGTTCTGCAAAAACCCACAAAAAGTAAAGTAAGAGTTTCTTTGTAGAAAGTCTTAGCAAAAGTTCTGAAAACTACAGCACTGATACAACTCAGTTCCGAATCCGATTGTTATGCAGACCAGCGACATTTATTAAAACAGTTTCTGATTTGTGAAAACTATCAAATTACATCTAAGAAAAAACATATCTGTGTAAATAATACATGACAATTTAAGTCAATTAAGTTCATTGTGTCCACACGTTTAAACTGTGTTCTTAAATTATTGTTTCTCAGACCCGGTGTCTGAGAAACAATAATTTAAGAACACATAACGATTTAATTTAGTAATCTGATCAACATCTAACGTTTCATTTTCACAAAAAACAAATCACTATAGCCGTCAGCGCAGCTCCAGTCAAATAGTGTCACCTACAAGATGTGAGCTTCATTTCATTCAATGCTGCTTCCCTCTGTTTGAACCCCTCAAAGGGAATGTCACACGCTGAAGCATCTTTTCTGTGAGTGATCTCATTTATATGTTAAATAAATGATCAATAAAGTAACAGCGATGGAGTGCTACAGTAAAATGTATTTTATTTATTCCCTAGTACTCCCATAAGTCCATCTACACCTGTTCAGTAGTATTCCTTAACACACAGTCAGGAACTGGTGGACCCAATATGCAGGAGACTAAAACATTTGAAATGTGACCAAACCATGGAGAAATCTAAGTGTGAGGAAGCACAGCACATGCTCTTGTTCACCTTTGCGTATCTCCCTGCAGGGTCGATACGCCATAGCGAATCGCCTTTCACTGACTCACACTGCGGGTTCGGCAGAGAGTTTGAAAATTTAAATCCATTCGAAAGAAGACAATTAGTGTCGTATTAGAAAAAAAGCAACACCTTCTGTTGAAGACACAGGAGACATTTGATAGAATATGTGGCTTCCATGAGGACAATTCTTCAAATTCTAAAATCTAATTCTACAACAATCACCAGCTCAGCATTTAAAAGGTTGCATTGAAATAAACTACAAGGTGATCCTGAAACCCATGAGATCTGAGAGGAAGCATCACAAGTGTAAAAAACCAAATGGAACGTTTCATCCCAAAACCTCAAACCAACCTTTCCAGGTGACATGTGTGGAGCTTTTTCTGAGCCACAGCACCTAAGCTTGATGCTTACAGCCATTCTGACCACTTCTTGAGTACATGTCATTGTTGGGAGTACAATCTGCTTGATACCTAACGCCTTACTAAAAACATGTAATTCCACCAAGCCCATTGTTTTATTACATCCTTACTCACATTTTTTAGGATTGTCTAACCTGCATTTGACAGTTCTTTCCTACAGGTCTCCATTGGTTTGTTAGATTTGCTTTAAATTTCATTTAAAAGTTTGATTTCAACTTAATATTTAATCCCAGCCTTTGGGCAATCTGGGTTGTAAAAAAGTAGTCCGATCATCAGGATGAAAATGAGGTTCTGAAACACTTAAACACATGAATAGAGTTGTACAAGCTCCCTTCTCACTGGAAGAGATGCAGAAAGGTCAGTTGCATGTAAACGCAGAGCAAACTGAATAAAGCCGTCCCGTTTGATCACATCAGGTGACACTTTTGTGCATCAGTCCAAACTCTCTGTGCAATCTTCCTCTTTCTGTTAAGGAGTTACTGCTTACACTCACTGCTTTCCACCTCGAGCAGGGCTTTGGTCAGGATGCTCCCGGCCACACTGATGGCCTGGCAGATGTAGTAGCCAGAGTCCTGGACGTGTACGTCAGCAATGGTGAGCTCACCGCTCAGCGACACGGAGAAACGACCAGACTGGGACGGCTCCTGGATGGGGAACAGCAAGATCTACAAACCGGAAAAGACAAAAGAAATGCAAAACAAATGAGTCTTTACCTTCAACATCTTATCAACTTATGTTCAGATGCTGCACTTGTTCATTTTGCAATCAGTGCTGCTTGTACAGTTGAGCAACAGGAACTTTGTCACTGTCCTTTAGATTTGCTAAACTGATAAAGAGCTGACAGAAATCCTGAAAATAACAAGTGACAGTTTATGCCTGACATTCCAGTAGATTGATTAAAGAGCCCAAAGTCATTTCCCAGCCATGCACGGAATGAACTGATAAATGCAAGGTTTTAAACATTTGACCATTTTAACAGAGCGTGAAGTCTTCACCTAAAAAAGGAAAAATGTGCAACATTTGACAGAAGCTATTTTAAATTAAGCTTACATAAACTCTAATATCAGTAGAATCCAAAAGCCACCATGCAGCATAAGGAGAAGAAGCACTTCAGGACAGGTTATCTGTTTTTTAACAAACAGAATGAAAAAAGAATTGGACATTGTAACACTGTTTACACACTACTGATTCTTCTTTGATTAGCCTCCAAATGAGAACTGGAAAAAAGATGAGTGAAATTCTTTAAAAACTCCCACTGCGTCTCCATCATGCAGTAATATAAATTGAGTCAGGAGCAGAGTCACTTCAACCAACGGGGTATGAGACTCAAACCCTCCGACCTGCAACATGCTTCCCTCATGTCTGCTGTCCTTGTTATCTGGCCTCTCCACACTTGTCGTCCTGCTCCCACACATTCGGCAGGCCTCCTCTAATCTAAACCTGGGAGCCATGCTGCAGGCACCCACACACTCTCACCAGGCCTTTCAGAGCATTCCAACAGGCGGCAGTGCTTATCGTGCTCTTGCCTTTCACACACACATTTACACACATTGTTCAGGGCACACTCACATGAGTGGGAATAATACACTTGCTGGATGATGAAAAGTGAGGAGTATGTGTGTGAGTCACAGTGGCTCTGCAGTGCAGCACACGGCAATGGAAAAGCAGAGAAAGGGCGAAGAGCTTGGGCTCTTCATGAAGCTCAGAACTTTGTGTTCCTTGCTGTGATAATGCAGCGATACATTTTATGCTGTGAAAATCTTGTTTTTTCGCTTTTAAACGGTAAAGCAATAGCAAAGAACACACTTGTGTGTGTGCAGCAGAGCTGAGTGTGTGGTTTGTGTTCGAGAAAATGGGCCGAACATCTTCTGCTGCTGTTGCTACTGGTTTTGTTTGAACCCTCAATCAGGTGTTTGAGTGGAAGCATGTCTTCTACATCATGGCAGTCAAGGGATGCAGAAAGATTGCGTTTAGGCATTGGCTCTCTGCACACAGCCAGTCTCCAGTCCTTAGGCGTGCCATGTCATGTGTGGAGTCTTCAACAAATAAAGTAAAACAGGTTGGCAACCTGCAACTCCTTCATCTCTCTCCTGCTCTTTCTAGGACTATAAAGCCAGGCGCCTGTTCAGAGTTGAGGTGCTGAAATGTTGCTGCATTTCTGGAAGAAGTGAAAATGTTTTTAACAGCAAAGGGCTCGGCTCTGCTGAGCAGGAACTGTCATGTCAGGATACGAGACAGCCCACTTGTACAAGCTGAACACAGCTCTTCAGGGGGGAGGACGGACAGACCTGCACAGGTTAGAGGAGGTTTTGGCATTTGAGCCCGAGTTGACATTGCTTAAAAACAATTTATTCAAAGCTACACTGTCTCACTTCCCCTATTTTAGAGAGTTTAACCAAGCTCATAGCATGATGAAATCTGCCTTCATTACAATGCAGATGTTTCAGAGTTCAGAGAAAGAAAGAAAAACAAAGATTCTTTCCCTGTCACTTTCCATAATACATCTAGGTTGAACACCATGAGCGAAAAGATGATGGCCAAAAAAGCCAACAAAGACATGTAGGTGTCAAAATTTAAACCATAAAATCACTGATGTGGTGATTCAAGAGCACTGCGTTTTCAGTTTGCTGTTGGTTGATTACTTAAGTTCCAAGCTTTTTTTGCAGTTCAAAGTATTTTTGTTGCACAGAATGTAATGTTAATTTATTCAAGACCTTCATCAAATTTTAGAAATTCAGTTTTTTGTACATAGAATAAAGGAAAGATAAGTTTTATCCTGTGTTCTACTAGTTTTTGTTTCAAAGCGGTTGTGTGGCTCCCAGCGTTTCCTTTTCTGTGGAAAACAGACCCTGATTGCTCTGTGAGTATTTAAGATGACCCCTGTACTAGAACCTGAGCATGTAGTCCAGTCCAGATTCTGACTGTTTGATTTGATGGCAGAAAAGATTTGGAAAGGTCAATCGATCAATCAATCATCCAACCAACTATGAATTCATCCTCATGTCCATCCATGACGTCTGAGCTCTGCTAACCATTAATCCTGTATGTCTTATTGCCCCCTCCAGTCACTTGGACCTTGAGACTAGGCCTGGGCGAAAAATCGATTGAATGAATTAATTCTAATTTTTTGTTACGGGTGATTTAAAAAATAACTAAATCTAGTTTTTGTGTAATGACGCATTTTTGGCCCCCCAGAGCTTCCGTAGCGTTAGTTTCACACAGCGGTGTGGCAAGCGACAAACAACAACATCTTAGCACACATGAAAGAGCAAGTGACAACATGGCTACCCGTAAGAGTGGGAAGTTTGTTCCCCAGAAAGGAATAAAATCATCTGTTGTTTGGAACTGGTCTGGGTTTACTGCCACAGACGTGGAGGAAGAGACCCCCCCCCCCCCCCCCCCCCCCCCCACCATGCAACATTTGGCTAAGCCCATCACAGTCAAAGGCTCTCACTCGCTCTTGCATTGAACGCACTCAGTCCTCCTACACACGCAGCGTGCTGACACACACACACATACTCATACTACAACACCTATTCAGTTAGTTCATTAGTTAGTTGTTACTGTTACTTGTTAATAAAGAATACTGCGTTGTAATTATTACTTGTACCGGTATTCATTTGCGACAGGCCGCAGGAGGATTTTGTGTTCAGCGGCGGGGGTGTGTGGGGTGCGGTTGACCGCAACTCCTGCTGCTTCATCAGCGCGGTGATCAAAAATCCCGCACCGTCACAGCTAGGGATGGGTATCGTTAAGGTTTTAATGGTACTACTACTCTTATCGATACTGCTTATCGATCCAGTATTTTAACAATACTCTTATCAATACTTTTTGAGGACGAAAAACAAATAAATAAATTAATTACAAATTAAGAACATAAAGTATTTTATTTCCTCATTATGAAACATCGTTTTTTTAACAAAACATTTTATATTATACATTTTTCCAACTTGAAAAGTAAAATACATGAAAAAATAAGTTATTTAAAGAAAAATAAACAGTAATGTTTTGACATATTGCTGTCATGATGTAAATATAAAACACATTTAATCACCAAAGCGGTCGCTTTGCATTTAGCCAAAGACATGGTACCCATAGATACCGTGGAGAAGACGGGGTTTCTTAACTGAATTAATACCTTAGACCCCAGTTATGAGCTGTATTGTTAATCCTCTAGAAGATGGTGCTACTCTCAAGGTGAATGTTTGTCTCCTTTTAGTCTAGACTACAAAGTGTCTCAATACTGTACTTATTGCTTTCCTTAATTGGGGGGTGGGGGGTGGGGGGGGATTGGGAAAAAATTGGAAATCAAATTAGAAAAAAAAATAAAATCAGAGATTTTTATTTTTAGGCCATATCTCCCAGCCCTACTTGGGATCCTTCCATGCGCCTCAAAGGGCTGATCAAACAGACCATCAGTGTTCTTTTTAAAATGTCATACTGTTTCTCACCTGGCTGCCTTCTTTCTGCCAAAACACAGCCGGAGGAGGGTTTCCCTTGGTGCCACAGAGGAAGGTTACGGTGCGGCCTGGAGCTGTGATCTGGTCACGTGGCCGTATCACAAACTGGGGAGGCACTGTGACACAAAGAAGACAGACAGAAAGGAGTGAGGCCACACTTAAAGCAAAGACTTCCCGCAGCAGCTTCTGTGTGGGACAGTGAGCTGAGTGGAACACAGGGAGGATGTGCGACAGTGACGCTGAGAGCTGAGACGGTG